>NW_024544785.1:1200000-1710901 GCF_018167655.1 Microtus oregoni | reverse complement strand
GTACTGAGCACCCAGCACCCTGAGTAGTGAGCACCCAGCACCCCGAGTACTGAGCACCCAGCACCGTGAGTACTGACCACCCAGCACCCTGAGTACTGAGCACCCAGCACCCCGAGCACTAAGCACCCAGCACCCTGAGCACTGAGCACTGAGCACCCAGCACCCTGAGCACTGAGCACCAAGCACCCTGAGTACTAAGCACCCAGCACCCTGAGTACTAAGCACCCAGCACCCTGAGTACTGAGCACCCAGCACCCTGAGTACTGAGCACCCAGCGTACTGAGCACCGAGCACCCCGAGCACCCCGAGCACTGAGCACCCAGCACCCTGAGCACTGAGCACCCAGCACCCTGAGCACTGAGCACCCAGCACCCCGAGCACTGAGCACCCAGCACCCTGAGTACTGAGCACTGAGCACCCAGCACCCCGAGCACTGAGCACCCAGCACCCTGTGTACTGAGCACCGAGCACCCCGAGCACCCCGAGCACTGAGCACCCAGCACCCTGAGCACTCAGCACCCAGCACCCCGAGCACTGAGCACCCAGCACCCTGAGTACTGAGCACCCAGACCCCGAGCACTGAGCACCCAGCACCCCTAGCACTGTGCACCCAGCACCCTGAGTACGGAGAACCCAGCACCCTGAGTACTGAGCACCCAGCACCCTGAGCACTGAGCACCCAGCAGCCCGAGCACTGAGCACCCAGCATCCTGAGCACTGAGTACTGATCACCCAGCACCCTGAGCACTGAGAACGCAGCACCCTGAGCACTGAGCACCCAGCACCCTGAGTACTGAGCACCCAGCACCCCAAGCACTGAGCACCGAGCACCCTGAGTACTGAGCACCCAGCACACTGAGTAGTGAGCACCCAGCACCCCGAGTACTGAGCACCCAGCATCGTGAGTACTGACCACCCAGCACCCTGAGTACTGAGCACCCAGCACCCCGAGCACTAAGCACCCAGCACCCCGAGCACCAAGCACCCAGCACCCTGAGCACTGAGCACCCAGCACCCTGAGTACTGAGCACTGAGCACCCAGCACCCTGAGCACTGAGCACCCAGCAGCCTGAGTACTAAGCACCCAGCACCCTGAGTACTGAGCACCCAGCACCCTGAGTACTGAGCACCCAGCGTACTGAGCACCGAGCACCCCGAGCACTGAGCACCCAGCACCCTGAGTACTGAGCACCCAGCACCCCGAGCACTGAGCACACAGCACCGTGAGTACTGAGCACCCAGCACCCTGAGTACTGAGCACCCAGCGTACTGAGCACCGAGCACCCAGCACCCTGAGTACTGAGCACCCAGCACCCTGAGCACTGAGCACCCAGCACCCTGAGTACTGAGCACTGAGCACCCTGAGTACTGAGCACTGAGCACCCTGAGCACTGAGCACCCAGCAACCCGAGCACTTATCACCCAGCACCCTGAGTACTGAGCACCCAGCACCCTGAGTACTGAGCACTCAGCACCCTGAGTACTGAGCACCGAGCACCCCGAGCAGTGATCACCCAGCACCCTGAGCACTGAGCACCCTGAGTACTGAGCACCCAGCACCCTGAGTAATGAGCACCCAGCACCCCGAGCACTGAGCACCCTGAGTACTGAGCACCCAGTACCCTGAGTACTGAGCACTAAGCACCCAGAGCACTGAGCACCCAGCACCCCGAGCACGGAGCACCCAGGACCCCGATCACTGAGTACTGAGCACCCAGCACCCTGAGTACTGAGCACCGAGCTCCCCGAGCACTGAGCACCCTGAGTACTGAGCACCCAGCACGCTGAGTACTGAGCACCCAGCACCCCGAGCACTGAGCACCCACCACCCTGAGTACTGAGCACTGAGCACCCAGCACCCCGAGCACTGAGCACCCAGCACCCTGCGTACTGAGCACCGAGCACCCCGAGCACTGAGCACCCAGCACCCTGAGCACTCAGCACCCAGCAACCCGAGCACTGAGCACCCAGCACACTGAGCACTGAGCACCCAGCACCCTGAGCACTGAGCACCCAGCACCCAGAGCACTGAGCACCCAGCACCCTGAGCACTGAGCACCCAGCACCCTGAGTACTGAGCACCCAGCACCCTGAGCACTGAGCACCCAGCAGCCCGAGCACTGTGCACCCAGCATCCTGAGCACTGAGTACTGAGCACCCAGCACCCTGAGCACTGAGCACGCAGCACCCTGAGCACTGAGCACCCAGCACCCTGAGTACTGAGCACCCGGCACCCCAAGCACTGAGCACCGAGCACCCTGAGTACTGAGCACCCAGCACCCTGAGTACTGAGCACCCAGCACCCTGAGCACTGACCACCCAGCACCCTGAGCACTGAGCACCCAGCACCCTGAGTACTGAGCATCAAGCACCCTGAGCACTGAGCACCCAGCACCCTGAGCACTGAGCAGCCAGCACCCTGAGCACTGAGCACCCAACGTACTGAGCAACGAGCACCCCGAGCACTGATCACCCAGCACCCTGAGTACTGAGCGCTGAGCACCCTGAGTACTGAGCACCGAGCACACCGAGCACTGAGCACAGGGCACCCCGAGCACTGAGCACCCAGCACCCTGAGTACTGAGCACCCAGCACCCTGAGCACTGAGCACCCAGCACCCTGAGTACTGAGCACCCAGCACCCCGAGCACTGAGCACCCAGCACCCCGAGCACTGAGCACCCAGCACCGTGAGTACTGAGCACCCAGCACCCTGAGTACTGAGCACCGAGCACACCGAGCACTGAGCACAGGGCACCCCGAGCACTGAGCACCCAGCACCCTGAGTACTGAGCACCCAGCACCCTGAGTACTGAGCACCGAGCACACCGAGCACTGAGCACAGGGCACGCCGAGCACTGAGCACCAAGCACCCTGAGCACTGAGCACCCAGCACCCTGAGCACTGAGCACCCTGAGTACTGAGCACACAGCACCCTGAGTAATGAGCACCCAGCACCCCGAGCACTGAGCACCCTGAGTACTGAGCACCCAGTACCCTGAGTACTGAGCACTAAGCACCCAGAGCACTGAGCACCCAGCACCCCGAGCACGGAGCACCCAGGACCCCGATCACTGAGTACTGAGCACCCAGCACCCTGAGTACTGAGCACCGAGCTCCCCGAGCACTGAGCACCCTGAGTACTGAGCACCCAGCACGCTGAGTACTGAGCACCCAGCACCCCGAGCACTGAGCACCCACCACCCTGAGTACTGAGCACTGAGCACCCAGCACCCCGAGCACTGAGCACCCAGCACCCTGCGTACTGAGCACCGAGCACCCCGAGCACTGAGCACCCAGCACCCTGAGTACTGAGCACCCAGCACCCTGAGTAGTGAGCACCCAGCACCCCGAGTACTGAGCACCCAGCACCGTGAGTACTGACCACCCAGCACCCTGAGTACTGAGCACCCAGCACCCCGAGCACTAAGCACCCAGCACCCTGAGCACTGAGCACTGAGCACCCAGCACCCTGAGCACTGAGCACCAAGCACCCTGAGTACTAAGCACCCAGCACCCTGAGTACTAAGCACCCAGCACCCTGAGTACTGAGCACCCAGCACCCTGAGTACTGAGCACCCAGCGTACTGAGCACCGAGCACCCCGAGCACTGAGCACCCAGCACCCTGAGTACTGAGCACCCAGCACCCCGAGCACTGAGCACCCAGCACGCTGAGTACTGAGCACCGAGCACCCTGAGTACTGATCACCCAGCACCCTGAGTACTGAGCACCCAGCGTACTGAGCACCGAGCACCCAGCACCCTGAGTACTGAGCACCCAGCACCCTGAGCACTGAGCACTCAGCACCCTT
The DNA here is from genome assembly GCF_018167655.1 of Microtus oregoni. Lineage (NCBI taxonomy): Eukaryota > Metazoa > Chordata > Mammalia > Rodentia > Cricetidae > Microtus > Microtus oregoni. Next base: position 1,707,090 of record NW_024544785.1, on the reverse strand, counting down.
AGTACTGATCACTGAGCACCCTGATAACTGAGCACTGAGCACCCTGAGCACTGAGCACCCAGCACCCTGAGTACTGAGCACCCAGCACCCTGGGCACTGAGCACCCAGACCCCGAGCACTGAGCACCCAGCACCCCTAGCACTGAGCACCCTGAGTACTGAGCACCCAGTACCCTGAGTACTGAGCACTAAGCACCCAGAGCACTGAGCACCCAGCACCCCGAGCACGGAGCACCCAGGACCCCGATCACTGAGCACTGAGCACCCTGAGTACTGAGCACCCAGCACCCTGAGTAATGAGCACCCAGCACCCCGAGCACTGAGCACCCTGAGTACTGAGCACCCAGTACCCTGAGTACTGAGCACTAAGCACCCAGAGCACTGAGCACCCAGCACCCCGAGCACGGAGCACCCAGGACCCCGATCACTGAGTACTGAGCACCCAGCACCCTGAGTACTGAGCACCGAGCTCCCCGAGCACTGAGCACCCTGAGTACTGAGCACCCAGCACGCTGAGTACTGAGCACCCAGCACCCCGAGCACTGAGCACCCACCACCCTGAGTACTGAGCACTGAGCACCCAGCACCCCGAGCACTGAGCACCCAGCACCCTGCGTACTGAGCACCGAGCACCCCGAGCACTGAGCACCCAGCACCCTGAGTACTGAGCACCCAGCACCCTGAGTAGTGAGCACCCAGCACCCCGAGTACTGAGCACCCAGCACCGTGAGTACTGACCACCCAGCACCCTGAGTACTGAGCACCCAGCACCCCGAGCACTAAGCACCCAGCACCCTGAGCACTGAGCACTGAGCACCCAGCACCCTGAGCACTGAGCACCAAGCACCCTGAGTACTAAGCACCCAGCACCCTGAGTACTAAGCACCCAGCACCCTGAGTACTGAGCACCCAGCACCCTGAGTACTGAGCACCCAGCGTACTGAGCACCGAGCACCCCGAGCACCCCGAGCACTGAGCACCCAGCACCCTGAGCACTGAGCACCCAGCACCCTGAGCACTGAGCACCCAGCACCCCGAGCACTGAGCACCCAGCACCCTGAGTACTGAGCACTGAGCACCCAGCACCCCGAGCACTGAGCACCCAGCACCCTGTGTACTGAGCACCGAGCACCCCGAGCACCCCGAGCACTGAGCACCCAGCACCCTGAGCACTCAGCACCCAGCACCCCGAGCACTGAGCACCCAGCACCCTGAGTACTGAGCACCCAGACCCCGAGCACTGAGCACCCAGCACCCCTAGCACTGTGCACCCAGCACCCTGAGTACGGAGAACCCAGCACCCTGAGTTCTGAGCACCCAGCACCCTGAGTACTGAGCACCCAGCACACTGAGTAGTGAGCACCCAGCACCCCGAGTACTGAGCACCCAGCATCGTGAGTACTGACCACCCAGCACCTGAGTACTGAGCACCCAGCACCCCGAGCACTAAGCACCCAGCACCCCCGAGCACCAAGCACCCAGCACCCTGAGCACTGAGCACCCAGCACCCTGAGTACTGAGCACTGAGCACCCAGCACCCTGAGCACTGAGCACCCAGCAGCCTGAGTACTAAGCACCCAGCACCCTGAGTACTGAGCACCCAGCACCCTGAGTACTGAGCACCCAGCGTACTGAGCACCGAGCACCCCGAGCACTGAGCACCCAGCACCCTGAGTACTGAGCACCCAGCACCCCGAGCACTGAGCACACAGCACCGTGAGTACTGAGCACCCAGCACCCTGAGTACTGAGCACCCAGCGTACTGAGCACCGAGCACCCAGCACCCTGAGTACTGAGCACCCAGCACCCTGAGCACTGAGCACCCAGCACCCTGAGTACTGAGCACTGAGCACCCTGAGTACTGAGCACTGAGCACCTGAGCACTGAGCACCCAGCAACCCGAGCACTTATCACCCAGCACCCTGAGTACTGAGCACCCAGCACCCTGAGTACTGAGCACTCAGCACCCTGAGTACTGAGCACCGAGCACCCCGAGCAGTGATCACCCAGCACCCTGAGCACTGAGCACCCTGAGTACTGAGCACCCAGCACCCTGAGTAATGAGCACCCAGCACCCCGAGCACTGAGCACCCTGAGTACTGAGCACCCAGTACCCTGAGTACTGAGCACTAAGCACCCAGAGCACTGAGCACCCAGCACCCCGAGCACGGAGCACCCAGGACCCCGATCACTGAGTACTGAGCACCCAGCACCCTGAGTACTGAGCACCGAGCTCCCCGAGCACTGAGCACCCTGAGTACTGAGCACCCAGCACGCTGAGTACTGAGCACCCAGCACCCCGAGCACTGAGCACCCACCACCCTGAGTACTGAGCACTGAGCACCCAGCACCCCGAGCACTGAGCACCCAGCACCCTGCGTACTGAGCACCGAGCACCCCGAGCACTGAGCACCCAGCACCCTGAGCACTCAGCACCCAGCAACCCGAGCACTGAGCACCCAGCACACTGAGCACTGAGCACCCAGCACCCTGAGCACTGAGCACCCAGCACCCAGAGCACTGAGCACCCAGCACCCTGAGCACTGAGCACCCAGCACCCTGAGTACTGAGCACCCAGCACCCTGAGCACTGAGCACCCAGCAGCCCGAGCACTGTGCACCCAGCATCCTGAGCACTGAGTACTGAGCACCCAGCACCCTGAGCACTGAGCACGCAGCACCCTGAGCACTGAGCACCCAGCACCCTGAGTACTGAGCACCCGGCACCCCAAGCACTGAGCACCGAGCACCCTGAGTACTGAGCACCCAGCACCCTGAGTACTGAGCACCCAGCACCCTGAGCACTGACCACCCAGCACCCTGAGCACTGAGCACCCAGCACCCTGAGTACTGAGCATCAAGCACCCTGAGCACTGAGCACCCAGCACCCTGAGCACTGAGCAGCCAGCACCCTGAGCACTGAGCACCCAACGTACTGAGCAACGAGCACCCCGAGCACTGATCACCCAGCACCCTGAGTACTGAGCGCTGAGCACCCTGAGTACTGAGCACCGAGCACACCGAGCACTGAGCACAGGGCACCCCGAGCACTGAGCACCCAGCACCCTGAGTACTGAGCACCCAGCACCCTGAGCACTGAGCACCCAGCACCCTGAGTACTGAGCACCCAGCACCCCGAGCACTGAGCACCCAGCACCCCGAGCACTGAGCACCCAGCACCGTGAGTACTGAGCACCCAGCACCCTGAGTACTGAGCACCGAGCACACCGAGCACTGAGCACAGGGCACCCCGAGCACTGAGCACCCAGCACCCTGAGTACTGAGCACCCAGCACCCTGAGTACTGAGCACCGAGCACACCGAGCACTGAGCACAGGGCACGCCGAGCACTGAGCACCAAGCACCCTGAGCACTGAGCACCCAGCATCCTGAGCACTGAGTACTGAGCACCCAGCACCCAGAGCACTGAGCACCGAGCACCCTGAGCACTGAGCACTCAGCACCCTGAGTACTGAGCACCCAGCACCCCAAACACTGAGCACCGAGCACCCTGAGAACTGAGCACCGAGCACCCTTAGCACTGAGCAGCCAGCACCATGAGTACTGAGCACCGAGCACCCAGAGTACTGAGCAACCTGAGTACTGAGCACCCAGCACCCTGAGAATGAGCACCCAGCACCATGAGTACTGAGCACCGAGCACCCTGAGCACTGAGCACCCAGCACCCTGAGTACTGAGCACCCAGCACCCCGAGCACTGAGCACCCAGCACCCTGAGTAATGAGCACCCAGCACCCTGAGTACTGAGCACTGAGCACCCTGAGCACTGAGCACCCAGCACTACGAGCACTGAGCACCCAGCACCCTGAGTACTGAGCACCCAGCACCCTGAGTACTGAGCACCCAGCACCCTGAGTACTGAGCACCGAGCACCCTGAGCACTGAGCACCCAGCACCCTGAGCACTGAGCACCCTGAGGACTGAGCAACCAGCACCCTGAGTACTGAGCACCCAGCACCCTGAGTACTGAGCACCCAGCATCCTGAGTACTGAGCACCGATCACCCTGAGCACTGAGCACCCAGCACCCCGAGCACTGAGCACCCAGCACCCAGAGTATTGAGCACCCTGAGTACTGAGCACCCAGCACCCCGAGCACTGAGCACCCAGCACCCTGAGTACTGAGCACCCTGAGTACTGAGCACCCAGCACCCTGAGTACTGAGCACCCTGAGTAATGAGCACCCTGAGTACTGAGCACCGAGCACCCCGAGCACTGAGCACCCAGCACCCTGAGTACTGAGCACCCAGCACACTGAGTAGTGAGCACCCAGCACCCCGAGTACTGAGCACCCAGCACCGTGAGTACTGACCACCCAGCACCCTGAGTACTGAGCACCCAGCACCCCGAGCACTAAGCACCCAGCACCCCGAGCACCGAGCACCGAGCACGAAGCACCCTGAGCACTGAGCACCCAGCAACCTGAGCACTGAGCACCCAGCACCCTGAGTACTGAGCACTGAGCACCCAGCACCCCGAGCACTGAGCACCCAGCACCCTGAGTACTAAGCACCCAGCACCCTGAGTACTGAGCACCCAGCACCCTGAGTACTGAGCACAGAGCGTACTGAGCACCGAGCACCCCGAGCACTGAGCACCCAGCACCCTGAGTACTGAGCACCCAGCACCCCGAGCACTGAGCACCCAGCACCCTGAGTACTGAGCACCGAGCACCCTGAGTACTGAGCACCCAGCACCCTGAGTACTGAGCACCCAGCGTACTGAGAACCGAGCACCCAGCACCCTGAGTACTGAGCACCCAGCACCCTGAGCACTGAGCACCCACCACCCTGAGTACTGAGCACTGAGCACCCCGAGTACTGAGCACCGGGCACCCCGAGCACTAAGCACCCAGCACCCAGAGCACCGAGCACCCAGCACCCTGAGCACTGAGCACCAAGCACCCTGAGCACTGAGCACCCAGCACCCTGAGCACTGAGCACCCAGCACCCTGAGCACTGAGCACCCAGCAACCTGAGCACTGAGCACCCAGCACCCTGAGTACTGAGCACCCAACGTACTGAGCACCGAGTACCCTGAGCACTGAGCACCCAGAACCCGGAGTACTGAGCACCGGGCACCCCGAGCACTAAGCACCCAGCACCCCGAGCACCGAGCACCCAGCACCCTGAGCACTGAGCACCCAGCACCCCGAGCACTGAGCACCAAGCATCCCGAGCACTGAGCACCCAGCACCCCGAGCACTGAGCACCCAGCACCCCGGGCACTGAGCACCCAGAACCCCGAGCACTGAGCACCCAGCACCCCGAGCACTGTGCACCCAGCACCCCGAGCACTGAGCACCCAGCACCCCGAGCACTGAGCACCAAGCACCCTGAGTACTGAGCACCCAGCACCCTGAGTACTGAGCACCCAGCACAGCAAGCACAGAGCACCCTGAGTACTGAGCACCCTGCACCCCAAGCACTGAGCACCCTGAGTACTGAGCACCCATCACCCTGAGCACTGAGCACCCAGCACCCTGAGTACTGAGCACCCAGCACCCTGAGCAATGAGCACCCTGAGTACTGAGCACCCAGCACCTTGAGCACTGAGCACCGAGAACCCCGAGCACTGAGCACCCAGCACCCAGAGCACTGAGCACCCAGCACCCTGAGAACTGAGCACCCAGCACCCTGAGTACTGAGCACCCAGCACCCTGAGCACTGAGCACCCAGCAGCCCGAGCACTGAGCACCCAGCATCCTGAGCACTGAGTACTGAGCACCCAGCACCCTGAGCACTGAGCACGCAGCACCCTGAGCACTGAGCACCCAGCACCCTGAGTACTGAGCACCCAGCACCCCAAGCACTGAGCACCGAGCACCCTGAGTACTGAGCACCCAGCACCCTGAGTACTGAGCACCCAGCACCCCAAGCACTGAGCACCCAGCACCCTGAATACTGAGCACCCAGCACCCTGAGCACTGAGCACCCAGCACCCCGAGCACTGAGCACCCAGCACCCCGAGCACTGAGCACCGGGCACCCCGAGCACTGAGCACCCAGCACCCTGAGTACTGAGCACCCAGCACCCTAAGTACTGAGCACTGAGCTCCCTGAGCACTGAGCACCCAGCACCCTGAGCACTGAGCACCCAGCATCCTGAGCACTGAGTACTGAGCACCCAGCACCCAGAGCACTGAGCACCGAGCACCCTGAGCACTGAGCACTCAGCACCCTGAGTACTGAGCACCCAGCACCCCAAACACTGAGCACCGAGCACCCTGAGAACTGAGCACCGAGCACCCTTAGTACTGAGCAGCCAGCACCATGAGTACTGAGCACCGAGCACCCAGTGTACTGAGCAACCTGAGTACTGAGCACCCAGCACCCTGAGAATGAGCACCCAACACCATGAGTACTGAGCACCGAGCACCCTGAGCACTGAGCACACAGCACCCTTAGTACTGAGCACCCAGCACCCCGAGCACTGAGCACCCAGCACCCTGAGTAATGAGCACCCAGCACCCTGAGTACTGAGCACTGAGCACCCAGCACTACGAGCACTGAGCACCCAGCACCCTGAGTACTGAGCACCCAGCACCCTGAGTACTGAGCACCCAGCACCCTGAGTACTGAGCACCGAGCACCCCGAGCACTGAGCACCCAGCACCCTGAGCACTGAGCACCCTGAGGACTGAGCAACCAGCACCCTGTGTACTGAGCACCCAGCACCCTGAGTACTGAGCACCCAGCATCCTGAGTACTGAGCACCGATCACCCTGTGCACTGAGCACCCAGCACCCCGAGCACTGAGCACCCAGCACCCTGAGTACTGAGCACCCTGGGTACTGAGCACCCAGCACCCCGAGCACTGAGCACCCAGCACCCTGAGTACTGAGCACCCTGAGTACTGAGCACCCAGCACCCTGAGTACTGAGCACCCTGAGTAATGAGCACCCTGAGTACTGAGCACCGAGCACCCCGAGCACTGAGCACCCAGCACCCTGAGTACTGAGCACCCAGCACCCTGAGTAGTGAGCACCCAGCACCCCGAGTACTGAGCACCCAGCACCGTGAGTACTGACCACCCAGCACCCTGAGTACTGAGCACCCAGCACCCCGAGCACTAAGCACCCAGCACCCCGAGCACCGAGCACCGAGCACGAAGCACCCTGAGCACTGAGCACCCAGCAACCTGAGCACTGAGCACCCAGCACCCTGAGTACTGAGCACTGAGCACCCAGCACCCGGAGCACTGAGCACCCAGCACCCTGAATACTAAGCACCCAGCACCCTGAGTACTGAGCACCCAGCACCCTGAGTACTGAGCACCCAGCGTACTGAGCACCGAGCACCCCGAGCACTGAGCACCCAGCACCCTGAGTACTGAGCACCCAGCACCCCGAGCACTGAGCACCCAGCACCCTGAGTACTGAGCACCGAGCACCCTGAGTACTGAGCACCCAGCACCCTGAGTACTGAGAACCCAGCGTACTGAGAACCGAGCACCCAGCACCCTGAGTACTGAGCACCCAGCACCCTGAGCACTGAGCACCCACCACCCTGAGTACTGAGCACTGAGCACCCCGAGTACTGAGCACCGAGCACCCCGAGCACTAAGCACCCAGCACCCAGAGCACCGAGCACCCAGCACCCTGAGCACTGAGCACCCAGCACCCTGAGCACTGAGCACCCAGCACCCTGAGCACTGAGCACCCAGCACCCTGAGCACTGAGCACCCAGCACCCTGAGCACTGAGCACCCAGCACCCTGAGTACTGAGCACCCAACGTACTGAGCACCGAGTACCCTGAGCACTGAGCACCCAGAACCCCGAGTACTGAGCACCGGGCACCACGAGCACTAAGCACCCAGCACCCCGAGCACCGAGCACCCAGCACCATGAGCACTGAGCACCCAGCACCCCGAGCACTGATCACCCAGCACCCTGGGCACTGAGCACCCAGAACCCCGAGCACTGAGCACCCAGCACCCCGAGCACTGAGCACCCAGCACCCCGAGCACTGAGCACCCAACACCCCGAGCACTGAGCACCCAGCACCCTGAGTACTGAGCACCCAGCACCCTGAGTACTGAGCACCCAACACCCTGAGCACTGAGCACCCAGCACCCTGAGAACTGAGCACCCAGCACCCCAAGCACAGAACACCCTGAGTACTGAGCACCCTGAACCCCAAGCACTGAGCACCCTGATTACTGAGCACCCATCACCCTGATTAATGAGCACCCAGCACCCCGAGTACTGAGCACCAAGCACCCTGAGTACTGAGCACCCAACGTACTGAGCACCGAGCACCCTGAGCACTGAGCACCCAGCACCCTGAGTACTGAGCACCCAGCACCCTGAGCAATGAGCACGCTGAGTACTGAGCACCCAGCACCTTCAGCACTGAGCACCGAGAACCCCGAGCACTGAGCACCCAGCACCCGGAGTACTGAGCACCCAGCACCCTGAGTACTAAGCACCGAGCACCCTGAGTACTGAGCACCCAGCACACTGAGCACTGAACACACAGCACCCTGAGTACTGAGCACCTCGAGCACTGAGCACCCAGCACCCTGAGTACTGAGCACCGAGCACCCTGAGCACTGAGCACCCAGCACCGCGAGCACTGAGCACCCAGCACCCCGAGCACAGAGCACCCAGCACCCTGAGTACTGAGCACCCAGCACCCTGAGTACTGAGCACCCAGCACCCTGAGCACTGAGTACCCAGCACCCTGAGCACTGAGCACACAGCACCCTGAGCACTGAGCACCCAGCACCCTGAGTACTGAGCACTGAGCACCCAGCACCCCGAGCACTGAGCACCCAGCACCCTGAGTACTGAGCACCCAGCAACCCGAGCACTAAACACCCAGCACCCCGAGCACCGAGCACCCAGCACCCTGAGCACTGAGCACCCAGCACCCTGAGTACTGAGCACCCAGCACCCTGAGTACTGAGCACCCAGCACCCTGAGAACTGAACACACAGCACCCTGAGCACTGAGCACACAGCACCCTGAGTACTGAGCACTGAGCACCCAGCACCCCGAGCACTGAGCACCCAGCACCCTGAGTACTGAGCACCCAGCAACCCAAGCACTAAGCACCCTGCACCCCGAGCACCGAGCACCCAGCACCCTGAGCACTGAGCACCCAGCACCCTGAGTACTGAGCACCCAGCACCCTGAGTACTGAGCACCCAGCAACCCGAGCACTAAGCACCCAGCACCCCGAGCTCCGAGCACCCAGCACCCTGAGCACTGAGCACCCAGAACCCTGAGCACTGAGCACCCAGCACCCTGAGTACTGAGCACTTAGCACCCAGCACCCTGAGTACTGAGCACCCAGCAACCCGAGCACTAAGCACCCAGCACCCCGAGCACCGAGCACCTAGCACCCTGAGCACTGAGCACCGAGCACCCTGAGTACTGAGCACCCAGCACCCTGAGTACTGAGCACACTGCGTACTGAGCACCGAGAACCCAGCACCCTGAGTACTGAGCACCCAGCACCCTGAGCACTGAGCACCCAGCACCCTGAGTACTGAGCACTGAGCACCCCGAGTACTGAGCACCGGGCACCCCGAGCACTAAGCACCCAGCACCCAGAGCACCGAGCACCCAGCACCCTGAGCACTGAGCACCCAGCACCCTGAGCACTGAGCACCCAGCACCCTGAGCACTGAGCACCTAGCACCCAGAGCACTGAGCACCCAGCACCCTGAGTACTGAGCACCCAACGTACTGAGCACCGAGTACCCTGAGCACTGAGCACCCAGAACCCCGAGTACTGAGCACCGGGCACCCCGAGCACTAAGCACCCAGCACCCCGAGCACCGAGCACCCAGCACACCGAGCACTGAGAACCCAGCACCCCGAGCACTGAGCACCAAGCACCCCGAGCACTGAGCACCCAGCACCCCGAGCACTGAGCACACAGCACCCTGAGCACTGAGCACCCAGCACCCCGAGCACTGAGCACCCAGCACCCCGAGCACTGAGCACCCAGCACCCCGAGCACTGAGCACCCAGCACCCTGAGTACTGAGCACCCAGCACCCTGAGTACTGAGCACCCAACACCCTGAGCACTGAGCACCCAGCACCCTGAGTACTGAGCACTTAGCACCCCAAGCACAGAGCACCCTGAGTACTGAGCACCCTGCACCCCAAGCACTGAGCACCCTGAGTACTGAGCACCCAGCACCCTGATTAATGAGCACCCAGCACCCCGAGTACTGAGCACCGAGCACCCTGAGTACTGAGCACCCAACGTACTGAGCACCGAGCACCCTGAGCACTGAGCACCCAGCACCCTGAGTACTGAGCACCCAGCACCCTGAGCAATGAGCACCCTGAGTACTGAGCACCCAGCACCCTGAGTACGGGGCACTCAGCACCCTGAGTACTGAGCACCGAGCACCCCGAGCACTGATCACCCAGCACCCTGAGCACTGAGCACCCTGAGGACTGAGCAACCAGCACCCTGAGTACTGAGCACCCAGCACCCTGAGTACTGAGCACCCAGCATCCTGAGTACTGAGCACCGATCACCCTGAGCACTGAGCACCCAGCACCCCGAGCACTGAGCACCCTGAGTACTGAGCACCCAGCACCCTGAGTACTGAGCACCCAGCACCCCGAGCACTGAGCACCCTGAGTACTGAGCACCCAGCACCCTGAGTACTGAGCACTAAGCACCCAGAGCACTGAGCACCCAGCACCCCGAGCACGGAGCACCCAGGACCCCGAGCACTGAGTACTGAGCACCCAGCACCCTGAGTACTGAGCACCGAGCTCCCCGAGCACTGAGCACCCTGAGTACTGAGCACCCAGCACCCCGATCACTGAGCACCCAGCACCCTGAGCACTGAGCACCCAGCACCCTGAGCACTGAGCACCCAGCACCCTGAGTACTGAGCACCCAGCACCCCGAGCACTGAGCACCCAGCACCCTGAGTACTGAGCACTGAGCACCCAGCACCCCGAGCACTGAGCACCTAGCACCCTGTGTACTGAGCACCGAGCACCCTGAGCACTGAGCACCCAGCACCCTGAGCACTCAGCACCCAGCACCCCGAGCACTGAGCACCCAGCACCCTGAGCACTGAGCACCCAGCACCCTGAGCACTGAGCACCCAGCACCCAGAGCACTGAGCACCCAGCACCCTGAGCACTGAGCACCCAGCACCCTGAGTACTGAGCACCCAGCACCCTGAGTACTGAGCACCCAGACCCCGAGCACTGAGCACCCAGCACCCCTAGCACTGTGCACCCAGCACCCTGAGTACTGAGAACCCAGCACCCTGAGTACTGAGCACCCAGCACCCTGAGCACTGAGCACCCAGCGGCCCGAGCACTGAGCACCCAGCATCCTGAGCACTGAGTACTGAGCACCCATCACCCTGAGCACTGAGCACGCAGCACCCTGAGAACTGAGCACCCAGCACCCTGAGTACTGAGCACCCAGCACCCCAAGCACTGAGCACCGAGCACCCTGAGTACTGAGCACCCAGCACGCTGAGCACTGAGCACCCAGCACCCCGAGTACTGAGCACCCAGCACCCTGAGTACTGAGCACCCAGCACCCTGAGCACTGAGCACCCAGCACCCTGAGCACTGAGCACCCAGCACCCTGAGCACTGAGCACCCAGCACCCTGAGTACTGAGCATCAAGCACCCTGAGCACTGAGCACCCAGCACCCTGAGCACTGAGCAGCCAGCACCCTGAGCACTGAGCACCCAACGTACTGAGCAACGAGCACCCCGAGCACTGAGCACCCAGCACCCTGAGTACTGAGCGCTGAGCACCCTGAGTACTGAGCACCCAGCACCCCGAGCACTGAGCACCCAGCACCCCGAGCACTGAGCACCCAGCACCCCGAGCACTGAGCACCCAGCACCGTGAGTACTGAGCACCCAGCACCCTGAGTACTGAGCACCGAGCACCCCGAGCACTGAGCACCGGGCACCCCGAGCACTGAGCACCCAACACCCTGAGTACTGAGCACCCAGCACCCTAAGTACTGAGCACTGAGCACTGAGCTCCCTGAGCACTGAGCACCCAGCACCCTGAGCACTGAGCACCCAGCAACCTGAGCACTGAGTACTGAGCACCCAGCACCCAGAGCACTGAGCACCGAGCACCATGAGCACTGAGCACCCAGCACCCTGAGTACTGAGCACCCAGCACACCAAACACTGAGCACCGAGCACCCTGAGAACTGAGCACCGAGCACCCTGAGTACTGAGCAGCCAGCACCATGAGTACTGAGCACCGAGCACCCAGAGTACTGAGCAACCTGAGTACTGAGCACCCAGCACCCTGAGAATGAGCACCCAGCAACATGAGTACTGAGCACCGAGCACCCTGAGCACTGAGCACCCAGCACCCTGAGTACTGAGCACCCAGCACCCCGAGCACTGAGCACCCAGCACCCTGAGTAATGAGCACCCAGCACCCTGAGTACTGAGCACTGAGCACCCTGAGCACTGAGCACCCAGCACTACGAGCACTGAGCACCCAGCACTCTGAGTACTGAGCACCCAGCACCCTGAGTACTGAGCACCCAGCACCCTGAGTACTTAGCACTGAGCACCCCGAGCACTGAGCACCCAGCACCCTGAGCACTGAGCACCCAGCACCCTGAGTACTGAGCACCCAGCACCCCGAGCACTGAGCACCCAGCACCCTGAGTACTGAGCACCGAGCACCCTGAGTACTGAGCATCCAGCACCCTGAGTACTGAGAACCCAGCGTACTGAGCACCGAGTACCCAGCAACCTGAGCACTGAGCACCCAGCACCCTGAGTACTGAGCACTGAGCACCCAGCACCCCGAGCACTGAGCACCGAGCACCCCGAGCACTGAGCACCCAGCACCCCGAGCACTGAGCACCCAGCACCCCGAGCACTGAGCACCCAGCACCCTGAGTACTGAGCACCCAGCACCCTGAGTACTGAGCACCCAACACCCTGAGCACTGAGCACCCAGCACCCTGAGTACTGAGCGCCCAGCACCCCAAGCACAGAGCACCCTGAGTACTGAGCACCCTGCACCCCAAGCACTGAGCACCCTGAGTACTGAGCACCCAGCACCCTGATTAATGAGCACCCAGCACCCCGAGTACTGAGCACCGAGCACCCTGAGTACTGAGCACCCAACGTACTGAGCACCGAGCACCCTGAGCACTGAGCACCCAGCACCCTGAGTACTGAGCACCCAGCACCCTGAGCAATGAGCACCCTGAGTACTGAGCACCCAGCACCCTGATTAATGAATACCCAGCACCCCGAGTACTGAGCACCGAGCACCCTGAGTACTGAGCACCCAACGTACTGAGCACCGAGCACCCTGAGCACTGAGCACCCAGCACCCTGAGTACTGAGCACCCAGCACCCTGAGCACTGAGCACCCAGCAGCCCGAGCACTGAGCACCCAGCATCCTGAGCACTGAGTACTGATCACACAGCACCCTGAGCACTGAGAACGCAGCACCCTGAGCACTGAGCACCCAGCACCCTGAGTACTGAGCACCCAGCACCCCAAGCACTGAGCACCGAGCACCCTGTGTACTGAGCACCCAGCACACTGAGTAGTGAGCACCCAGCACCCCGAGTACTGAGCACCCAGCATCGTGAGTACTGACCAACCAGCACCCTGAGTACTGAGCACCCAGCACCCCTAGCACTAAGCACCCAGCACCCCGAGCACCAAGCACCCAGCACCCTGAGCACTGAGCACCCAGCACCCTGAGTACTGAGCACTGAGCACCCAGCACCCTGAGCACTGAGCACCCAGCAGCCTGAGTACTAAGCACCCAGCACCCTGAGTACTGAGCACCCAGCACCCTGAGTACTGAGCACCCAGCGTACTGAGCACCGAGCACCCCGAGCACTGAGCACCCAGCACCCTGAGTACTGAGCACCCAGCACCCCGAGCACTGAGCACACAGCACCGTGAGTACTGAGCACCCAGCACCCTGAGTACTGAGCACCCAGCATACTGAGCACCGAGCACCCAGCACCCTGAGTACTGAGCACCCAGCACCCTGAGCACTGAGCACCCAGCACCCTGAGTACTGAGCACTGAGCACCCTGAGTACTGAGCACTGAGCACCCTGAGCACTGAGCACCCAGCACCCCGAGCACTGATCACCCAGCACCCTGAGTACTGAGCACCCAGCACCCTGAGTACTGAGCACTCAGCACCCTGAGTACTGAGCACCGAGCACCAAGAGCAGTGATCACCCAGCACCCTGAGCACTGAGCACCCTGAGTACTGAGCACCCAGCACCCTGAGTACTGAGCACCCAGCACCCCGAGCACTGAGCACCCTGAGTACTGAGCACCCAGTACCCTGAGTACTGAACACTAAGCACCCCGAGCACTGAGCACCCAGCACCCTGAGTACTGAGCACCCAGCAACCCGAGCACTAAACACCCAGCACCCCGAGCACCGAGCACCCAGCACCCTGAGCACTGAGCACCCAGCACCCTGAGTACTGAGCACCCAGCACCCTGAGAACTGAACACACAGCACCCTGAGCACTGAGCACACAGCACCCTGAGTACTGAGCACTGAGCACCCAGCACCCCGAGCACTGAGCACCCAGCACCCTGAGTACTGTGCACCCAGCAACCCGAGCACTAAGCACCCTGCACCCCGAGCACCGAGCACCCAGCACCCTGAGCACTGAGCACCCAGCACCCTGAGTACTGAGCACCCAGCACCCTGAGTACTGAGCACCCAGCAACCCGAGCACTAAGCACCCAGCACCCCGAGCTCCGAGCACCCAGCACCCTGAGCACTGAGCACCCAGAACCCTGAGCACTGAGCACCCAGCACCCTGAGTACTGAGCACTTAGCACCCAGCACCCTGAGTACTGAGCACCCAGCAACCCGAGCACTAAGCACCCAGCACCCCGAGCACCGAGCACCTAGCACCCTGAGCACTGAGCACCGAGCACCCTGAGTACTGAGCACCCAGCACCCTGAGTACTGAGCACACTGCGTACTGAGCACCGAGCACCCAGCACCCTGAGTACTGAGCACCCAGCACCCTGAGCACTGAGCAGCCAGCACCCTGAGTACTGAGCACTGAGCACCCCGAGTACTGAGCACCGGGCACCCCGAGCACTAAGCACCCAGCACCCAGAGCACCGAGCACCCAGCACCCTGAGCACTGAGCACCCAGCACCCTGAGCACTGAGCACCCAGCACCCTGAGCACTGAGCACCTAGCACCCTGAGCACTGAGCACCCAGCACCCTGAGTACTGAGCACCCAACGTACTGAGCACCGAGTACCCTGAGCACTGAGCACCCAGAACCCCGAGTACTGAGCACCGGGCACCCCGAGCACTAAGCACCCAGCACCCCGAGCACCGAGCACCCAGCACACCGAGCACTGAGAACCCAGCACCCCGAGCACTGAGCACCAAGCACCCCGAGCACTGAGCACCCAGCACCCCGAGCACTGAGCACCCAGCACCCTGAGCACTGAGCACCCAGCACCCTGAGCACTGAGCACCCAGCACAACGAGCACTGAGCACCCAGCACCCCGAGCACTGAGCACCCAGCACCCTGAGTACTGAGCACCCAGCACCCTGAGTACTGAGCACCCAACACCCTGAGCACTGAGCACCCAGCACCCTGAGTACTGAGCACCCAGCACCCCAAGCACAGAGCACCCTGAGTACTGAGCACCCTGCACCCCAAGCACTGAGCACCCTGAGTACTGAGCACCCAGCACCCTGATTAATGAGCACCCAGCACCCCGAGTACTGAGCACCGAGCACCCTGAGTACTGAGCACCCAACGTACTGAGCACCGAGCACCCTGAGCACTGAGCACCCAGCACCCTGAGTACTGAGCACCCAGCACCCTGAGCAATGAGCACCCTGAGTACTGAGCACCCAGCACCCTGAGTACTGGGCACTCAGCACCCTGAGTACTGAGCACCGAGCACCCCGAGCACTGATCACCCAGCACCCTGAGCACTGAGCACCCTGAGGACTGAGCAACCAGCACCCTGATTACTGAGCACCCAGCACCCTGAGTACTGAGCACCCAGCATCCTGAGTACTGAGCACCGATCACCCTGAGCACTGAGCACCCAGCACCCCGAGCACTGAGCACCCTGAGTACTGAGCACCCAGCACCCTGAGTACTGAGCACCCAGCACCCCGAGCACTGAGCACCCTGAGTACTGAGCACCCAGCACCCTGAGTACTGAGCACTAAGCACCCAGAGCACTGAGCACCCAGCACCCCGAGCACGGAGCACCCAGGACCCCGAGCACTGAGTACTGAGCACCCAGCACCCTGAGTACTGAGCACCGAGCTCCCCGAGCACTGAGCACCCTGAGTACTGAGCACCCAGCACCCCGATCACTGAGCACCCAGCACCCTGAGCACTGAGCACCCAGCACCCTGAGCACTGAGCACCCAGCACCCTGAGTACTGAGCACCCAGCACCCCGAGCACTGAGCACCCAGCACCCTGACTACTGAGCACTGAGCACCCAGCACCCCGAGCACTGAGCACCTAGCACCCTGTGTACTGAGCACCGAGCACCCCGAGCACTGAGCACCCAGCACCCTGAGCACTCAGCACCCAGCACCCCGAGCCCTGAGCACCCAGCACCCTGAGCACTGAGCACCCAGCACCCTGAGCACTGAGCACCCAGCACCCAGAGCACTGAGCACCCAGCACCCTGAGCACTGAGCACCCAGCACCCTGAGTACTGAGCACCCAGCACCCTGAGTACTGAGCACCCAGACCCCGAGCACTGAGCACCCAGCACCCCTAGCACTGTGCACCCAGCACCCTGAGTACTGAGAACCCAGCACCCTGAGTACTGAGCACCCAGCACCCTGAGCACTGAGCACCCAGCGGCCTGAGCACTGAGCACCCAGCATCCTGAGCACTGAGTACTGAGCACCCATCACCCTGAGCACTGAGCACGCAGCACCCTGAGAACTGAGCACCCAGCACCCTGAGTACTGAGCACCCAGCACCCCAAGCACTGAGCACCGAGCACCCTGAGTACTGAGCACCCAGCACGCTGAGCACTGAGCACCCAGCACCCCGAGTACTGAGCACCCAGCACCCTGAGTACTGAGCACCCAGCACCCTGAGCACTGAGCACCCAGCACCCTGAGCACTGAGCACCCAGCACCCTGAGCACTGAGCACCCAGCACCCTGAGTACTGAGCATCAAGCACCCTGAGCACTGAGCACCCAGCACCCTGAGCACTGAGCAGCCAGGACCCTGAGCACTGAGCACCCAACGTACTGAGCAACGAGCACCCTGAGCACTGAGCACCCAGCACCCTGAGTACTGAGCGCTGAGCACCCTGAGTACTGAGCACCCAGCACCCCGAGCACTGAGCACCCAGCACCCCGAGCACTGAGCACCCAGCACCCCGAGCACTGAGCACCCAGCACCGTGAGTACTGAGCACCCAGCACCCTGAGTACTGAGCACCGAGCACCCCGAGCACTGAGCACCGGGCACCCCGAGCACTGAGCACCCAACACCCTGAGTACTGAGCACCCAGCACCCTAAGTACTGAGCACTTAGCACTGAGCTCCCTGAGCACTGAGCACCCAGCACCCTGAGCACTGAGCACCCCGCAACCTGAGCACTGAGTACTGAGCACCCAGCACCCAGAGCACTGAGCACCGAGCACCATGAGCACTGAGCACCCAGCACCCTGAGTACTGAGCACCCAGCACCCTGAGTACTTAGCACTGAGCACCCCGAGCACTGAGCACCCAGCACCCTGAGCACTGAGCACCCAGCACCCTGAGTACTGAGCACCCAGCACCCCGAGCACTGAGCACCCAGCACCCTGAGTACTGAGCACCGAGCACCCTGAGTACTGAGCATCCAGCACCCTGAGTACTGAGAACCCAGCGTACTGAGCACCGAGCACCCAGCAACCTGAGCACTGAGCACCCAGCACCCTGAGTACTGAGCACTGAGCACCCAGCACCCCGAGCACTGAGCACCGAGCACCCCGAGCACTGAGCACCCAGCACCCCGAGCACTGAGCACCCAGCACCCCGAGCACTGAGCACCCAGCACCCTGAGTACTGAGCACCCAGCACCCTGAGTACTGAGCACCCAACACCCTGAGCACTGAGGACCCAGCACCCTGAGTACTGAGCGCCCAGCACCCCAAGCACAGAGCACCCTGAGTACTGAGCACCGTGCACCCCAAGCACTGAGCACCCTGAGTACTGAGCACCCAGCACCCTGATTAATGAGCACCCAGCACCCCGAGTACTGAGCACCGAGCACCCTGAGTACTGAGCACCCAACGTACTGAGCACCGAGCACCCTGAGTGATGGAGGAAGGTCATTGGCTAATAAAGGCACTGCCCTGGCCCATTTTATTGGTTAGAGGATAGGTGGGAGGAGTAAACAGAACAAAATGCTGGGAGGAAGAGGAAGTGAGCGCAGAGACTCCACAGCTCTCTCGGGAGCAGACGCCTCAGAGAGAGACGCCATGCTCCCGGCTCCTGGGCAGACACACGCCATGAAGCAAGCCACCAGGTTAGACATGCTGAACCTTTCCCGGTAAGACCGGTGCTCACAGATTATTAGAGATGGGTTGATCAGAATGTGAGAATTAGCCTGTAAGTGCTAGAGCTAAAGGGCCAAGCAGTGCTTAAAAGAATACAGTGTCTGTGTAATTATTTTGGGGCATAAGCTAGCCGGGCAGGCGGCTGGGGTGCTGGGAATGCAGCCCCTCCACCCCTATTACTTCATATGGCGCCCACGTGGACAACTACTTCCACATAAAGCCCGAGACAGCTTGGGAAGTAATTCTAGAACAAAATGAAAGCATTGTGCCTGGTTTCTTGGTAGCAGCAATTTCTCGGTTCTACTCTGCTTGCTAGAGGCAAGCAAGCACCTCATCTAAGAGAGGCTTCCTGACTCAGCTTTAGCTGCAAAGCCTGCAGCTCATTAAGAGGTCCTGCCACGAAACACTTAAACGGTGTTGACCAAAAGCTGAACACATGCTTTTCGGTTTTCAGCCATAACAGGAAAAAAGCTGCGCCATTTAAAAATGCCGGCTTTCTGGGCCGTCCTGCCAGGGCAAACTCTGACTGTTTGAGGCAGGAGGGCCGGCTACCGAGAGAGGACTTGAGTGTTGTCTGTTGTAACTCACTTGCTGGCAGGAACCTTGAAATGCCATACAGTTGTGGCAGTAAACATGACTACAGCCAGTACCTCAGCCATGAGGCTGGAAAGCTAAGGAATGGACTGGATCTAGCTGGCAAAGCCACGCCTTTAGTCCTACTGAGATAGCTTGGTAAATTAAAGATTCATGTGGTCAGAAAAAGAGAGATATACAGTAAAGAGAGATTCAAAGACAGAGAAAATTTGTGAATGGTTTAAAGTGTGTTAAAAATATATGCAGACTAAAAGTTGAAGTTCTTAAAGTAAAAAACAAAAAAAGGAAGAGAGTTGTTGTGTGTGGTAGCACACGCCTTTAATCCTAGTGCCTAGAAGGCAGAGGCAAACAGATCTCTGTGAGTTCAAGGTGTAGTAGCTTACACCTTTAATCCCAATGCCTGGGAGGCAGAGACAGGCAGATCTCTGAGAGTTCAAGGACAGCCTGGTCTACAGAGTTACTTCAGGTCAAAATACAGAGAACCTATCTCAAAAAGCAAAAAGTTAAAAGTAAAAATAAACAAAATAGAGGTTAAAATAAAATGAACAAAGATGGAAAATACACAGAGAATCTTGATACTATATGCTATTATGCTCTCTTTGAATTGTTTAAATGCTGAGGAAGGAGAAACAGATGCTAAAAGATATTTATTTATAAATACTGCTGAACTAATCCAACATAGATATTATGAATTTGGATCTAAGGATATGATACTTTGGAAAGGAGTTTCTTATTTTGTTTTCACAGAGGATGAGACGCTGTTCATTTCTTCTATTCCGATTTGGTATGATGGACCACGCCCTCCTGAAGGGTTGGTGTGAACACCTTCAGAAAATTGCTTTGCTCAACTGCCAACTGAGAAGAAACTAGCACACAGGTTATACCATGAAAGACCTAATTAACGACGCCCCCATTCAGCAGGAAGCAGTTTGGAGAGAAAAAACTGCGCCCATGTTCCCAAATATGGTTTATAAACGTTCTTTTACATTTAAAGGGGGATATGATATAGATATGAATAATTTGCATTAGTATAGATTTTGCTTTATTGATAGAGATTTAAGGTCAATTTTGTTATATGTATAAGTGTTTCTGATTTTGATTAAGGTATTGTGATTGTGTAGTTCATTTAAATATGTACTGTATAATTAAGAAATATAGGTTGTTAATGGATAATCATTGATAATAGTAAAGCTTGTAGTCATGTTAGTTAGATTTTCTAGATATATAGAGATATATTTTAGATAGACATTCTTCATGTCTTTCAAAGATTACAGAATAGGACATTTAATGTTTTAATAACTGAGGACTTTTCATGACAATGAGACACTCTGCTCCTGGCAGCACCAATCTACTTCAAGAGGAAAATGGGCATCAAAGAGGCACCTTATGGAGTTTGATAGCCATTTGGGCAAGAAACTGCTCTTGCCTGGACTATTGCATAAACTGGACACAGAGAACCCGCAGAGAGAGGACTACTGAACTTGCCTAAGGTGAGATGATCTTTCGGGGTTCCTGATTCATGAAAGAGTCTGCGAGACATTCTGCAGGACACAACAGATAGTGACTGAACTGACTTTGAATTTTCCTGCTTTATGGAAATGTCTGCTGGATACCATGGGCCTGAAGGCTGAAGATGGATGCCCCAACGGTACAAAAGAACTTTGGGTGACTGTCCAGGCAGCGAGATGTCTTTGTCATTTCTAGAGTTTGAAGTTTCTTAGTTCTTGTTTACTTAGGTAATATATCTTTCTGGAGTCTTTGATGGAGTTAAGAATTGTTAGTTATAGTTATAGTTTTCCTTAGTTATGATAAAGATTATTGTAACTTTTACTTGATAACTGTTTTGTTATATGTAATTTTGCTATGTTAAAGCCTTTTTTTTGTTGAAACCGAAAAAGGGGAAATGATGGAGGAAGGTCATTGGCTAATAAAGGCACTGCCCTGGCCCATTTTATTGGTTAGAGGATAGGTGGGAGGAGTAAACAGAACAAAATGCTGGGAGGAAGAGGAAGTGAGCGCAGAGACTCCACAGCTCTCTCGGGAGCAGACGCCTCAGAGAGAGACGCCATGCTCCCGGCTCCTGGGCAGACACACGCCATGAAGCAAGCCACCAGGTTAGACATGCTGAACCTTTCCCGGTAAGACCGGTGCTCACAGATTATTAGAGATGGGTTGATCAGAATGTGAGAATTAGCCTGTAAGTGCTAGAGCTAAAGGGCCAAGCAGTGCTTAAAAGAATACAGTGTCTGTGTAATTATTTTGGGGCATAAGCTAGCCGGGCAGGCGGCTGGGGTGCTGGGAATGCAGCCCCTCCACCCCTATTACTTCACCTGAGCACTGAGCACCCAGCACCCTGAGTACTGAGCACCCAGCACCCTGAGCAATGAGCACCCTGAGTACTGAGCACCCAGCACCCTGATTAATGAGCACCCAGCACCCCGAGTACTGAGCACCGAGCACCCTGAGTACTGAGCACCCAACGTACTGAGCACCGAGCACCCTGAGCACTGAGCACCCAGCACCCTGAGTACTGAGCACCCAGCACCCTGAGCACTGAGCACCCAGCAGCCCGAGCACTGAGCACCCAGCATCCTGAGCACTGAGTACTGATCACACAGCACCCTGAGCACTGAGAACGCAGCACCCTGAGCACTGAGCACCCAGCACCCTGAGTACTGAGCACCCAGCACCCCAAGCACTGAGCACCGAGCACCCTGAGTACTGAGCACCCAGCACACTGAGTAGTGAGCACCCAGCACCCCGAGTACTGAGCACCCAGCATCGTGAGTACTGACCAACCAGCACCCTGAGTACTGAGCACCCAGCACCCCGAGCACTAAGCACCCAGCACCCCGAGCACCAAGCACCCAGCACCCTGAGCACTGAGCACCCAGCACCCTGAGTACTGAGCACTGAGCACCCAGCACCCTGAGCACTGAGCACCCAGCAGCCTGAGTACTAAGCACCCAGCACCCTGAGTACTGAGCACCCAGCACCCTGAGTACTGAGCACCCAGCGTACTGAGCACCGAGCACCCCGAGCACTGAGCACCCAGCACCCTGAGTACTGAGCACCCAGCACCCCGAGCACTGAGCACACAGCACCGTGAGTACTGAGCACCCAGCACCCTGAGTACTGAGCACCCAGCGTACTGAGCACCGAGCACCCAGCACCCTGAGTACTGAGCACCCAGCACCCTGAGCACTGAGCACCCAGCACCCTGAGTACTGAGCACTGAGCACCCTGAGTACTGAGCACTGAGCACCCTGAGCACTGAGCACCCAGCACCCCGAGCACTGATCACCCAGCACCCTGAGTACTGAGCACCCAGCACCCTGAGTACTGAGCACTCAGCACCCTGAGTACTGAGCACCGAGCACCCCGAGCAGTGATCACCCAGCACCCTGAGCACTGAGCACCCTGAGTACTGAGCACCCAGCACCCTGAGTACTGAGCACCCAGCACCCCGAGCACTGAGCACCCTGAGTACTGAGCACCCAGTACCCTGAGTACTGAACACTAAGCACCCAGAGCACTGAGCACCCAGCACCCCGAGCACGGAGCACCCAGGACCCCGATCACTGAGTACTGAGCACCCAGCACCCTGAGTACTGAGCACCGAGCTCCCCGAGCACTGAGCACCCTGAGTACTGAGCACCCAGCACCCTGAGCACTGAGCACCAAGCAGCCCGAGCACTGTGCACCCAGCATCCTGAGCACTGAGTACTGAGCACCCAGCACCCTGAGCACTGAGCACGCAGCACCCTGAGCACTGAGCACCCAGCACCCTGAGTACTGAGCACCCGGCACCCCAAGCACTGAGCACCGAGCACCCTGAGTACTGAGCACCCAGCACGCTGAGCACTGAGCACCCAGCACCGCGAGTACTGAGCACCCAGCACCCTGAGTACTGAGCACCCAGCACCCTGAGCACTGAGCAACCAGCACCCCGAGCACTGACCACCCAGCACCCTGAGCACTGAGCACCCAGCACCCTGAGTACTGAGCATCAAGCACCCTGAGCACTGAGCACCCAGCACCCTGAGCACTGAGCAGCCAGCACCCTGAGCACTGAGCACCCAACGTACTGAGCAACGAGCACCCTGAGCACTGATCACCCAGCACCCTGAGTACTGAGCGCTGAGCACCCTGAGTACTGAGCACCGAGCACACCGAGCACTGAGCACAGGGCACCCCGAGCACTGAGCACCCAGCACCCTGAGTACTGAGCACCCAGCACCCTGAGCACTGAGCACCCAGCACCCTGAGTACTGAGCACCCAGCACACCGAGCACTGAGCACCCAGCACCCCGAGCACTGAGCACCCAGCACCGTGAATACTGAGCACCCAGCACCCTGAGTACTGAGCACTGAGCACACCGAGCACTGAGCACCCAGCACCCTGAGTACTGAGCATCAAGCACCCTGAGCACTGAGCACCCAGCACCCTGAGCACTGAGCACCCAGCACCCTGAGCACTGAGCACCCAGCACCCTGAGCACTGAGCACCCAGCACCCTGAGTACTGAGCATCAAGCACCCTGAGCACTGAGCACCCAGCACCCTGAGCACTGAGCAGCCAGGACCCTGAGCACTGAGCACCCAACGTACTGAGCAACGAGCACCCTGAGCACTGAGCACCCAGCACCCTGAGTACTGAGCGCTGAGCACCCTGAGTACTGAGCACCCAGCACCCCGAGCACTGAGCACCCAGCA
The DNA here is from genome assembly GCF_018167655.1 of Microtus oregoni. Lineage (NCBI taxonomy): Eukaryota > Metazoa > Chordata > Mammalia > Rodentia > Cricetidae > Microtus > Microtus oregoni. The sequence goes on along the minus strand of NW_024544785.1, from coordinate 1,683,223 downwards.
CCCCGAGCACTGAGCACCCAGCACCCCGAGCACTGAGCACCCAGCACCGTGAGTACTGAGCACCCAGCACCCTGAGTACTGAGCACCGAGCACCCCGAGCACTGAGCACCGGGCACCCCGAGCACTGAGCACCCAACACCCTGAGTACTGAGCACCCAGCACCCTAAGTACTGAGCACTTAGCACTGAGCTCCCTGAGCACTGAGCACCCAGCACCCTGAGCACTGAGCACCCAGCAACCTGAGCACTGAGTACTGAGCACCCAGCACCCAGAGCACTGAGCACCGAGCACCATGAGCACTGAGCACCCAGCACCCTGAGTACTGAGCACCCAGCACACCAAACACTGAGCACCGAGCACCCTGAGAACTGAGCACCGAGCACCCTGAGTACTGAGCAGCCAGCACCATGAGTACTGAGCACCGAGCACCCAGAGTACTGAGCAACCTGAGTACTGAGCACCCAGCACCCTGAGAATGAGCACCCAGCAACATGAGTACTGAGCACCGAGCACCCTGAGCACTGAGCACCCAGCACCCTGAGTACTGAGCACCCAGCACCCCGAGCACTGAGCACCCAGCACCCTGAGTAATGAGCACCCAGCACCCTGAGTACTGAGCACTGAGCACCCTGAGCACTGAGCACCCAGCACTACGAGCACTGAGCACCCAGCACTCTGAGTACTGAGCACCCAGCACCCTGAGTACTGAGCACCCAGCACCCTGAGTACTTAGCACTGAGCACCCCGAGCACTGAGCACCCAGCACCCTGAGCACTGAGCACCCAGCACCCTGAGTACTGAGCACCCAGCACCCCGAGCACTGAGCACCCAGCACCCTGAGTACTGAGCACCGAGCACCCTGAGTACTGAGCATCCAGCACCCTGAGTACTGAGAACCCAGCGTACTGAGCACGGAGCACCCAGCAACCTGAGCACTGAGCACCCAGCACCCTGAGTACTGAGCACTGAGCACCCAGCACCCCGAGCACTGAGCACCGAGCACCCCGAGCACTGAGCACCCAGCACCCCGAGCACTGAGCACCCAGCACCCCGAGCACTGAGCACCCAGCACCCTGAGTACTGAGCACCCAGCACCCTGAGTACTGAGCACCCAACACCCTGAGCACTGAGGACCCAGCACCCTGAGTACTGAGCGCCCAGCACCCCAAGCACAGAGCACCCTGAGTACTGAGCACCGTGCACCCCAAGCACTGAGCACCCTGAGTACTGAGCACCCAGCACCCTGATTAATGAGCACCCAGCACCCCGAGTACTGAGCACCGAGCACCCTGAGTACTGAGCACCCAACGTACTGAGCACCGAGCACCCTGAGCACTGAGCACCCAGCACCCTGAGTACTGAGCACCCAGCACCCTGAGCAATGAGCACCCTGAGTACTGAGCACCCAGCACCCTGATTAATGAGCACGCAGCACCCCGAGTACTGAGCACCGAGCACCCTGAGTACTGAGCACCCAACGTACTGAGCACCGAGCACCCTGAGCACTGAGCACCCAGCACCCTGAGTACTGAGCACCCAGCACCCTGAGCACTGAGCACCCAGCAGCCCGAGCACTGAGCACCCAGCATCCTGAGCACTGAGTACTGATCACACAGCACCCTGAGCACTGAGAACGCAGCACCCTGAGCACTGAGCACCCAGCACCCTGAGTACTGAGCACCCAGCACCCCAAGCACTGAGCACCAAGCACCCTGAGTACTGAGCACCCAGCACACTGAGTAGTGAGCACCCAGCACCCCGAGTACTGAGCACCCAGCATCGTGAGTACTGACCAACCAGCACCCTGAGTACTGAGCACCCAGCACCCCGAGCACTAAGCACCCAGCACCCCGAGCACCAAGCACCCAGCACCCTGAGCACTGAGCACCCAGCACCCTGAGTACTGAGCACTGAGCACCCAGCACCCTGAGCACTGAGCACCCAGCAGCCTGAGTACTAAGCACCCAGCACCCTGAGTACTGAGCACCCAGCACCCTGAGTACTGAGCACCCAGCGTACTGAGCACCGAGCACCCCGAGCACTGAGCACCCAGCACCCTGAGTACTGAGCACCCAGCACCCCGAGCACTGAGCACACAGCACCGTGAGTACTGAGCACCCAGCACCCTGAGTACTGAGTACCCAGCGTACTGAGCACCGAGCACCCAGCACCCTGAGTACTGAGCACCCAGCACCCTGAGCACTGAGCACCCAGCACCCTGAGTACTGAGCACTGAGCACCCTGAGTACTGAGCACTGAGCACCCTGAGCACTGAGCACCCAGCACCCCGAGCACTGATCACCCAGCACCCTGAGTACTGAGCACCCAGCACCCTGAGTACTGAGCACTCAGCACCCTGAGTACTGAGCACCGAGCACCCCGAGCAGTGATCACCCAGCACCCTGAGCACTGAGCACCCTGAGTACTGAGCACCCAGCACCCTGAGTACTGAGCACCCAGCACCCCGAGCACTGAGCACCCTGAGTACTGAGCACCCAGTACCCTGAGTACTGAACACTAAGCACCCAGAGCACTGAGCACCCAGCACCCCGAGCACGGAGCACCCAGGACCCCGATCACTGAGTACTGAGCACCCAGCACCCTGAGTACTGAGCACCGAGCTCCGCGAGCACTGAGCACCCTGAGTACTGAGCACCCAGCACCCTGAGCACTGAGCACCAAGCAGCCCGAGCACTGTGCACCCAGCATCCTGAGCACTGAGTACTGAGCACCCAGCACCCTGAGCACTGAGCACGCAGCACCCTGAGCACTGAGCACCCAGCACCCTGAGTACTGAGCACCCGGCACCCCAAGCACTGAGCACCGAGCACCCTGAGTACTGAGCACCCAGCACGCTGAGCACTGAGCACCCAGCACCGCGAGTACTGAGCACCCAGCACCCTGAGTACTGAGCACCCAGCACCCTGAGCACTGAGCAACCAGCACCCCGAGCACTGACCACCCAGCACCCTGAGCACTGAGCACCCAGCACCCTGAGTACTGAGCATCAAGCACCCTGAGCACTGAGCACCCAGCACCCTGAGCACTGAGCAGCCAGCACCCTGAGCACTGAGCACCCAACGTACTGAGCAACGAGCACCCTGAGCACTGATCACCCAGCACCCTGAGTACTGAGCGCTGAGCACCCTGAGTACTGAGCACCGAGCACACCGAGCACTGAGCACAGGGCACCCCGAGCACTGAGCACCCAGCACCCTGAGTACTGAGCACCCAGCACCCTGAGCACTGAGCACCCAGCACCCTGAGTACTGAGCACCCAGCACACCGAGCACTGAGCACCCAGCACCCCGAGCACTGAGCACCCAGCACCGTGAATACTGAGCACCCAGCACCCTGAGTACTGAGCACTGAGCACACCGAGCACTGAGCACAGGGCACCCCGAGCACTGAGCACCCAGCACCCTGAGTACTGAGCACCCAGCACCCTAAGTACTGAGCACTGAGCTCCCTGAGCACTGAGCACCAAGCACCCTGAGCACTGAGCACCCAGCATCCTGAGCACTGAGTACTGAGCACCCAGCACCCAGAGCACTGAGCACCGAGCACCCTGAGCACTGAGCACTCAGCACCCTGAGTACTGAGCACCCAGCACCCCAAACACTGAGCACCGAGCACCCTGAGAACTGAGCACCGAGCACCCTTAGCACTGAGCAGCCAGCACCATGAGTACTGAGCACCGAGCACCCAGAGTACTGAGCAACCTGAGTACTGAGCACTCAGCACCCTGAGAATGAGCACCCAGCACCATGAGTACTGAGCACCGAGCACCCTGAGCACTGAGCACCCAGCACCCTGAGTACTGAGCACCCAGCACCCCGAGCACTGAGCACCCAGCACCCTGAGTAATGAGCACCCAGCACCCTGAGTACTGAGCACTGAGCACCCTGAGCACTGAGCACCCAGCACTACGAGCACTGAGCACCCAGCACCCTGAGTACTGAGCACCCAGCACCCTGAGTACTGAGCACCCAGCACCCTGAGTACTGAGCACCGAGCACCCTGAGCACTGAGCACCCAGCACCCTGAGCACTGAGCACCCTGAGGACTGTGCAACCAGCACCCTGAGTACTGAGCACCCAGCACCCTGAGTACTGAGCACCCAGCATCCTGAGTACTGAGCACCGATCACCCTGAGCACTGAGCACCCAGCACCCCGAGCACTGAGCACCCAGCACCCAGAGTACTGAGCACCCTGAGTACTGAGCACCCAGCACCCCGAGCACTGAGCACCCAGCACCCTGAGTACTGAGCACCCTGAGTACTGAGCACCCAGCACCCTGAGTACTGAGCACCCTGAGTAATGAGCACCCTGAGTACTGAGCACCGAGCACCCCGAGCACTGAGCACCCAGCACGCTGAGTACTGAGCACCCAGCACCCTGAGTAGTGAGCACCCAGCACCCCGAGTACTGAGCACCCAGCACCGTGAGTACTGACCAACCAGCACCCTGAGTACTGAGCACCCAGCACCCCGAGCACTAAGCACCCAGCACCCCGAGCACCGAGCACCGAGCACGAAGCACCCTGAGCACTGAGCACCCAGCAACCTGAGCACTGAGCACCCAGCACCCTGAGTACTGAGCACTGAGCACCCAGCACCCCGAGCACTGAGCACCCAGCACCCTGAGCACTGAGCACCCAGCACCCTGAGTACTGAGCACCCAACGTACTAAGCACCGAGTACCCTGAGCACTGAGTACCCAGAACCCGGAGTACTGAGCACCGGGCACCCCGAGCACTAAGCACCCAGCACCCCGAGCACCGAGCACCCAGCACCCTGAGCACTGAGCACCCAGCACCCCGAGCACTGAGCACCCAGCACCCCGGGCACTGAGCACCCAGAACCCCGAGCACTGAGCACCCAGCACCCCGAGCACTGAGCACCCAGCACCCCGAGCACTGAGCACCCAGCACCCCGAGCACTGAGCACCCAGCACCCTGAGTACTGAGCACCCAGCACCCTGAGTACTGAGCACCCAGCACAGCAAGCACAGAGCACCCTGAGTACTGAGCACCCTGCACCCCAAGCACTGAGCACCCTGAGTACTGAGCACCCATCACCCTGAGCACTGAGCACCCAGCACCCTGAGTACTGAGCACCCAGCACCCTGAGCAATGAGCACCCTGAGTACTGAGCACCCAGCACCTTGAGCACTGAGCACCGAGAACCCCGAGCACTGAGCACTCAGCACAGCAAGCACAGAGCACCCTGAGTACGGAGCACCCAGCACCCTGAGTACTGAGCACCCAGCACCCTGAGCAATGAGCACCCTGAGTACTGAGCACCCAGCACCCTGATTAATGAGCACCCAGCACCCCGAGTACTGAGCACCGAGCACCCTGAGTACTGAGCACCCAACGTACTGAGCACCGAGCACCCTGAGCACTGAGCACCCAGCACCCTGAGTACTGAGCACCCAGCACCCTGAGCACTGAGCACCCAGCAGCCCGAGCACTGAGCACCCAGCATCCTGAGCACTGAGTACTGATCACACAGCACCCTGAGCACTGAGAACGCAGCACCCTGAGCACTGAGCACCCAGCACCCTGAGTACTGAGCACCCAGCACCCCAAGCACTGAGCACCGAGCACCCTGAGTACTGAGCACCCAGCACACTGAGTAGTGAGCACCCAGCACCCCGAGTACTGAGCACCCAGCATCGTGAGTACTGACCAACCAGCACCCTGAGTACTGAGCACCCAGCACCCCGAGCACTAAGCACCCAGCACCCCGAGCACCAAGCACCCAGCACCCTGAGCACTGAGCACCCAGCACCCTGAGTACTGAGCACTGAGCACCCAGCACCCTGAGCACTGAGCACCCAGCAGCCTGAGTACTAAGCACCCAGCACCCTGAGTACTGAGCACCCAGCACCCTGAGTACTGAGCACCCAGCGTACTGAGCACCGAGCACCCCGAGCACTGAGCACCCAGCACCCTGAGTACTGAGCACCCAGCACCCCGAGCACTGAGCACACAGCACCGTGAGTACTGAGCACCCAGCACCCTGAGTACTGAGCACCCAGCGTACTGAGCACCGAGCACCCAGCACCCTGAGTACTGAGCACCCAGCACCCTGAGCACTGAGCACCCAGCACCCTGAGTACTGAGCACTGAGCACCCTGAGTACTGAGCACTGAGCACCCTGAGCACTGAGCACCCAGCACCCCGAGCACTGATCACCCAGCACCCTGAGTACTGAGCACCCAGCACCCTGAGTACTGAGCACTCAGCACCCTGAGTACTGAGCACCGAGCACCCCGAGCAGTGATCACCCAGCACCCTGAGCACTGAGCACCCTGAGTACTGAGCACCCAGCACCCTGAGTACTGAGCACCCAGCACCCCGAGCACTGAGCACCCTGAGTACTGAGCACCCAGTACCCTGAGTACTGAACACTAAGCACCCAGAGCACTGAGCACCCAGCACCCCGAGCACGGAGCACCCAGGACCCCGATCACTGAGTACTGAGCACCCAGCACCCTGAGTACTGAGCAACGAGCTCCCCGAGCACTGAGCACCCTGAGTACTGAGCACCCAGCACCCTGAGCACTGAGCACCAAGCAGCCCGAGCACTGTGCACCCAGCATCCTGAGCACTGAGTACTGAGCACCCAGCACCCTGAGCACTGAGCACGCAGCACCCTGAGCACTGAGCACCCAGCACCCTGAGTACTGAGCACCCGGCACCCCAAGCACTGAGCACCGAGCACCCTGAGTACTGAGCACCCAGCACGCTGAGCACTGAGCACCCAGCACCGCGAGTACTGAGCACCCAGCACCCTGAGTACTGAGCACCCAGTACCCTGAGCACTGAGCAACCAGCACCCCGAGCACTGACCACCCAGCACCCTGAGCACTGAGCACCCAGCACCCTGAGTACTGAGCATCAAGCACCCTGAGCACTGAGCACCCAGCACCCTGAGCACTGAGCAGCCAGCACCCTGAGCACTGAGCACCCAACGTACTGAGCAACGAGCACCCTGAGCACTGATCACCCAGCACCCTGAGCACTGAGCACCCAGCACCCAGAGTACTGAGCAACCTGAGTACTGAGCACCCAGCACCCTGAGAATGAGCACCCAGCAACATGAGTACTGAGCACCGAGCACCCTGAGCACTGAGCACCCAGCACCCTGAGTACTGAGCACCCAGCACCCCGAGCACTGAGCACCCAGCACCCTGAGTAATGAGCACCCAGCACCCTGAGTACTGAGCACTGAGCACCCTGAGCACTGAGCACCCAGCACTACGAGCACTGAGCACCCAGCACTCTGAGTACTGAGCACCCAGCACCCTGAGTACTGAGCACCCAGCACCCTGAGTACTTAGCACTGAGCACCCCGAGCACTGAGCACCCAGCACCCTGAGCACTGAGCACCCAGCACCCTGAGTACTGAGCACCCAGCACCCCGAGCACTGAGCACCCAGCACCCTGAGTACTGAGCACCGAGCACCCTGAGTACTGAGCATCCAGCACCCTGAGTACTGAGAACCCAGCGTACTGAGCACCGAGCACCCAGCAACCTGAGCACTGAGCACCCAGCACCCTGAGTACTGAGCACTGAGCACCCAGCACCCCGAGCACTGAGCACCGAGCACCCCGAGCACTGAGCACCCAGCACCCCGAGCACTGAGCACCCAGCACCCCGAGCACTGAGCACCCAGCACCCTGAGTACTGAGCACCCAGCACCCTGAGTACTGAGCACCCAACACCCTGAGCACTGAGGACCCAGCACCCTGAGTACTGAGCGCCCAGCACCCCAAGCACAGAGCACCCTGAGTACTGAGCACCGTGCACCCCAAGCACTGAGCACCCTGAGTACTGAGCACCCAGCACCCTGATTAATGAGCACCCAGCACCCCGAGTACTGAGCACCGAGCACCCTGAGTACTGAGCACCCAACGTACTGAGCACCGAGCACCCTGAGCACTGAGCACCCAGCACCCTGAGTACTGAGCACCCAGCACCCTGAGCAATGAGCACCCTGAGTACTGAGCACCCAGCACCCTGATTAATGAGCACGCAGCACCCCGAGTACTGAGCACCGAGCACCCTGAGTACTGAGCACCCAACGTACTGAGCACCGAGCACCCTGAGCACTGAGCACCCAGCACCCTGAGTACTGAGCACCCAGCACCCTGAGCACTGAGCACCCAGCAGCCCGAGCACTGAGCACCCAGCATCCTGAGCACTGAGTACTGATCACACAGCACCCTGAGCACTGAGAACGCAGCACCCTGAGCACTGAGCACCCAGCACCCTGAGTACTGAGCACCCAGCACCCCAAGCACTGAGCACCGAGCACCCTGAGTACTGAGCACCCAGCACACTGAGTAGTGAGCACCCAGCACCCCGAGTACTGAGCACCCAGCATCGTGAGTACTGACCAACCAGCACCCTGAGTACTGAGCACCCAGCACCCCGAGCACTAAGCACCCAGCACCCCGAGCACCAAGCACCCAGCACCCTGAGCACTGAGCACCCAGCACCCTGAGTACTGAGCACTGAGCACCCAGCACCCTGAGCACTGAGCACCCAGCAGCCTGAGTACTAAGCACCCAGCACCCTGAGTACTGAGCACCCAGCACCCTGAGTACTGAGCACCCAGCGTACTGAGCACCGAGCACCCCGAGCACTGAGCACCCAGCACCCTGAGTACTGAGCACCCAGCACCCCGAGCACTGAGCACACAGCACCGTGAGTACTGAGCACCCAGCACCCTGAGTACTGAGTACCCAGCGTACTGAGCACCGAGCACCCAGCACCCTGAGTACTGAGCACCCAGCACCCTGAGCACTGAGCACCCAGCACCCTGAGTACTGAGCACTGAGCACCCTGAGTACTGAGCACTGAGCACCCTGAGCACTGAGCACCCAGCACCCCGAGCACTGATCTCCCAGCACCCTGAGTACTGAGCACCCAGCACCCTGAGTACTGAGCACTCAGCACCCTGAGTACTGAGCACCCAGCACCCCGAGCAGTGATCACCCAGCACCCTGAGCACTGAGCACCCTGAGTACTGAGCACCCAGCACCCTGAGTACTGAGCACCCAGCACCCCGAGCACTGAGCACCCTGAGTACTGAGCACCCAGTACCCTGAGTACTGAACACTAAGCACCCAGAGCACTGAGCACCCAGCACCCCGAGCACGGAGCACCCAGGACCCCGATCACTGAGTACTGAGCACCCAGCACCCTGAGTACTGAGCACCGAGCTCCGCGAGCACTGAGCACCCTGAGTACTGAGCACCCAGCACCCTGAGCACTGAGCACCAAGCAGCCCGAGCACTGTGCACCCAGCATCCTGAGCACTGAGTACTGAGCACCCAGCACCCTGAGCACTGAGCACGCAGCACCCTGAGCACTGAGCACCCAGCACCCTGAGTACTGAGCACCCGGCACCCCAAGCACTGAGCACCGAGCACCCTGAGTACTGAGCACCCAGCACGCTGAGCACTGAGCACCCAGCACCGCGAGTACTGAGCACCCAGCACCCTGAGTACTGAGCACCCAGCACCCTGAGCACTGAGCAACCAGCACCCCGAGCACTGACCACCCAGCACCCTGAGCACTGAGCACCCAGCACCCTGAGTACTGAGCATCAAGCACCCTGAGCACTGAGCACCCAGCACCCTGAGCACTGAGCAGCCAGCACCCTGAGCACTGAGCACCCAACGTACTGAGCAACGAGCACCCTGAGCACTGATCACCCAGCACCCTGAGTACTGAGCGCTGAGCACCCTGAGTACTGAGCACCGAGCACACCGAGCACTGAGCACAGGGCACCCCGAGCACTGAGCACCCAGCACCCTGAGTACTGAGCACCCAGCACCCTGAGCACTGAGCACCCAGCACCCTGAGTACTGAGCACCCAGCACACCGAGCACTGAGCACCCAGCACCCCGAGCACTGAGCACCCAGCACCGTGAATACTGAGCACCCAGCACCCTGAGTACTGAGCACTGAGCACACCGAGCACTGAGCACAGGGCACCCCGAGCACTGAGCACCCAGCACCCTGAGTACTGAGCACCCAGCACCCTAAGTACTGAGCACTGAGCTCCCTGAGCACTGAGCACCAAGCACCCTGAGCACTGAGCACCCAGCATCCTGAGCACTGAGTACTGAGCACCCAGCACCCAGAGCACTGAGCACCGAGCACCCTGAGCACTGAGCACTCAGCACCCTGAGTACTGAGCACCCAGCACCCCAAACACTGAGCACCGAGCACCCTGAGAACTGAGCACCGAGCACCCTTAGCACTGAGCAGCCAGCACCATGAGTACTGAGCACCGAGCACCCAGAGTACTGAGCAACCTGAGTACTGAGCACTCAGCACCCTGAGAATGAGCACCCAGCACCATGAGTACTGAGCACCGAGCACCCTGAGCACTGAGCACCCAGCACCCTGAGTACTGAGCACCCAGCACCCCGAGCACTGAGCACCCAGCACCCTGAGTAATGAGCACCCAGCACCCTGAGTACTGAGCACTGAGCACCCTGAGCACTGAGCACCCAGCACTACGAGCACTGAGCACCCAGCACCCTGAGTACTGAGCACCCAGCACCCTGAGTACTGAGCACCCAGCACCCTGAGTACTGAGCACCGAGCACCCTGAGCACTGAGCACCCAGCACCCTGAGCACTGAGCACCCTGAGGACTGTGCAACCAGCACCCTGAGTACTGAGCACCCAGCACCCTGAGTACTGAGCACCCAGCATCCTGAGTACTGAGCACCGATCACCCTGAGCACTGAGCACCCAGCACCCCGAGCACTGAGCACCCAGCACCCAGAGTACTGAGCACCCTGAGTACTGAGCACCCAGCACCCCGAGCACTGAGCACCCAGCACCCTGAGTACTGAGCACCCTGAGTACTGAGCACCCAGCACCCTGAGTACTGAGCACCCTGAGTAATGAGCACCCTGAGTACTGAGCACCGAGCACCCCGAGCACTGAGCACCCAGCACGCTGAGTACTGAGCACCCAGCACCCTGAGTAGTGAGCACCCAGCACCCCGAGTACTGAGCACCCAGCACCGTGAGTACTGACCAACCAGCACCCTGAGTACTGAGCACCCAGCACCCCGAGCACTAAGCACCCAGCACCCCGAGCACCGAGCACCGAGCACGAAGCACCCTGAGCACTGAGCACCCAGCAACCTGAGCACTGAGCACCCAGCACCCTGAGTACTGAGCACTGAGCACCCAGCACCCCGAGCACTGAGCACCCAGCACCCTGAGCACTGAGCACCCAGCACCCTGAGTACTGAGCACCCAACGTACTAAGCACCGAGTACCCTGAGCACTGAGTACCCAGAACCCGGAGTACTGAGCACCGGGCACCCCGAGCACTAAGCACCCAGCACCCCGAGCACCGAGCACCCAGCACCCTGAGCACTGAGCACCCAGCACCCCGAGCACTGAGCACCCAGCACCCCGGGCACTGAGCACCCAGAACCCCGAGCACTGAGCACCCAGCACCCCGAGCACTGAGCACCCAGCACCCCGAGCACTGAGCACCCAGCACCCCGAGCACTGAGCACCCAGCACCCTGAGTACTGAGCACCCAGCACCCTGAGTACTGAGCACCCAGCACAGCAAGCACAGAGCACCCTGAGTACTGAGCACCCTGCACCCCAAGCACTGAGCACCCTGAGTACTGAGCACCCATCACCCTGAGCACTGAGCACCCAGCACCCTGAGTACTGAGCACCCAGCACCCTGAGCAATGAGCACCCTGAGTACTGAGCACCCAGCACCTTGAGCACTGAGCACCGAGAACCCCGAGCACTGAGCACTCAGCACAGCAAGCACAGAGCACCCTGAGTACGGAGCACCCAGCACCCTGAGTACTGAGCACCCAGCACCCTGAGCAATGAGCACCCTGAGTACTGAGCACCCAGCACCCTGATTAATGAGCACCCAGCACCCCGAGTACTGAGCACCGAGCACCCTGAGTACTGAGCACCCAACGTACTGAGCACCGAGCACCCTGAGCACTGAGCACCCAGCACCCTGAGTACTGAGCACCCAGCACCCTGAGCACTGAGCACCCAGCAGCCCGAGCACTGAGCACCCAGCATCCTGAGCACTGAGTACTGATCACACAGCACCCTGAGCACTGAGAACGCAGCACCCTGAGCACTGAGCACCCAGCACCCTGAGTACTGAGCACCCAGCACCCCAAGCACTGAGCACCGAGCACCCTGAGTACTGAGCACCCAGCACACTGAGTAGTGAGCACCCAGCACCCCGAGTACTGAGCACCCAGCATCGTGAGTACTGACCAACCAGCACCCTGAGTACTGAGCACCCAGCACCCCGAGCACTAAGCACCCAGCACCCCGAGCACCAAGCACCCAGCACCCTGAGCACTGAGCACCCAGCACCCTGAGTACTGAGCACTGAGCACCCAGCACCCTGAGCACTGAGCACCCAGCAGCCTGAGTACTAAGCACCCAGCACCCTGAGTACTGAGCACCCAGCACCCTGAGTACTGAGCACCCAGCGTACTGAGCACCGAGCACCCCGAGCACTGAGCACCCAGCACCCTGAGTACTGAGCACCCAGCACCCCGAGCACTGAGCACACAGCACCGTGAGTACTGAGCACCCAGCACCCTGAGTACTGAGCACCCAGCGTACTGAGCACCGAGCACCCAGCACCCTGAGTACTGAGCACCCAGCACCCTGAGCACTGAGCACCCAGCACCCTGAGTACTGAGCACTGAGCACCCTGAGTACTGAGCACTGAGCACCCTGAGCACTGAGCACCCAGCACCCCGAGCACTGATCACCCAGCACCCTGAGTACTGAGCACCCAGCACCCTGAGTACTGAGCACTCAGCACCCTGAGTACTGAGCACCGAGCACCCCGAGCAGTGATCACCCAGCACCCTGAGCACTGAGCACCCTGAGTACTGAGCACCCAGCACCCTGAGTACTGAGCACCCAGCACCCCGAGCACTGAGCACCCTGAGTACTGAGCACCCAGTACCCTGAGTACTGAACACTAAGCACCCAGAGCACTGAGCACCCAGCACCCCGAGCACGGAGCACCCAGGACCCCGATCACTGAGTACTGAGCACCCAGCACCCTGAGTACTGAGCAACGAGCTCCCCGAGCACTGAGCACCCTGAGTACTGAGCACCCAGCACCCTGAGCACTGAGCACCAAGCAGCCCGAGCACTGTGCACCCAGCATCCTGAGCACTGAGTACTGAGCACCCAGCACCCTGAGCACTGAGCACGCAGCACCCTGAGCACTGAGCACCCAGCACCCTGAGTACTGAGCACCCGGCACCCCAAGCACTGAGCACCGAGCACCCTGAGTACTGAGCACCCAGCACGCTGAGCACTGAGCACCCAGCACCGCGAGTACTGAGCACCCAGCACCCTGAGTACTGAGCACCCAGCACCCTGAGCACTGAGCAACCAGCACCCCGAGCACTGACCACCCAGCACCCTGAGCACTGAGCACCCAGCACCCTGAGTACTGAGCATCAAGCACCCTGAGCACTGAGCACCCAGCACCCTGAGCACTGAGCAGCCAGCACCCTGAGCACTGAGCACCCAACGTACTGAGCAACGAGCACCCTGAGCACTGATCACCCAGCACCCTGAGTACTGAGCGCTGAGCACCCTGAGTACTGAGCACCGAGCACACCGAGCACTGAGCACAGGGCACCCCGAGCACTGAGCACCCAGCACCCTGAGTACTGAGCACCCAGCACCCTGAGCACTGAGCACCCAGCACCCTGAGTACTGAGCACCCAGCACCCCGAGCACTGAGCACCCAGCACCCCGAGCACTGAGCACCCAGCACCGTGAATACTGAGCACCCAGCACCCTGAGTACTGAGCACTGTGCACACCGAGCACTGAGCACAGGGCACCCCGAGCACTGAGCACCCAGCACCCTGAGTACTGAGCACCCAGCACCCTAAGTACTGAGCACTGAGCTCCCTGAGCACTGAGCACCAAGCACCCTGAGCACTGAGCACCCAGCATCCTGAGCACTGAGTACTGAGCACCCAGCACCCAGAGCACTGAGCACCGAGCACCCTGAGCACTGAGCACTCAGCACCCTGAGTACTGAGCACCCAGCACCCCAAACACTGAGCACCGAGCACCCTGAGAACTGAGCACCGAGCACCCTTAGCACTGAGCAGCCAGCACCATGAGTACTGAGCACCGAGCACCCAGAGTACTGAGCAACCTGAGTACTGAGCACTCAGCACCCTGAGAATGAGCACCCAGCACCATGAGTACTGAGCACCGAGCACCCTGAGCACTGAGCACCCAGCACCCTGAGTACTGAGCACCCAGCACCCCGAGCACTGAGCACCCAGCACCCTGAGTAATGAGCACCCAGCACCCTGAGTACTGAGCACTGAGCACCCTGAGCACTGAGCACCCAGCACTACGAGCACTGAGCACCCAGCACCCTGAGTACTGAGCACCCAGCACCCTGAGTACTGAGCACCCAGCACCCTGAGTACTGAGCACCGAGCACCCTGAGCACTAAGCACCCAGCACCCTGAGCACTGAGCACCCTGAGGACTGTGCAACCAGCACCCTGAGTACTGAGCACCCAGCACCCTGAGTACTGAGCACCCAGCATCCTGAGTACTGAGCACCGATCACCCTGAGCACTGAGCACCCAGCACCCCGAGCACTGAGCACCCAGCACCCAGAGTACTGAGCACCCTGAGTACTGAGCACCCAGCACCCCGAGCACTGAGCACCCAGCACCCTGAGTACTGAGCACCCTGAGTACTGAGCACCCAGCACCCTGAGTACTGAGCACCCTGAGTAATGAGCACCCAGCAACCTGAGTAGTGAGCACCCAGCACCCCGAGTACTGAGCACCCAGCACCGTGAGTACTGACCACCCAGCACTCTGAGTACTGAGCACCCAGCACCCCGAGCACTAAGCACCCAGCACCCCGAGCACCGAGCACCGAGCACGAAGCACCCTGAGCACTGAGCACCCAGCAACCTGAGCACTGAGCACCCAGCACCCTGAGTACTGAGCACTGAGCACCCAGCACCCCGAGCACTGAGCACCCAGCACCCTGAGCACTGAGCACCCAGCACCCTGAGTACTGAGCACCCAACGTACTGAGCACCGAGTACCCTGAGCACTGAGCACCCAGAACCCGGAGTACTGAGCACCGGGCACCCCGAGCACTAAGCACCCAGCACCCCGAGCACCGAGCACCCAGCACCCTGAGCACTGAGCACCCAGCACCCCGAGCACTGAGCACCCAGCACCCCGGGCACTGAGCACCCAGAACCCCGAGCACTGAGCACCCAGCACCCCGAGCACTGAGCACCCAGCACCCCGAGCACTGAGCACCCAGCACCCCGAGCACTGAGCACCCAGCACCCTGAGTACTGAGCACCCAGCACCCTGAGTACTGAGCACCCAGCACAGCAAGCACAGAGCACCCTGAGTACTGAGCACCCTGCACCCCAAGCACTGAGCACCCTGAGTACTGAGCACCCATCACCCTGAGCACTGAGCACCCAGCACCCTGAGTACTGAGCACCCAGCACCCTGAGCAATGAGCACCCTGAGTACTGAGCACCCAGCACCTTGAGCACTGAGCACCGAGAACCCCGAGCACTGAGCACCCAGCACCCAGAGCACTGAGCACCCAGCACCCTGAGAACTGAGCACCCAGCACCCTGAGTACTGAGCACCCAGCACCCTGAGCACTGAGCACCCAGCAGCCCGAGCACTGAGCACCCAGCATCCTGAGCACTGAGTACTGAGCACCCAGCACCCTGAGCACTGAGCACGCAGCACCCTGAGCACTGAGCACCCAGCACCCTGAGTACTGAGCACCCAGCACACCAAGCACTGAGCACCGAGCACCCTGAGTACTGAGCACCCAGCACCCTGAGTACTGAGCACCCAGCACCCCAAGCACTGAGCACCCAGCACCCTGAATACTGAGCACCCAGCACCCTGAGCACTGAGCACCCAGCACCCCGAGCACTGAGCACCCAGCACCCCGAGCACTGAGCACCCAGCACCGTGAGTACTGAGCACCCAGCACCCTGAGTACTGAGCACCGAGCACCCCGAGCACTGAGCACCGGGCACCCCGAGCACTGAGCACCCAGCACCCTGAGTACTGAGCACCCAGCACCCTTAGTACTGAGCACTGAGCTCCCTGAGCACTGAGCACCCAGCACCCTGAGCACTGAGCACCCAGCATCCTGAGCACTGAGTACTGAGCACCCAGCACCCAGAGCACTGAGCACCGAGCACCCTGAGCACTGAGCACTCAGCACCCTGAGTACTGAGCACCCAGCACCCCAAACACTGTGCACCGAGCACCCTGAGAACTGAGCACCGAGCACCCTTAGTACTGAGCAGCCAGCACCATGAGTACTGAGCACCGAGCACCCAGTGTACTGAGCAACCTGAGTACTGAGCACCCAGCACCCTGAGAATGACCACCCAGCACCATGAGTACTGAGCACCGAGCACCCTGAGCACTGAGCACCCAGCACCCTGAGTACTGAGCACCCAGCACTCTGAGCACTGAGCACCCAGCACCCTGAGTAATGAGCACCCAGCACCCTGAGTACTGAGCACTGAGCACCCAGCACTACGAGCACTGAGCACCCAGCACCCTGAGTACTGAGCACCCAGCACCCTGAGTACTGAGCACCCAGCACCCTGAGTACTGATCACCGAGCACCCCGAGCACTGAGCACCCAGCACCCTGAGCACTGAGCACCCTGAGGACTGAGCAACCAGCACCCTGTGTACTGAGCACCCAGCACCCTGAGTACTGAGCACCCAGCATCCTGAGTACTGAGCACCGATCACCCTGAGCACTGAGCACCCAGCACCCCGAGCACTGAGCACCCAGCACCCTGAGTACTGAGCACCCTGGGTACTGAGCACCCAGCACCCCGAGCACTGAGCACCCAGCACCCTGAGTACTGAGCACCCTGAGTACTGAGCACCCAGCACCCTGAGTACTGAGCACCCTGAGTAATGAGCACCCTGAGTACTGAGCACCGAGCACCCCGAGCACTGAGCACCCAGCACCCTGAGTACTGAGCACCCAGCACCCTGAGTAGTGAGCACCCAGCACCCCGAGTACTGAGCACCCAGCACCGTGAGTACTGACCACCCAGCACCCTGAGTACTGAGCACCCAGCACCCCGAGCACTAAGCACCCAGCACCCCGAGCACCGAGCACCGAGCACGAAGCACCCTGAGCACTGAGCACCAAGCAACCTGAGCACTGAGCACCCAGCACCCTGAGTACTGAGCACTGAGCACCCAGCACCCGGAGCACTGAGCAGCCAGCACACTGAGTACTAAGCACCCAGCACCCTGAGTACTGAGCACCCAGCACCCTGAGTACTGAGCACCCAGAGTACTGAGCACCGAGCACCCCGAGCACTGAGCACCCAGCACCCTGAGAACCGAGCACCCAGCAACCTGAGTACTGAGCACCCAGCACCCTGAGCACTGAGCACCCACCACCCTGAGTACTGAGCACTGAGCACCCCGAGTACTGAGCACCGAGCACCCCGAGCACTAAGCACCCAGCACCCAGAGCACCGAGCACCCAGCACCCTGAGCACTGAGCACCCAGCACCCTGAGCAATGAGCACCCAGCACCCTGAGCACTGAGCACCCAGCACCCTGAGCACTGAGCACCCAGCACCCCGAGCACTGAGCACCCAGCACCCTGAGTACTGAGCACCCAACGTACTGAGCACCGAGTACCCTGAGCACTGAGCACCCAGAACCCCGAGTACTGAGCACCGGGCACCACGAGCACTAAGCACCCAGCACCCCGAGCACCGAGCACCCAGCACCCTGAGCACTGAGCACCCAGCACCCCGAGCACTGATCACCCAGCACCCTGGGCACTGAGCACCCAGAACCCCGAGCACTGAGCACCCAGCACCCCGAGCACTGAGCACCCAGCACCCCGAGCACTGAGCACCCAACACCCCGAGCACTGAGCACCCAGCACCCTGAGTACTGAGCACAGAGCACCCTGAGTACTGAGCACCCAACACCCTGAGCACTGAGCACCCAGCACCCTGAGTACTGAGCACCCAGCACCCCAAGCACAGAACACCCTGAGTACTGAGCACCCTGAACCCCAAGCACTGAGCACCCTGATTACTGAGCACCCATCACCCTGATTAATGAGCACCCAGCACCCCGAGTACTGAGCACCAAGCACCCTGAGTACTGAGCACCCAACGTACTGAGCACCGAGCACCCTGAACACTGAGCACCCAGCACCCTGAGTACTGAGCACCCAGCACCCTGAGCAATGAGCACGCTGAATACTGAGCACCCAGCACCTTGAACACTGAGCACCGATAACCCCGAGCACTGAGCACCCAGCACCCGGAGTACTGAGCACCCAGCACCCTGAGTACTAAGCACCGAGCACCCTGAGTACTGAGCACCCAGCACACTGAGCACTGAACACACAGCACCCTGAGTACTGAGCACCTCGAGCACTGAGCACCCAGCACCCTGAGTACTGAGCACCGAGCACCCTGAGCACTGAGCACCCAGCACCGCGAGCACTGAGCACCCAGCACCCCGAGCACAGAGCACCCAGCACCCTGAGTACTGAGCACCCAGCACCCTGAGTACTGAGCACCCAGCACCCTGAGCACTGAGTACCCAGCACCCTGAGTACTGAGCACCCAGCAACCCGAGCACTAAACACCCAGCACCCCGAACACCGAGCACCCAGCACCCTGAGCACTGAGCACCCAGCACCCTGAGTACTGAGCACCCAGCACCCTGAGTACTGAGCACCCAGCACCCTGAGAACTGAACACACAGCACCCTGAGCACTGAGCACACAGCACCCTGAGTACTGAGCACTGAGCACCCAGCACCCCGAGCACTGAGCACCCAGCACCATGAGTACTGAGCACCCAGCAACCCGAGCACTAAGCACCCTGCACCCTGAGCACCGAGCACCCAGCACCCTGAGCACTGAGCACCCAGCACCCTGAGTACTGAGCACCCAGCACCCTGAGTACTGAGCACCCAGCAACCCGAGCACTAAGCACCCAGCACCCCGAACTCCGAGCACCCAGCACCCTGAGCACTGAGCACCCAGAACCCTGAGCACTGAGCACCCAGCACCCTGAGTACTGAGCACTTAGCACCCAGCACCCTGAGTACTGAGCACCCAGCAACCCGAGCACTAAGCACCCAGCACCCCGAGCACCGAGCACCTAGCACCCTGAGCACTGAGCACCGAGCACCCTGAGTACTGAGCACCCAGCACCCTGAGTACTGAGCACACTGCGTACTGAGCACCGAGCACCCAGCACCCTGAGTACTGAGCACCCAGCACCCTGAGCACTGAGCACCCAGCACCCTGAGTACTGAGCACTGAGCACCCCGAGTACTGAGCACCGGGCACCCCGAGCACTAAGCACCCAGCACCCCGAGCACCGAGCACCCAGCACCCTGAGCACTGAGCACCCAGCACCCCGAGCACTGAGCACCCAGCACCCCGGGCACTGAGCACCCAGAACCCCGAGCACTGAGCACCCAGCACCCCGAGCACTGAGCACCCAGCACCCCGAGCACTGAGCACCCAGCACCCCGAGCACTGAGCACCCAGCACCCTGAGTACTGAGCACCCAGCACCCTGAGTACTGAGCACCCAGCACAGCAAGCACAGAGCACCCTGAGTACTGAGCACCCTGCACCCCAAGCACTGAGCACCCTGAGTACTGAGCACCCATCACCCTGAGCACTGAGCACCCAGCACCCTGAGTACTGAGCACCCAGCACCCTGAGCAATGAGCACCCTGAGTACTGAGCACCCAGCACCTTGAGCACTGAGCACCGAGAACCCCGAGCACTGAGCACCCAGCACCCAGAGCACTGAGCACCCAGCACCCTGAGAACTGAGCACCCAGCACCCTGAGTACTGAGCACCCAGCACCCTGAGCACTGAGCACCCAGCAGCCCGAGCACTGAGCACCCAGCATCCTGAGCACTGAGTACTGAGCACCCAGCACCCTGAGCACTGAGCACGCAGCACCCTGAGCACTGAGCACCCAGCACCCTGAGTACTGAGCACCCAGCACACCAAGCACTGAGCACCGAGCACCCTGAGTACTGAGCACCCAGCACCCTGAGTACTGAGCACCCAGCACCCCAAGCACTGAGCACCCAGCACCCTGAATACTGAGCACCCAGCACCCTGAGCACTGAGCACCCAGCACCCCGAGCACTGAGCACCCAGCACCCCGAGCACTGAGCACCCAGCACCGTGAGTACTGAGCACCCAGCACCCTGAGTACTGAGCACCGAGCACCCCGAGCACTGAGCACCGGGCACCCCGAGCACTGAGCACCCAGCACCCTGAGTACTGAGCACCCAGCACCCTAAGTACTGAGCACTGAGCTCCCTGAGCACTGAGCACCCAGCACCCTGAGCACTGAGCACCCAGCATCCTGAGCACTGAGTACTGAGCACCCAGCACCCAGAGCACTGAGCACCGAGCACCCTGAGCACTGAGCACTCAGCACCCAGAGTACTGAGCACCCAGCACCCCAAACACTGTGCACCGAGCACCCTGAGAACTGAGCACCGAGCACCCTTAGTACTGAGCAGCCAGCACCATGAGTACTGAGCACCGAGCACCCAGTGTACTGAGCAACCTGAGTACTGAGCACCCAGCACCCTGAGAATGACCACCCAGCACCATGAGTACTGAGCACCGAGCACCCTGAGCACTGAGCACCCAGCACCCTGAGTACTGAGCACCCAGCACCCCGAGCACTGAGCACCCAGCACCCTGAGTAATGAGCACCCAGCACCCTGAGTACTGAGCACTGAGCACCCAGCACTACGAGCACTGAGCACCCAGCACCCTGAGTACTGAGCACCCAGCACCCTGAGTACTGAGCACCCAGCACCCTGAGTACTGAGCACCGAGCACCCCGAGCACTGAGCACCCAGCACCCTGAGCACTGAGCACCCTGAGGACTGAGCAACCAGCACCCTGTGTACTGAGCACCCAGCACCCTGAGTACTGAGCACCCAGCATCCTGAGTACTGAGCACCGATCACCCTGAGCACTGAGCACCCAGCACCCCGAGCACTGAGCACCCAGCACCCTGAGTACTGAGCACCCTGGGTACTGAGCACCCAGCACCCCGAGCACTGAGCACCCAGCACCCTGAGTACTGAGCACCCTGAGTACTGAGCACCCAGCACCCTGAGTACTGAGCACCCTGAGTAATGAGCACCCTGAGTACTGAGCACCGAGCACCCCGAGCACTGAGCACCCAGCACCCTGAGTACTGAGCACCCAGCACCCTGAGTAGTGAGCACCCAGCACCCCGAGTACTGAGCACCCAGCACCGTGAGTACTGACCACCCAGCACCCTGAGTACTGAGCACCCAGCACCCCGAGCACTAAGCACCCAGCACCCCGAGCACCGAGCATCGAGCACGAAGCACCCTGAGCACTGAGCACCCAGCAACCTGAGCACTGAGCACCCAGCACCCTGAGTACTGAGCACTGAGCACCCAGCACCCGGAGCACTGAGCAGCCAGCACACTGAGTACTAAGCACCCAGCACCCTGAGTACTGAGCACCCAGCACCCTGAGTACTGAGCACCCAGAGTACTGAGCACCGAGCACCCCGAGCACTGAGCACCCAGCACCCTGAGAACCGAGCACCCAGCAACCTGAGTACTGAGCACCCAGCACCCTGAGCACTGAGCACCCACCACCCTGAGTACTGAGCACTGAGCACCCCGAGTACTGAGCACCGAGCACCCCGAGCACTAAGCACCCAGCACCCAGAGCACCGAGCACCCAGCACCCTGAGCACTGAGCACCCAGCACCCTGAGCACTGAGCACCCAGCACCCTGAGCACTGAGCACCCAGCACCCTGAGCACTGAGCACCCAGCACCCTGAGCACTGAGCACCCAGCACCCTGAGTACTGAGCACCCAACGTACTGAGCACCGAGTACCCTGAGCACTGAGCACCCAGAACCCCGAGTACTGAGCACCGGGCACCACGAGCACTAAGCACCCAGCACCCCGAGCACCGAGCACCCAGCACCCTGAGCACTGAGCACCCAGCACCCCGAGCACTGATCACCCAGCACCCTGGGCACTGAGCACCCAGAACCCCGAGCACTGAGCACCCAGCACCCCGAGCACTGAGCACCCAGCACCCCGAGCACTGAGCACCCAACACCCCGAGCACTGAGCACCCAGCACCCTGAGTACTGAGCACCCAGCACCCTGAGTACTGAGCACCCAACACCCTGAGCACTGAGCACCCAGCACCCTGAGTACTGAGCACCCAGCACCCCAAGCACAGAACACCCTGAGTACTGAGCACCCTGAACCCCAAGCACTGAGCACCCTGATTACTGAGCACCCATCACCCTGATTAATGAGCACCCAGCACCCCGAGTACTGAGCACCAAGCACCCTGAGTACTGAGCACCCAACGTACTGAGCACCGAGCACCCTGAGCACTGAGCACCCAGCACCCTGAGTACTGAGCACCCAGCACCCTGAGCAATGAGCACGCTGAATACTGAGCACCCAGCACCTTGAACACTGAGCACCGATAACCCCGAGCACTGAGCACCCAGCACCCGGAGTACTGAGCACCCAGCACCCTGAGTACTAAGCACCGAGCACCCTGAGTACTGAGCACCCAGCACACTGAGCACTGAACACACAGCACCCTGAGTACTGAGCACCTCGAGCACTGAGCACCCAGCACCCTGAGTACTGAGCACCGAGCACCCTGAGCACTGAGCACCCAGCACCGCGAGCACTGAGCACCCAGCACCCCGAGCACAGAGCACCCAGCACCCTGAGTACTGAGCACCCAGCACCTTGAGTACTGAGCACCCAGCACCCTGAGCACTGAGTACCCAGCACCCTGAGTACTGAGCACCCAGCACCCTGAGTACTGAGCACACTGCGTACTGAGCACCGAGCACCCAGCACCCTGAGTACTGAGCACCCAGCACCCTGAGCACTGAGCACCCAGCACCCTGAGTACTGAGCACTGAGCACCCCGAGTACTGAGCACCGGGCACCCCGAGCACTAAGCACCCAGCACCCAGAGCACCGAGCACCCAGCACCCTGAGCACTGAGCACCCAGCACCCTGAGCACTGAGCACCCAGCACCCTGAGCACTGAGCACCTAGCACCCTGAGCACTGAGCACCCAGCACCCTGAGTACTGAGCACCCAACGTACTGAGCACCGAGTACCCTGAGCACTGAGCACCCAGAACCCCGAGTACTGAGCACCGGGCACCCCGAGCACTAAGCACCCAGCACCCCGAGCACCGAGCACCCAGCACACTGAGCACTGAGAACCCAGCACCCCGAGCACTGAGCACCAAGCACCCCGAGCACTGAGCACCCAGCACCCCGAGCACTGAGCACCCAGCACCCTGAGCACTGAGCACCCAGCACCCCGAGCACTGAGCACCCAGCACCCCGAGCACTGAGCACCCAGCAACCCGAGCACTGAGCACCCAGCACCCTGAGTACTGAGCACCCAGCACCCTGAGTACTGAGCACCCAACACCCTGAGCACTGAGCACCCAGCACCCTGAGTACTGAGCACCCAGCACCCCGAGCACTGAGCACCCAGCACCCCGAGCACTGAGCACCCAGCACCCTGTGTACTGAGCACCCAGCACCCTGAGTACTGAGCACTGAGCACCCAGCACCCCGAGCACTGAGCACCCAGCAACCTGAGTACTGAGCACCCAGCACCCCGAGCACTGAGCACCCAGCACCCTGAGTAATGAGCACCCAGCACCCTGAGTACTGAGCACTGAGCACCCAGCACTACGAGCACTGAGCACCCAGCACCCTGAGTAATGAGCACCCAGCACCCTGAGTACTGAGCACCCAGCACCCTGAGTACTGAGCACCGAGCACCCCGAGCACTGAGCACCCAGCACCCTGAGCACTGAGCACCCTGAGGACTGAGCAACCAGCACCCTGTGTACTGAGCACCCAGCACCCTGAGTACTGAGCACCCAGCATCCTGAGTACTGAGCACCGATCACCCTGAGCACTGAGCACCCAGCACCCCGAGCACTGAGCACCCAGCACCCTGAGTACTGAGCACCCTGGGTACTGAGCACCCAGCACCCCGAGCACTGAGCACCCAGCACCCTGAGTACTGAGCACCCTGAGTACTGAGCACCCAGCACCCTGAGTACTGAGCACCCTGAGTAATGAGCACCCTGAGTACTGAGCACCGAGCACCCCGAGCACTGAGCACCCAGCACCCTGAGTACTGAGCACCCAGCACCCTGAGTAGTGAGCACCCAGCACCCCGAGTACTGAGCACCCAGCACCGTGAGTACTGACCACCCAGCACCCTGAGTACTGAGCACCCAGCACCCCGAGCACTAAGCACCCAGCACCCCGAGCACCGAGCACCGAGCACGAAGCACCCTGAGCACTGAGCACCCAGCAACCTGAGCACTGAGCACCCAGCACCCTGAGTACTGAGCACTGAGCACCCAGCACCCGGAGCACTGAGCACCCAGCACCCTGAGTACTAAGCACCCAGCACCCTGAGTACTGAGCACCCAGCACCCTGAGTACTGAGCACCCAGCGTACTGAGCACCGAGCACCCCGAGCACTGAGCACCCAGCACCCTGAGTACTGAGCACCCAGCACCCCGAGCACTGAGCACCCAGCACCCTGAGTACTGAGCACCGAGCACCCTGAGTACTGAGCACCCAGCACCCTGAGTACTGAGCACCCTGGGTACTGAGCACCCAGCACCCCGAGCACTCAGCACCCAGCACCCTGAGTACTGAGCACCCTGAGTACTGAGCACCCAGCACCCTGAGTACTGAGCACCCTGAGTAATGAGCACCCTGAGTACTGAGCACCGAGCACCCCGAGCACTGAGCACCCAGCACCCTGAGTACTGAGCACCCAGCACCCTGAGTAGTGAGCACCCAGCACCCCGAGTACTGAGCACCCAGCACCGTGAGTACTGACCACCCAGCACCCTGAGTACTGAGCACCCAGCACCCCGAGCACTAAGCACCCAGCACCCCGAGCACCGAGCACCGAGCACGAAGCACCCTGAGCACTGAGCACCCAGCAACCTCAGCACTGAGCACCCAGCACCCTGAGTACTGAGCACTGAGCACCCAGCACCCGGAGCACTGAGCACCCAGCACCCTGAGTACTAAGCACCCAGCACCCTGAGTACTGAGCACCCAGCACCCTGAGTACTGAGCACCCAGCGTACTGAGCACCGAGCACCCCGAGCACTGAGCACCCAGCACCCTGAGTACTGAGCACCCAGCACCCCGAGCACTGAGCACCCAGCACCCTGAGTACTGAGCACCGAGCACCCTGAGTACTGAGCACCCAGCACCCTGAGTACTGAGAACCCAGCGTACTGAGAACCGAGCACCCAGAACCCTGAGTACTGAGCACCCAGCACCCTGAGCACTGAGCACCCACCACCCTGAGTACTGAGCACTGAGCACCCCGAGTACTGAGCACCGAGCACCCCGAGCACTAAGCACCCAGCACCCAGAGCACCGAGCACCCAGCACCCTGAGCACTGAGCACCCAGCACCCTGAGCACTGAGCACCCAGCACCCTGAGCACTGAGCACCCAGCACCCTGAGCACTGAGCATCCAGCACCCTGAGCACTGAGCACCCAGCACCCTGAGTACTGAGCACCCAACGTACTGAGCACCGAGTACCCTGAGCACTGAGCACCCAGAACCCCGAGTACTGAGCACCGGGCACCACGAGCACTAAGCAACCAGCACCCCGAGCACCGAGCACCCAGCACCCTGAGCACTGAGCACCCAGCACCCCGAGCACTGATCACCCAGCACCCTGGGCACTGAGCACCCAGAACCCCGAGCACTGAGCACCCAGAACCCCGAGCACTGAGCACCCAGCACCCCGAGCACTGAGCACCCAACACCCCGAGCACTGAGCACCCAGCACCCTGAGTACTGAGCACCCAGCACCCTGAGTACTGAGCACCCAACACCCTGAGCACTGAGTACCCAGCACCCTGAGTACTGAGCACCCAGCACCCCAAGCACAGAACACCCTGAGTACTGAGCACCCTGAACCCCAAGCACTGAGCACACATCACCCTGATTAATGAGCACCCAGCACCCCGAGTACTGAGCACCAAGCACCCTGAGTACTGAGCACCCAACGTACTGAGCACCGAGCACCCTGAGCACTGAGCACCCAGCACCCTGAGTACTGAGCACCCAGCACCCTGAGCAATGAGCACGCTGAGTACTGAGCACCCAGCACCTTGAGCACTGAGCACCGAGAACCCCGAGCACTGAGCTCCCAGCACCCGGAGTACTGAGCACCCAGCACCCTGAGTACTAAGCACCGAGCACCCTGAGTACTGAGCACCCAGCACACTGAGCACTGAACACACAGCACCCTGAGTACTGAGCACCTCGAGCACTGAGCACCCAGCACCCTGAGTACTGAGCACCGAGCACCCTGAGCACTGAGCACCCAGCACCGCGAGCACTGAGCACCCAGCACCCCGAGCACAGAGCACCCAGCACCCTGAGTACTGAGCACCCAGCACCCTGAGTACTGAGCACCCAGCACCCTGAGCACTGAGTACACAGCACCCTGAGCACTGAGCACACAGCACCCTGAGCACTGAGCACCCAGCACCCTGAGTACTGAGCACTGAGCACCCAGCACCCCGAGCACTGAGCACCCAGCACCCTGAGTACTGAGCACCCAGCAACCCGAGCAATAAACACCCAGCACCCCGAGCACCGAGCACCCAGCACACTGAGCACTGAGCACCCAGCACCCTGAGTACTGAGCACTGAGCACCCAGCACCCCGAGCACTGAGCACCCAGCACCATGAGTACTGAGCACCCAGCACCCTGAGTACTGAGCACTAAGCACCCAGAGCACTGAGCACCCAGCACCCCGAGCACGGAGCACCCAGGACCCCGAGCACTGAGAACTGAGCACCCAGCACCCTGAGTACTGAGCACCGAGCTCCCCAAGCACTGAGCACACTGAGTACTGAGCACCCAGCACCCCGATCACTGAGCACCCAGCACCCTGAGCACTGAGCACCCAGCACCCTGAGCACTGAGCACCCAGCACCCTGAGTACTGAGCACCCAGCACGCTGAGTACTGAGCACCCAGCACCCCGATCACTGAGCACCCAGCACCCTGAGCACTGAGCACCCAGCACCCTGAGTACTGAGCACCCAGCAACCTGAGTACTGAGCACCCAGCACGCTGAGTACTGAGCACCCAGCACCCCGAGCACTGAGCACCCAGCACCCTGTGTACTGAGCACTGAGCACCCTGAGTACTAAGCACCCAGCAACCTGAGTACTGAGCACCCAGGACTCTGAGCACTGAGCACCGAGCAGCCCGAGCACTGAGCTCCCAGCACCCTGAGCACTCAGCACCCAGCACCCCGAGCACTGAGCACCCAGCACCCTGAGCACTGAGCACCCAGCACCCTGAGCACGGAGCACCCCGAGTACTGAGCACCCAGCAGCCTGAGCACTGAGCACCCAGCACCCTGAGCACAGAGCACCCAGCACCCTGAGTACTGAGCACCCTGAGTACTGAGCACCCAGCACCCTGAGTACTGAGCACCCTGAGTACTGAGCACCCAGCACCCTGAGTACTGAGCACCCTGAGTAATGAGCACCCTGAGTACTGAGCACCGAGCACCCCGAGCACTGAGCACCCAGCACCCTGAGTACTGAGCACCCAGCACCCTGAGTAGTGAGCACCCAGCACCCCGAGTACTGAGCACCCAGCACCGTGAGTACTGACCACCCAGCACCCTGAGTACTGAGCACCCAGCACCCCGAGCACTAAGCACCCAGCACCCCGAGCACCGAGCACCGAGCACGAAGCACCCTGAGCACTGAGCACCCAGCAACCTCAGCACTGAGCACCCAGCACCCTGAGTACTGAGCACTGAGCACCCAGCACCCGGAGCACTGAGCACCCAGCACCCTGAGTACTAAGCACCCAGCACCCTGAGTACTGAGCACCCAGCACCCTGAGTACTGAGCACCCAGCGTACTGAGCACCGAGCACCCCGAGCACTGAGCACCCAGCACCCTGAGTACTGAGCACCCAGCACCCCGAGCACTGAGCACCCAGCACCCTGAGTACTGAGCACCGAGCACCCTGAGTACTGAGCACCCAGCACCCTGAGTACTGAGAACCCAGCGTACTGAGAACCGAGCACCCAGAACCCTGAGTACTGAGCACCCAGCACCCTGAGCACTGAGCACCCACCACCCTGAGTACTGAGCACTGAGCACCCCGAGTACTGAGCACCGAGCACCCCGAGCACTAAGCACCCAGCACCCAGAGCACCGAGCACCCAGCACCCTGAGCACTGAGCACCCAGCACCCTGAGCACTGAGCACCCAGCACCCTGAGCACTGAGCACCCAGCACCCTGAGCACTGAGCATCCAGCACCCTGAGCACTGAGCACCCAGCACCCTGAGTACTGAGCACCCAACGTACTGAGCACCGAGTACCCTGAGCACTGAGCACCCAGAACCCCGAGTACTGAGCACCGGGCACCACGAGCACTAAGCAACCAGCACCCCGAGCACCGAGCACCCAGCACCCTGAGCACTGAGCACCCAGCACCCCGAGCACTGATCACCCAGCACCCTGGGCACTGAGCACCCAGAACCCCGAGCACTGAGCACCCAGAACCCCGAGCACTGAGCACCCAGCACCCCGAGCACTGAGCACCCAACACCCCGAGCACTGAGCACCCAGCACCCTGAGTACTGAGCACCCAGCACCCTGAGTACTGAGCACCCAACACCCTGAGCACTGAGTACCCAGCACCCTGAGTACTGAGCACCCAGCACCCCAAGCACAGAACACCCTGAGTACTGAGCACCCTGAACCCCAAGCACTGAGCACACATCACCCTGATTAATGAGCACCCAGCACCCCGAGTACTGAGCACCAAGCACCCTGAGTACTGAGCACCCAACGTACTGAGCACCGAGCACCCTGAGCACTGAGCACCCAGCACCCTGAGTACTGAGCACCCAGCACCCTGAGCAATGAGCACGCTGAGTACTGAGCACCCAGCACCTTGAGCACTGAGCACCGAGAACCCCGAGCACTGAGCTCCCAGCACCCGGAGTACTGAGCACCCAGCACCCTGAGTACTAAGCACCGAGCACCCTGAGTACTGAGCACCCAGCACACTGAGCACTGAACACACAGCACCCTGAGTACTGAGCACCTCGAGCACTGAGCACCCAGCACCCTGAGTACTGAGCACCGAGCACCCTGAGCACTGAGCACCCAGCACCGCGAGCACTGAGCACCCAGCACCCCGAGCACAGAGCACCCAGCACCCTGAGTACTGAGCACCCAGCACCCTGAGTACTGAGCACCCAGCACCCTGAGCACTGAGTACACAGCACCCTGAGCACTGAGCACACAGCACCCTGAGCACTGAGCACCCAGCACCCTGAGTACTGAGCACTGAGCACCCAGCACCCCGAGCACTGAGCACCCAGCACCCTGAGTACTGAGCACCCAGCAACCCGAGCAATAAACACCCAGCACCCCGAGCACCGAGCACCCAGCACACTGAGCACTGAGCACCCAGCACCCTGAGTACTGAGCACTGAGCACCCAGCACCCCGAGCACTGAGCACCCAGCACCATGAGTACTGAGCACCCAGCACCCTGAGTACTGAGCACTAAGCACCCAGAGCACTGAGCACCCAGCACCCCGAGCACGGAGCACCCAGGACCCCGAGCACTGAGAACTGAGCACCCAGCACCCTGAGTACTGAGCACCGAGCTCCCCAAGCACTGAGCACACTGAGTACTGAGCACCCAGCACCCCGATCACTGAGCACCCAGCACCCTGAGCACTGAGCACCCAGCACCCTGAGCACTGAGCACCCAGCACCCTGAGTACTGAGCACCCAGCACGCTGAGTACTGAGCACCCAGCACCCCGATCACTGAGCACCCAGCACCCTGAGCACTGAGCACCCAGCACCCTGAGTACTGAGCACCCAGCAACCTGAGTACTGAGCACCCAGCACGCTGAGTACTGAGCACCCAGCACCCCGAGCACTGAGCACCCAGCACCCTGTGTACTGAGCACTGAGCACCCTGAGTACTAAGCACCCAGCAACCTGAGTACTGAGCACCCAGGACTCTGAGCACTGAGCACCGAGCAGCCCGAGCACTGAGCTCCCAGCACCCTGAGCACTCAGCACCCAGCACCCCGAGCACTGAGCACCCAGCACCCTGAGCACTGAGCACCCAGCACCCTGAGCACGGAGCACCCCGAGTACTGAGCACCCAGCAGCCTGAGCACTGAGCACCCAGCACCCTGAGCACAGAGCACCCAGCACCCTGAGCACTGAGCACCCAGCACCCCGAGCACGGAGCACCCAGCACCCTGAGTACTGAACACCCAACACCCAGAGTACTGAGCACCCAGCACCCTGAGCACTGAGCACCCAGCACCCTGAGTACTGAGCACCCAGCACCCTGAGTACTGAACACCCAGCACCCTGAGCACTGAGCACTGAGCACCCTGAGCACTGAGTACTGAGCACTGAGCACCCTGAGCACTGAGCACCCAGCACCCCGAGTACTGAGCACCCAGCACCCCGAGCACTGAGCACCCAGCGCCCCGAGCACTGAGCACCCAGCACCCCGAGCACTGAGAACTGAGCACCCTGAGCACTGAGCACCCAGCACCCCGAGTACTGAGCACTGAGCACCCTGAGTACTGAGCACCCAGCACCCTGAGAAATGAGCACCCAGCACCCTGAGTACTGAGCACTGAGAACCCTGAGTACTGAGCACCGAGCACCCTGAGTACTGAGCACTGAGCACCCAGCACCCTGAGCACTGACCTCTGAGCAACCAGCACCACAGCCCTGAGCACCCCGAGTACTGAGCAACAAGCACCCCGAGTACTGAGCACTGAGCACCCTGAGTACTGAGCACCCAGCACCCTGAGCACTGAGCACCCAGCACACTGAGCACTGAGCACGCAGCACCCCGAGCACTGAGCACCCAGCACCCTGAGTACTGAGCACAGAGCACCCTGAGCCATGAGCACCCAGCACCCTGAGTACTGAGCACCCAGCACCCTGAGAACTGAGCAACCAGCACCCTGAGCACTGAGCACTGAGCACCCAGCACCCTGAGCACTGACCACTGAGCACCCAGCACCACAGCCCTGAGCACCCAGCACCCCGAGCACTGAGCACCCAGCACCCTGAGTACTGAGCACCCAGCACCCTGAGCACCCAGCACCCTGAGTACTGAGCACCCAGCACCCTGAGTACTGAGCACCCAGCACCCTGAATACTGAGCACTCAGCACCCTGAGTACTGAGCACCGAGCACCCCGAGCACTGAGCACCCAGCACCCTGAGCACTGTGCACCCGGAGGACTGAGCACCCAGCACCCTGAGCACTGAGCACCGATCACCCTGAGCACTGAGCACCCAGCACCCCTAGCACTGAGCACCCAGCACCCTGAGTACTGAGCACCCAGCACCCCGAGTACTGAGCACCCAGCACCCTAAGAACTGAGCACCCAGCACCCCGAGCACTGAGCAACCCGCACCCTGAGTACTGAGCACCCTGAGTACTGAGCACTGAGCACCGAGCACCCTGAGTACTGAGCACCCTGTGGACTGAGCACCCAGCACCCTGAGTACTGAGCACCCAGCACCCCGAGCACTGAGCACCCAGCACCCCGAGAATGAGCACCCAGCACCCTGAGTACTGAGAACCGAGCACCCTGAGTACTGAGCACCCAGCACCCTGAGTACTGAGCCCCCAGCACCCTGAGTACTGAGCACCCAGCAACCCGAGCACTGAGCACCCAGCACCCTGAGAATGAGCACCCAGCACCATGAGTACTGAGCACCCAGCACCCTGAGTACTGAGCACTAAGCACCCAGAGCACTGAGAACCCAGCACCCCGAGCACGGAGCACCCAGGACCCCGAGCACTGAGAACTGAGCACCCAGCACCCTGAGTACTGAGCACCGAGCTCCCCGAGCACTGAGCACACTGAGTACTGAGCACCCAGCACCCCGATCACTGAGCACCCAGCACCCTGAGCACTTAGCACCCAGCACCCTGAGAACTGAGCACCCAGCACCCTGAGTACTGAGCACCCAGTACGCTGAGTACTGAGCACCCAGCACCCCGAGCACTGAGCACCCAGCACCCTGAGTACTGAGCACTGAGCACCCAGCACCCCGAGCACTGAGCACCCAGCACCCTGTGTACTGAGCACTGAGCACCCTGAGTACTAAGCACCCAGCACCCTGAGTACTGAGCACCCAGGACCCTGAGCACTGAGCACCGAGCAGCCCGAGCACTGAGCACCCAGCACCCTGAGCACTCAGCACCCAGCACCCCGAGCACTGAGCACCCAGCACCCTGAGCACTGAGCACCCAGCACCCTGAGCACGGAGCACCCCGAGTACTGAGCACCCAGCACCCTGAGCACTGAGCACCCAGCACCCTGAGCACTGAGCACCCAGCACACTGAGCACTGAGCACGCAGCACCCCGAGCACTGAGCACCCAGCACCCTGAGTACTGAGCACAGAGCACCCTGAGCCATGAGCACCCAGCACCCTGAGTACTGAGCACCCAGCACCCTGAGTACTGAGCAACCAGCACCCTGAGCACTGAGCACTGAGCACCCAGCACCCTGAGCACTGACCACTGATCACCCAGCACCACAGCCCTGAGCACCCAGCACCCCGAGCACTGAGCACCCAGCACCCTGAGTACTGAGCACCCAGCACCCTGAGCACCCAGCACCCTGAGTACTGAGCACCCACCACCCTGAGTACTGAGCACCCAGCACCCTGAGTACTGAGCACTCAGCACCCTGAGTACTGAGCACCGAGCACCCCGAGCACTGAGCACCCAGCACCCTGAGCACTGTGCACCCGGAGGACTGAGCACCCAGCACCCTGAGCACTGAGCACCGATCACCCTGAGCACTGAGCACCCAGCACCCCTAGCACTGAGCACCCAGCACCCTGAGTACTGAGCACCCAGCACCCCGAGTACTGAGCACCCAGCACCCTGAGAACTGAGCACCCAGCACCCCGAGCACTGAGCAACCCGCACCCTGAGTACTGAGCACCCTGAGTACTGAGCACTGAGCACCGAGCACCCTGAATACTGAGCACCCTGTGGACTGAGCACCCAGCACCCTGAGTACAGAGCACCCAGCACCCCGAGCACTGAGCACCCAGCACCCCGAGAATGAGCACCCAGCACCCTGAGTACTGAGAACCGAGCACCCTGAGTACTGAGCACCCAGCACCCTGAGTACTGAGCCCCCAGCACCCTGAGTACTGAGCACCCAGCAACCCGAGCACTGAGCACCCAGCACCCTGAGAATGAGCACCCAGCACCATGAGTACTGAGCACCCAGCACCCTGAGTACTGAGCACTAAGCACCCAGAGCACTGAGCACCCAGCACCCCGAGCACGGAGCACCCAGGACCCCGAGCACTGAGAAATGAGCACCCAGCACCCTGAGTACTGAGCACCGAGCTCCCCGAGCACTGAGCACACTGAGTACTGAGCGCCCAGCACCCCGATCACTGAGCACCCAGCACCCTGAGCACTGAGCACCCAGCACCCTGAGAACTGAGCACCCAGCACCCTGAGTACTGAGCACCCAGCACGCTGAGTACTGAGCACCCAGCACCCCGAGCACTGAGCACCCAGCACCCTGAGTACTGAGCACTGAGCACCCAGCACCCCGAGCACTGAGCACCCAGCACCCTGTGTACTGAGCACTGAGCACCCTGAGTACTAAGCACCCAGCACCCTGAGTACTGAGCACCCAGGACCCTGAGCACTGAGCACCGAGCAGCCCGAGCACTGAGCACCCAGCACCCTGAGCACTCAGCACCCAGCACCCCGAGCACTGAGCACCCAGCACCCTGAGCACTGAGCACCCAGCACCCTGAGCACGGAGCACCCCGAGTACTGAGCACCCAGCACCCTGAGCACTGAGCACCCAGCACCCTGAGAACAGAGCACCCAGCACCCTGAGCACTGAGCACCCAGCACCCCGAGCACGGAGCACCCAGCACCCTGAGTACTGAGCACCCAACACCCAGAGTACTGAGCACCCAGCACCCTGAGCACTGAGCACCCAACACCCTGAGTACTGAGCACCCAGCACCCTGAGTACTGAACACCCAGCACCCTGAGCACTGAGCACTGAGCACCCTGAGCACTGAGTACTGAGCAATGAGCACCCTGAGAACTGAGCACCCAGCACCACAGCCCTGAGCACCCCGAGTACTGAGCAACAAGCACCCCGAGTACTGAGCACTGAGCACCCTGAGTACTGAGCACCCAGCACCCTGAGCACTGAGCACCCGGAGGACTGAGCACCCAGCACCCTGAGCACTGAGCACCGATCACCCTGAGCACTGAGCACCCAGCACCCCGAGCACTGAGCACCCAGCACCCTGAGTACTGAGCACCCAGCACCCCGAGTACTGAGCACCCAGCACCCTGAGTACTGAGCACCCAGCACCCCGAGCACTGAGCAACCAGCACCCTGAGTACTGAGCACCCTGAGGACTGAGCACCCAGCACCCTGAGCACTGAGCACCCAGCACCCTGAGTACTGAGCACTGATCACCCTGAGCACTGATCACCCAGCACCCCGAGCACTGAGCACCCAGCACCCTGAGTACTGAGCACCTAGCACCCTGAGCACTGAGCACCGAGCACCCTGAGTACTGAACACCCAGCACCCTGAGCACTGAGCACTGAGCACCCAGGACCCTGAGCACTGAGCACTGAGCACCCAGCACCCTGAGCACTGAGCACCCAGCACCCTGAGCACCCAGCACCCTGAGCACTGAGCACCCTGAGCACTGAGCACCCTGAGCACTGAGCACTGAGCACCCAGCACCCTGAGTACTGAGCACCCAACACTCTGAGCACTGAGCACCCAGCACGCTGAGTACTGAGCACTGAGCACACAGCACCCTGAGTACTGAGCACCCAGCACCCCGAGCACTGAGCTCCCAGCGCCCCGAGCACTGAGCACCCAGCACCCTGAGCACTGAGCACTGAGCACACTGAGCACTGAGCACCCAGCACCCCGAGTACTGAGCACTGAGCACCCTGAGTACTGAGCACCCAACACCCAGAGTACTGATAACCCAGCACCCTGAGAACTGAGCACCCAGCACCCTGAGTACTGAGCACCCAGCACCCTGAGTACTGAGCACCCAGCTGCCTGAGCACTGAGCACTGAGCACCCAGCACCTTGAGCACTGAGCACTGACCACCCAGCACCCCGAGCACTGAGCACCCAGCACCCCGAGCACTGAGCACCCAGCGCCCTGAGCACTGAGCACCCAGCACACTGAGCACCCAGCCCCCTGAGTACTGAGCACCCAGCACCATGAGTACTGAGCACCCAGTACCCTGAGTACTGAGCACTCAGCACCCTGAGTACTGAGCACCGAGCAACCCGAGCACTGAGCACCAAGCACCCTGAGCACAGAGCACCCTGAGGACTGAGCACCCAGCACCCTGAGCACTGAGCACCCAGCACCCTGAGTACTGAGCACCGATCACCCTGAGCACTGAGCACCCAGCACCCTGAGTACTGAGCACCCAGCACCCTGAGCACGGAGCACCCAGGACCCCGAGCACTGAGTACTGAGCACCCAGCACCCTGAGTACTGAGCACCGAGCTCCCCGAGCACTGAGCACCCAGCACCCTGAGCACTGAGCACCCAGCACCCTGAGCACTGAGCACCCAGCACCCTGAGTACTGAGCACACAGCACGCTGAGTACTGAGCACTCAGCACCCTGAGCACTGAGCACCCAGCACCCTGAGTACTGAGCACTGAGCACCCAGCACCCCGAGCACTGAGCACCCAGCACCCCGAGCACTGAGCATGGAGCACCCCGAGGACTGAGCACCCCGCACCCTGAGCACTGAGCATGGAGCACCCCGAGGACTGAGCACCCCGCAACCTGAGCACTGAGCACCCAGCACCTTGAGTACTGAGCACCGAGCACCCCGAGCACTGAGCTCCCAGCACCCTGAGTACTGAGCACCCAGCACCCTGAGCACTGAGCACCCAGCACCCTGAGCACTGAGCACCCAGCACCCCGAGCACTGAGCACCCAGCATCCTGAGTACTGAGCACCCAACACCCAGAGTACTGAGCACCCAGCAGCCTGAGAACTGAGCACCCAGCACCCTGAGTACTGAGCACCCAGCACCCTGAGTACTGAGCACCCAGCACCCTGAGCACTGAGCACTGAGCACCCAGCACCCTGAGCACTGAGCACTGACCACCCAGCACCCCGAGAACTGAGCACCCAGCACCCCGAGCACTGAGCACTCAGCACCCTGAGCACTGAGCACCCAGCACCCTGAGCACTGAGCACCCAGCCCCCTGAGTACTGAGCACCCAGCACCATGAGTACTGAGCACCCAGCACCCTGAGTACTGAGCACTCAGCACCCTGAGTACTGAGCACCGAGCACCCCGAGCACTGAGCTCCCTGCACCCTGAGCACTGAGCACCCTGAGGACTGAGCACCCAGCAACTTGAGCACTGAGCACCCAGCACCCTGAGTACTGAGCACCGATCACCCTGAGCACTGAGCACCCAGCACCCCGAGCACTGAGCACCAAGCACCCTGAGTACTGAGCACCCAGCACCCTGAGCACTGAGCACCCAGCACCCTGAGTACTGAGCACCCTGAGTACTGAGCAATGATCACCCTGAGCACTGAGCACCCAGCACCCTGAGTACTGAGCACCCAGCACCCTGAGCACTGAGCACCCAGCACCCTGAGCACTGAGCACCCAGCACCCTGAGTTATGAGCACCCAGAACCCTGAGTACTGAGTACAAAGCACCCTGAGCACTGACCACCCAGCACCCTGAGTACGGAGCACCGAGCACCCTGAGTACTGAGCACCCAGTACCCTGAGCACTGAGCACCCTGAGCACTGAGCACCCTGAGCACTGAGCACTGAGCACCCAGCACCCTGAGTACTGAGCACCCAAAACTCTGAGCACTGAGCACCCAGCACGCTGAGTACTGAGCACTGAGCACACAGCACCCTGAGTACTGAGCACCCAGCACCCCGAGCACTGAGCTCCCAGCGCCCCGAGCACTGAGCACCCAGCACCCTGAGCACTGAGCACTGAGCACACTGAGCACTGAGCACCCAGCACCCCGAGTACTGAGCACTGAGCACCCTGAGTACTGAGCACCCAACACCCAGAGTACTGATCACCCAGCACCCTGAGAACTGAGCACCAAGCACCCTGAGTACTGAGCACCCAGCACCCTGAGTACTGAGCACCCAGCTGCCTGAGCACTGAGCACTGAGCACCCAGCACCTTGAGCACTGAGCACTGACCACCCAGCACCCCGAGCACTGAGCACCCAGCACCCCGAGCACTGAGCACCCAGCGCCCTGAGCACTGAGCACCCAGCACACTGAGCACTGAGCACCCAGCCCCCTGAGTACTGAGCACCCAGCACCATGAGTACTGAGCACCCAGTACCCTGAGTACTGAGCACTCAGCACCCTGAGTACTGAGCACCGAACACCCCGAGCACTGAGCACCAAGCACCCTGAGCACTGAGCACCCTGAGGACTGAGCACCCAGCACCCTGAGCACTGAGCACCCAGCACCCTGAGTACTGAGCACCAATCACCCTGAGCACTGAGCACCCAGCACACCGAGCACTGAGCACCCAGCACCCTGAGTACTGAGCACCCAGCACCCTGAGCACTGAGCACCCAGCAACCTGAGTACTGAGCACCCTGAGTACTGAGCACCGATCACCCTGAGCACTGAGCACCCAGCACCCTGAGTACTGAGCACCCAGCACCCTGAGCACTGAGCACCCAGCACCCTGAGCACTGAGCACCCAGCACCCTGAGTACTGAGCACCCAGCACCCTGAGCACGGAGCACCCAGGACCCCGAGCACTGAGTACTGAGCACCCAGCACCCTGAGTACTGAGCACCGAGCTCCCCGAGCACTGAGCACCCAGCACCCTGAGCACTGAGCACCCAGCACCCTGAGCACTGAGCACCCAGCACCCTGAGTACTGAGCACCCAGCACGCTGAGTACTGAGCACTCAGCACCCTGAGAACTGAGCACCCAGCACCCTGAGTACTGAGCACTGAGCACCCAGCACCCCGAGCACTGAGCACCCAGCACCCCGAGCACTGAGCATGGAGCACCCCGAGGACTGAGCACCCCGCACCCTGAGCACTGAGCATGGGGCACCCCGAGGACTGAGCACCCCGCACCCTGAGCACTGAACACCCAGCACCTTGAGTACTGAGCACCGAGCACCCCGAGCACTGAGCTCCCAGCACACTGAGTACTGAGCACCCAGCACCCTGAGCACTGAGCACCCAGCACCCTGAGCACTGAGCACCCAGCACCCTGAGCACTGAGCACCCAGCAGCCTGAGAACTGAGCACCCAGCACCCTGAGTACTGAGCACCCAGCACCCTGAGTACTGAGCACCCAGCACCCTGATCACTGAGCACTGAGCACGCAGCACCCTGAGCACTGAGCACTGACCACCCAGCACCCCGAGAACTGAGCACCCAGCACCCCGAGCACTGAGCACCCAGCACCCTGAGCACTGAGCACCCAGCACCCTGAGCACTGAGCACCCAGCCCCCTGAGTACTGAGCACCCAGCACCATGAGTACTGAGCACCCAGCACCCTGAGTACTGAGCACTCAGCACCCTGAGTACTGAGCACCGAGCACCCCGAGCACTGAGCTCCCTGCACCCTGAGCACTGAGCACCCTGAGGACTGAGCACCCAGCAACCTGAGCACTGAGCACCCAGCACCCTGAGTACTGAGCACCGATCACCCTGAGCACTGAGCACCCAGCACCCCGAGCACTGAGCACCCAGCACCCTGAGTACTGAGCACCCAGCACCCTGAGCACTGAGCACCCAGCACCCTGAGTACTGAGCACCCTGAGTACTGAGCAACGATCACCCTGAGCACTGAGCACCCAGCACCCTGAGTACTGAGCACCCAGCACCCTGAGCACTGAGCACCCAGCACCCTGAACACTGAGCACCCAGCACCCTGAGTTATGAGCACCCAGAACCCTGAGTACTGAGTACAAAGCACCCTGAGCACTGAGCACCCAGCACCCTGAGTACTGAGCAACGAGCACCCTGAGTACTGAGCACCCAGCACCCTGAGTACTGAGCACGCAGCACCCTGAGCACTGAGCACCCAGCACCCTGAGTACTGAGCACCCAGCACCCTGAGTACTGAGCACCCAGCACCCTGAGCACTGTGCACCCAGCACCCTGAGTACTGAGCACCGATCACCCCGAGCACTGAGCAACCAGCACCCTGAGTACTGAGCACTGAGCACCCTGAGTACTAAGCACCGAACACCCTGAGTACTGAGCAGGCAGCACACTGAGGACTGAGCACCCAGCACCCTGAGCACTGAGCACCCAGCACCCTGAGTAATGAGCACCCAGCACCCTGAGTACTGAGCACCCAGCACCCTGAGCACTGAACACCCAGCACCCCGAGCACTGAGCACCCAGCACCCCGAGCACTGAGCACCCAGCACCCCGAGCACTGAGCACACAGCACCCCGAGCACTGAGCACCCAGCACCCTGAGCACTGAGCACCCAGCACCCTGAGCACTGAGCACCCAGCACCCTGAGTACTGAGTACTCAGCACCCTGAGCACTGAGCACCCAGCACCCTGAGTACTGATCACCGAGCACCCCGAGCACTGAGCACCCAGCACCCTGAGTACTGATCACCGAGCACCCCGAGCACTGAGCACCCAGCACCCTGAGTACTGAGCACCCAGCACCCCGAGCACTGAGCACCCAGCACCCCGAGCACTGAGCACCCAGCACCCCGAGCACTGAGCACCCAGCACCCCGAGCACTGAGCACCCAGCACCCCGAGCACTGAGCACCCAGCACCCTGAGCACTGAAAACCCAGCACCCTGAGCACTGAGCACCCAGCACCCTGAGTACTGAGTACTCAGCACCCTGAGCACTGAGCACCCAGCACCCTGAGAACTGATCACCGAGCACCCTGAGCACTGAGCACCCAGCACCCTGAGTCCTGATCACCGAGCACCCCGAGCACTGAGCACCCAGCATCCTGAGTACTGAGCACCCAGCACCCTGAGTACTGAGCACCCAGCACCCTGAGTACTGAGCACCCAGCACCCTGAGTACTGAGCCCCCAGCACCCTGAGTACTGAGCACCCAGCACCCCGAGCACTGAGCACCCAGCACCCCGAGAATGAGCACCCAGCACCCTGAGTACTGAGAACCGAGCACCCTGAGTACTGAGCACCCAGCACCCTGAGTACTGAGCCCCCAGCACCCTGAGTACTGAGCACCCAGCACCCCGAGCACTGAGCACCCAGCACCCCGAGAATGAGCACCCAGCACCCTGAGTACTGAGCACCCAGCACCCCGAGCACGGAGCACCCAGGACCCCGAGCACTGAGTACTGAGCACCCAGCACCCTGAGTACTGAGCACCGAGCTCCACGAGCACTGAGCACCCAGCACCCTGAGCACTGAGCACCCAGCACCCTGAGCACTGAGCACCCAGCACCCTCAGTACTGAGCACCCAGCACGCTGAGTACTGAGCACTCAGCACCCTGAGCACTGAGCACCCAGCACCCTGAGTACTGAGCACTGAGCACCCAGCACCCCGAGCACTGAGCACCCAGCACCCTGTGTACTGAGCACTGAGCACCCTGATTACTAAGCACCCAGCACCCTGAGTACTGAGCACCCAGGACCCTGAGCACTGAGCACCGAGCACCCCGAGCACTGAGCACCCAGCACCCTGAGCACTCAGCACCCATCACCCCGATCACTGAGCACCCAGCACCCTGAGCACTGAGCACCCAGCACCCTGAGCACTGAGCACCCAGCACCCAGAGCACTGAGCACCCAGCACCCTGAGCACTGAGCACCCAGCACCCTGAGTACTGAGCACCCAGCACCCTGAGTACTGAGCACCCTGAGTACTGAGCACCCAGCACCCTGAGCACTGAGCACCCAGCACCCTGAGCATTGAGCACGCAGCATTCTGAGTACTGAGCACCCAGAACCCTGAGTACTGAGTACAAAGCACCCTGAGCACTGAGCACCCAGCACCCTGAGTACTGAGCACCGAGCACCCTGAGTACTGAACACCCAGCAACCTGAGCACTGAGCACTGAGCACCCAGCACCCTGAGCACTGAGCACTGAGCACCCAGCACCCCGAGCACTGAGCACCCAGCACCCTGAGCACCCAGCACCCTGAGCACTGAGCACCCTGAGCACTGAGCACCCTGAGCACTGAGCACTGAGCACCCAGCACCCTGAGTACTGAGCACCCAACACTCTGAGCACTGAGCACCCAGCACGCTGAGTACTGAGCACTGAGCACACAGCACCCTGAGCACTGAGCACCCAGCACACTGAGCACTGAGCACTGAGCACCCAGCACCCCGAGCACTGAGCACCCAGCACCCTGATCACCCAGCACCCTGAGCACTGAGCATCCTGAGTACTGAGCACCCAGCACCCTGAGCACTGAGCACACAGCACCCTGAGTACTGAGCACCCTGAGTACTGAGCACCGATCACCCTGAGCCCTGAGCACCCAGCACGCTGAGTACTGAGCACACAGCACCCTGAGCACTGAGCACCCAGCACCCTGAGCACTGAGCACCCAGCACCCTGAGTACTGAGCACCCAGAACCCTGAGTACTGAGTACAAAGCACCCTGAGCACTGAGCACCCAGCACCCTGAGTACTGAGCACCGAGCACCCTGAGTACTGAGCACCCAGCACCCTGAGTACTGAGCACCCAGCACCCTGAGCACTGAGCACCCAGCACCCTGAGTACTGAGCCCCCAGCCCCCTGAGTACTGAGCACCCAGCACCCTGAGTACGGAGCACCCAGCACCCTGAGTACTGAGCACCCAGCACCCTGAGTATTGAGCACTGAGCACCCCGAGCACTGAGCAACCAGCACCCTGAGTACTGAGCACTGAGCACCCTGAGTACTAAGCACCGAACACCCTGAGTACTGAGCACCCAGCACCCTGAGGACTGAGCACCCAGCACCCTGAGCACTGAGCACCCAGCACCCTGAGTAATGAGCACCCAGCACCCTGAGTACTGAGCACCCAGCACCCTGAGCACTGAGCACCCAGCACCCCGAGCACTGAGCACCCAGCACCGTGAGTACTGAGTACTCAGCACCCTGAGCACTGAGCACCCAGCACCCTGAGTACTGATCACCGAGCACCCCGAGCACTGAGCACCCAGCACCCTGAGCACTGAGCACCCAGCACCCTGA
The DNA here is from genome assembly GCF_018167655.1 of Microtus oregoni. Lineage (NCBI taxonomy): Eukaryota > Metazoa > Chordata > Mammalia > Rodentia > Cricetidae > Microtus > Microtus oregoni. The sequence continues at coordinate 1,640,684 of NW_024544785.1, read as the reverse complement.
ATAATGAGCACCCAGCACCCTGAGTACTGATCACCGAGCACCCCGAGCACTGAGCACCCAGCACCCTGAGTACTGAGTACCCAGCACCCTGAATACTGAGCACCCAGCACCCTGAGTACTGAGCACCCAGCACCCTGTGCACTGAGCACAAAGCACGCTGAGTACTGAGCACTGAACACCCTGAGTACTGAGCACCGAGGACCCTGAGCACTGAGCACCCAGCACGCTGAGTACTGAGCACTGAGCACCCTGAGTACTGAGCACCTAGCACCCTGAGTACTGAGCACCCAGCACCCTGAGCACTGAGCAGCCAGCACCCTCAGCACTGAGCACCCAGCACCCCGAGCACTGAGCACCAAGCACCCTGAGCACTGAGCACCCAGCACCCCGAGTACTGAGCACCAAGCACCCCGAGCTCTGAGCACCCAGCAGCCTGAGTACTGAGCACCCAGTACCCTGAGTACTGAGCACCCCGAGTACTGATCACCCAGCACCCCGAGCACTGAGCACCCAGCACCCTGAGTACTGAGAACAGATCACCCCGAGCACGGAGCACCCAGGACACCGAGCACTGAGTACTGAGCACCCAGCACCCTGAGTACTGAGCACCGAGCTCCCCGAGCACTGAGCACCCAGCACACTGAGCACTGAGCACCCAGCACCCTGAGCACTGAACACCCAGCACCCTGAGTACTGAGCACCCAGCACGCTGAGTACTGAGCACTCAGCACCCTGAGCACTGAGCACCCAGCACCCTGAGTACTGAGCACTGAGCACCCAGCACCCTGAGCACTGAGCAACCAGCACCCTGAGTACTGAGCACCCAGCACCCTGAGTACTGAGCACCCAGCACCCTGAGTACTGAGCACCGAGCACCCTGAGTACTGAGCACCCAGCACCCTGAGCACTGAGCACCCAGCACCCTGAGTACTGAGCACCCAGCACCCTGAGTACTGAGCACCCAGCACCCCGAGCACTGAGCACCCAGCACCCTGAGTACTGAGCACCTAGCACCCCGTGCACTGAGCACCCAGCACCCTGAGCACTGAGCACAAAGCACGCTGAGTACTGAGCACCCTGAGTACTGAGCATAGAGGACCCTGAGCACTGAGCACCCAGCACCCTGAGCACTGAGCACCCAGCACCCCGAGAATGAGCACCCAGCACCCTGAGTACTGAGAACCGAGCACCCTGAGTACTGAGCACCCAGCACGCTGAGCACTGAGCACCCAGCACCCCGAGTACTGAGCACCCAGCACCCCGAGCACTGAGCACCCAGCACCACGAGAATGAGCACCCAGCACCCTGAGAACTGAGCACCCAGCACCCTGAGTAATGAGCACCCAGCACCCCGAGCACTGAGCACCCTGAATACTGAGCACCCAGCACCCTGAGTACTGTGCACTAAGCACCCAGAGCGCTGAGCACCCAGGACCCCGAGCACTGAGTACTGAGCACCCAGCACCCTGAGTACTGAGCACCGAGCTCCCCGAGCACTGAGCACCCTGAGTACTGAGCACCCAGCACCCTGAGTACTGAGCACCCAGCACCCTGAGCACTGAGCACACAGCACCCTGAGTACTGAGCACCCTGAGGACTGAGCACCGATCACCATGAGCACTGAGAACCCAGCACCCTGAGTACTGAGCACCCAGCACCCTGAGCACTGAGCACCCAGCACCCTGAGTACTGAGCAGAGAGCACCCTGATCACTGAGCACCCAGCACCCTGAGTACTGAGCACGCAGCACCCTGAGTACTGAGCACCGAGCAGCCCGAGTACTGAGCACCCAGCACCCTGAGCACTCAGCACCCAGCACACCGAGCACTGAGCACCCAGCACCCTGAGTACTGAGCTCCCAGCACCCCGAGCCCTGAGCACCCAGCACCCTGAGTACTGAGCACCCTGAGTACTGAGCACCGATCACCCTGAGCACTGAGCACCCAACACCCTGAGTACTGAGCACCCACCGTACTGAGCACTGAGCACACTGAGCACTGAGCACCCAGCACCCTGAGTACTGAGCACCGAGCACCCTGAGCACTGAGCACCCAGCACCCTGAGTACTGAGCACCGAGCACCCCGAGCACTGAGCACCCAGAACCCCGAGCACTGAGCACCCAGCACCCCGAGCACTGAGCACCCAGCACCCGTAGCACTGAGGACCCAGCACCCCGAGCAATGAGCACCCAGCACCCTGAGTACTGAGCACCCAGCACCCCGAGTACTGAGCACCCAGCAACCTGAGCACCGAGCACCCAGCACCCCGAGCACTGAGCACCCAGCACCCTGAGCACTGAGCACCCAGCACCCTGAGTACTGAGCACTGAGCTCCCCGAGTACTGAGCACCCACCACCCCGTGCACTGAGCACCGAGGACACCGAGCACTGAGCACCCAGCACCCCGAGCACTGAGCACCCAGCACCCTGAGCACTGAGCACCCAGCACCCTGAGCACTGAGCACCCAGCACCCTGAGCACTAAGCACCCAGCAACCCGAGCACTGAGCACCCAGCACCCCGAGCACTGAGCACCCAGCACCCTGAGTACTGAGCACCCAGCACCCTGAGTACTCAGCACCCAGCACCCTGAGCACTGAGCAACCAGCACCCTGAGTACTGAGCACCCTGCACCCCAAGCACTAAGCACCCTGAGAACTGAGCACCCAGCACCCCAAGCACTGAGCACCCTGAGTACTGAGCACCCAGCACCCTGATTAATGAGCACCCAGCACCCCGAGAACTGAGCACCCAGCACCCTGAGTATTGAGCACCGAGCACCCTGAGTACTGAGCACCCAGCACCCTGAGTACTGAGCACCCAGTGTACTGAGCACCGAGCACCCAGCACCCTGAGTACTGAGCACCCAGCCCCCTGAGCACTGAGCACCCAGCACCCTGAGTACTGAGCACCGAGCACCCTGAGTACTGAGCACCCAGCACCCCGAGCACTGAGCACCCAGCACCCCGAGCACTGAGCACCCAGCACCCTGAGCACTGAGCACACTGAGTACTGAGCAACCAGCACCCTGAGTACTGAGCACCCAGCACCCTGAGCCCTGAGCACCCAGCACCCTGAGCACTGAGCACCCAGCACCCTGAGTTATGAGCACCCAGAACCCTGAGTACTGAGTACAAAGCACCCTGAGCACTGAGCACCCAGCACCCTGAGTACGGAGCACCGAGCACCCTGAGTACTGAGCACCCAGTACCCTAAGCACTGAGCACTCTGAGCACTGAGCACCCTGAGCACTGAGCACTGAGCACCCAGCACCCTGAGTACTGAGCACCCAAAACTCTGAGCACTGAGCACCCAGCACGCTGAGTACTGAGCACTGAGCACACAGCACCCTGAGTACTGAGCACCCAGCACCCCGAGCACTGAGCTCCCAGCGCCCCGAGCACTGAGCACCCAGCACCCTGAGCACTGAGCACTGAGCACACTGAGCACTGAGCACCCAGCACCCCGAGTACTGAGCACTGAGCACCCTGAGTACTGAGCACCCAACACCCAGAGTACTGATCACCCAGCACCCTGAGAACTGAGCACCAAGCACCCTTAGTACTGAGCACCCAGCACCCTGAGTACTGAGCACCCAGCTGCCTGAGCACTGAGCACTGAGCACCCAGCACCTTGAGCACTGAGCACTGACCACCCAGCACCCCGAGCACTGAGCACCCAGCAACCCGAGCACTGAGCACCCAGCGCCCTGAGCACTGAGCACCCAGCACACTGAGCACTGAGCACCCAGCCCCCTGAGTACTGAGCACCCAGCACCATGAGTACTGAGCACCCAGTACCCTGAGTACTGAGCACTCAGCACCCTGAGTACTGAGCACCGAGCACCCCGAGCACTGAGCACCAAGCACCCTGAGCACTGAGCACCCTGAGGACTGAGCACCCAGCACCCTGAGCACTGAGCACCCAGCACCCTGAGTACTGAGCACCGATCACCCTGAGCACTGAGCACCCAGCACCCCGAGCACTGAGCACCCAGCACCCTGAGTACTGAGCACCCAGCACCCTGAGCACTGAGCACACTGCAACCTGAGTACTGAGCACCCTGAGGACTGAGCACCGATCACCCTGAGCACTGAGCACCCAGCACCCTGAGTACTGAGCACCCAGCACGCTGAGTACTGAGCACTCAGCACCCTGAGCACTGAGCACCCAGCACCCTGAGTACTGAGCACTGAGCACCCAGCACCCCGAGCACTGAGCATGGAGCACCCCGAGGACTGAGCACCCCGCACCCTGAGCACTGAGCATGGAGCACCCCGAGGACTGAGCACCCCGCACCCTGAGCACTGAACACCCAGCACCTTGAGTACTGAGCACCGAGCACCCCGAGCACTGAGCTCCCAGCACCCTGAGTACTGAGCACCCAGCACCCTGAGCACTGAGCACCCAGCACCCTGAGCACTGAGCACCCAGCACCCCGAGCACTGAGCACCCAGCATCCTGAGTACTGAGCACCCAACACCCAGAGTACTGAGCACCCAGCAGCCTGAGAACTGAGCACCCAGCACCCTGAGTACTGAGCACCCAGCACCCTGAGTACTGAGCACCCAGCACCCTGAGCACTGAGCACTGAGCACGCAGCACCCTGAGCACTGAGCACTGACCACCCAGCACCCCGAGAACTGAGCACCCAGCACCCCGAGCACTGAGCACCCAGCACCCTGAGCACTGAGCACCCAGCACCCTGAGCACTGAGCACCCAGCCCCCTGAGTACTGAGCACCCAGCACCATGAGTACTGAGCACCCAGCACCCTGAGTACTGAGCACTCAGCACCCTGAGTACTGAGCACCGAGCACCCCGAGCACTGAGCTCCCTGCACCCTGAGCACTGAGCACCCAGCACCCTGAGTACTGAGCACCCTGAGTACTGAGCAACGATCACCCTGAGCACTGAGCACCCAGCACCCTGAGTACTGAGCACCCTGAGTACTGAGCAACGATCACCCTGAGCACTGAGCACCCAGCACCCTGAGTACTGAGCACCCAGCACCCTGAGCACTGAGCACCCAGCACCCTGAGCACTGAGCACCCAGCATCCTGAGTTATGAGCACCCAGAACCCTGAGTACTGAGTACAAAGCACCCTGAGCACTGAGCACCCAGCACCCTGAGTACTGAGCACCGAGCACCCTGAGTACTGAGCACCCAGCACCCTGAGTACTGAGCACGCAGCACCCTGAGCACTGAGCACCCAGCACCCTGAGTACTGAGCACCCAGCACCCTGAGTACTGAGCACCCAGCACCCTGAGTACTGAGCACCCAGCACCCTGAGCACTGTGCACCCAGCACCCTGAGTACTGAGCACCGAGCACCCCGAGCACTGAGCAACCAGCACCCTGAGTACTGAGCACTGAGCACCCTGAGTACTAAGCACCGAACACCCTGAGTACTGAGCACCCAGCACCCTGAGGACTGAGCACCCAGCACCCTGAGCACTGAGCACCCAGCACCCTGAGTAATGAGCACCCAGCACCCTGAGTACTGAGCACACAGCACCCCGAGCACTGAGCACCCAGCACCCCGAGCACTGAGCACCCAGCACCCCGAGCACTGAGCACCCAGCACCCTGAGCACTGAGCACCCAGCACCCTGAGCACTGAGCACCCAGCATCCTGAGTACTGAGTACTCAGCACCCTGAGCACTGAGCACCCAGCACCCTGAGTACTGATCACCGAGCACCCCGAGCACTGAGCACCCAGCACCCTGAGTACTGATCACCGAGCACCCCGAGCACTGAGCACCCAGCACCCTGAGTACTGAGCACCCAGCACCCTGAGCACTGAGCACCCAGCACCCCGAGCACTGAGCACCCAGCACCCCGAGCACTGAGCACCCAGCACCCCGAGCACTGAGCACTCAGCACCCCGAGCACTGAGCACCCAGCACCCTGAGCACTGAAAACCCAGCACCCTGAGCACTGAGCACCCAGCACCCTGAGTACTGAGTACTCAGCACCCTGAGCACTGAGCACCCAGCACCCTGAGAACTGATCACCAAGCACCCTGAGCACTGAGCACCCAGCACCCTGAGTACTGATCACCGAGCACCCCGAGCACTGAGCACCCAGCATCCTGAGTACTGAGCACCCAGCACCCTGAGTACTGAGCACCCAGCACCCTGAGTACTGAGCACCCAGCACCCTGAGCACTGAGCACAATGCACGCTGAGTACTGAGCACTGAGCACCCTGAGTACTGAGCACCTAGCACCCTGAGTACTGAGCACCCAGCACCCTGAGCACTGAGCAGCCAGCACCCTCAGCACTGAGCACCCACCACCCCGAGCACTGAGAACCCAGCACCCTGAGCACTGAGCACCCAGCACCCCGAGTACTGAGCACACAGCACCCCGAGTACTTAGCACCGAGCACCCCGAGCACTGAGCACCCAGCACCCTGAGTACTGAGCACCCAGTACCCTGAGTACTGAGCTCCCCGAGTACTGAGCACCCAGCACCCCGAGCACTGAGCACCCAGCACCCTGAGTACTGAGAACAGATCACCCTGAGTACTGAGCACCCAGCACCCTGAGTACTGAGCCCCCAGCACCCTGAGTACTGAGCACCCAGCACCCCGAGCACTGAGCACCCAGCACCCCGAGAATGAGCACCCAGCATCCTGAGTACTGAGAACCGAGCACCCTGAGTACTGAGCACCCAGCACCCTGAGTACTGAGCCCCCAGCACCCTGAGTACTGAGCACCCAGCACCCCGAGCACTGAGCACCCAGCACCCTGAGAATGAGCACCCAGCACCCTGAGTACTGAGCACCCAGCACCCCGAGCACGGAGCACCCAGGACCCCGAGCACTGAGTACTGAGCACCCAGCACCCTGAATACTGAGCACCGAGCTCCCCGAGCACTGAGCACCCAGCACCCTGAGCACTGAGCACCCAGCACCCTGAGCACTGAGCACCCAGCACCCTCAGTACTGAGCACCCAGCACGCTGAGTACTGAGCAATCAGCACCCTGAGCACTGAGCACCCAGCACCCTGAGTACTGAGCACTGAGCACCCAGCACCCCGAGCACTGAGCACCCAGCACCCTGTGTACTGAGCACTGAGCACCCTGATTACTAAGCACCCAGCACCCTGAGTACTGAGCACCCAGGACCCTGAGCACTGAGCACCGAGCACCCCGAGCACTGAGCACCCAGCACCCTGAGCACTCAGCACCCATCACCCCGATCACGGAGCACCCAGCACCCTGAGCACTGAGCACCCAGCACCCTGAGCACTGAGCACCCAGCACCCAGAGCACTGAGCACCCAGCACCCTGAGCACTGAGCACCCAGCACCCTGAGTACTGAGCACCCAGCACCCTGAGTACTGAGCACCCTGAGTACTGAGCACCGATCACCCTGAGCACTGAGCACCCAGCACCCTGAGTACTGAGCACCCAGCACCCTGAGCACTGAGCACCCAGCACCCTGAGCATTGAGCACCCAGCACCCTGAGTACTGAGCACCCAGAACCCTGAGTACTGAGTACAAAGCACCCTGAGCACTGAGCACCCAGCACCCTGAGTACTGAGCACGGAGCACCCTGAGTACTGAGCACCCAGCACCCTGAGTACTGAGCACCCAGCACCCTGAGCACTGAGCACACAGCACCCTGAGTACTGAGCACCCAGCACCCTGAGTACTGAGCACTCATCACCCTGAGCACTGAGCACCCAGCACCCCGAGCACTGAGCACCCAGCACCCTGAGTACTGAGCACCTAGCACCCTGAGCACTGAGCACCGAGCACCCTGAGTACTGAACACCCAGCACCCTGAGCACTGAGCACTGAGCACCCAGCACCCTGAGCACTGAGCACTGAGCACCCAGCACCCCGAGCACTGAGCACCCAGCACCCTGAGCACCCAGCACCCTGAGCACTGAGCACCCTGAGCACTGAGCACCCTGAGCACTGAGCACTGAGCACCCAGCACACTGAGTACTGAGCACCCAACACTCTGAGCACTGAGCACCCAGCACGCTGAGTACTGAGCACTGAGCACACAGCACCCTGAGCACTGAGCACCCAGCACCCTGAGCACTGAGCACTGAGCACCCAGCACCCCGAGCACTGAGCACCCAGCACCCTGAGCACCCAGCACCCTGAGCACTGAGCACCCTGAGTACTGAGCACCCAGCACCCTGAGCACTGAGCACACAGCACCCTGAGTACTGAGCACCCTGAGTACTGAGCACCGATCACCCTGAGCACTGAGCACCCAGCACCCTGAGTACTGAGCACACAGCACCCTGAGCACTGAGCACCCAGCACCCTGAGCACTGAGCACCCAGCACCCTGAGTACTGAGCACCCAGAACCCTGAGTACTGAGTACAAAGCACCCTGAGCACTGAGCACACAGCAACATGAGTACTGAGCACCGAGCACCCTGAGTACTGAGCACCCAGCACCCTGAGTACTGAGCACCCAGCACCCTTAGCACTGAGCACCCAGAACCCTGAGTACTGAGCCCCCAGCCCCCTGAGTACTGAGCACCCAGCACCCTGAGTACGGAGCACCCAGCACCCTGAGTACTGAGCACCCAGCACCCTGAGTATTGAGCACCGAGCACCCCGAGCACTGAGCAACCAGCACCCTGAGTACTGAGCACTGAGCACCCTGAGTACTAAGCACCGAACACCCTGAGTACTGAGCACCCAGCACCCTGAGGACTGAGCACCCAGCACCCTGAGCACTGAGCACCCAGCACCCTGAGTAATGAGCACCCAGCACCCTGAGTACTGAGCACCCAGCACCCTGAGCACTGAGCACCCAGCACCCCGAGCACTGAGCACCCAGCACCCTGAGTACTGAGTACTCAGCACCCTGAGCACTGAGCACCCAGCACCCTGAGTACTGATCACCGAGCACCCCGAGCACTGAGCACCCAGCACCCTGAGCACTGAGCACCCAGCACCCTGAATAATGAGCACCCAGCACCCTGAGTACTGATAACCGAGCACCCCGAGCACTGAGCACCCAGCACCCTGAGTACTGAGCACCCAGCACCCTGAATACTGAGCACCCAGCACCCTGAGTACTGAGCACCCAGCACCCTGCGCACTGAGCACAAAGCACGCTGAGTACTGAGCACTGAACACCCTGAGTACTGAGCACCGAGGACCCTGAGCACTGAGCACCCAGCACGCTGAGTACTGAGCACTGAGCACCCTGGGTACTGAGCACCTAGCACCCTGAGTACTGAGCACCCAGCACCCTGAGCACTGAGCAGCCAGCACCCTCAGCACTGAGCACCCAGCACACCGAGCACTGAGCACCAAGCACCCTGAGCACTGAGCACCCAGCACCCCGAGTACTGAGCACCGAGCACCCCGAGCTCTGAGCACCCAGCAGCCTGAGTACTGAGCACCCAGTACCCTGAGTACTGAGCACCCCGAGTACTGATCACCCAGCACCCCGAGCACTGAGCACCCAGCACCCTGAGTACTGAGAACAGATCACCCCGAGCACGGAGCACCCAGGACCCCGAGCACTGAGTACTGAGCACCCAGCACCCTGAGTACTGAGCACCGAGCTCCCCGAGCACTGAGCACCCAGCACCCTGAGCACTGAGCACCCAGCACCCTGAGCACTGAAATCCCAGCACCCTGAGTACTGAGCACCCAGCACGCTGAGTACTGAGCACTCAGCACCCTGAGCACTGAGCACCCAGCACCCTGAGTACTGAGCACTGAGCACCCAGCACCCTGAGCACTGAGCACCCAGCACCCTGAGTACTGAGCACCCAGCACCCTGAGTACTGAGCACCCAGCACCCTGAGTACTGAGCACCGAGCACCCTGAGTACTGAGCACCGAGCACCCTGAGTACTGAGCACCCAGCACCCTGAGCACTGAGCACCCAGCACCCTGAGTACTGAGCACCCAGCACCCTGAGTACTGAGCACCCAGCACCCCGAGCACTGAGCACCCAGCACCCTGAGTACTGAGCACCTAGCACCCCGAGCACTGAGCACCCAGCACCCTGAGCACTGAGCACAAAGTACGCTGAGTACTGAGCACCCTGAGTACTGAGCATAGAGGACCCTGAGCACTGAGCACCCAGCACCCTGAGCACTGAGCACCCAGCACCCCGAGAATGAGCACCCAGCACCCTGAGTACTGAGAACCGAGCACCCTGAGTACTGAGCACCCAGCACGCTGAGCACTGAGCACCCAGCACCCCGAGTACTGAGCACCCAGCACCCCGAGCACTGAGCACCCAGCACCACGAGAATGAGCACCCAGCACCCTGAGTACTGAGCACCCAGCACCCTGAGTACTGAGCACCGAGCTCCCCGAGCACTGAGCACCCTGAGTACTGAGCACCCAGCACCCTGAGTACTGAGCACCCAGCACCCTGAGCACTGAGCACACAGCACCCTGAGTACTGAGCACCCAGCACCACGAGCACTGAGCACACAGCACCCTGAGTACTGAGCACCCTGAGGACTGAGCACCGATCACCATGAGCACTGAGAACCCAGCACCCTGAGTACTGAGCACCCAGCACCCTGAGCACTGAGCACCCAGCACCCTGAGTACTGAGCAGAGAGCACCCTGATCACTGAGCACCCAGCACCCTGAGTACTGAGCACCGAGCACCCTGAGCACTGAGCACCCAGCACCCTGAGTACTTAGCACCGAGCACCCCGAGCACTGAGCACCCAGCGCCCCGAGCACTGAGCACTGAGCACCCCGAGTACTGAGCACCCAGCAACCTGAGCACCGAGCACCCAGCACCCCGAGCACTGAGCACCCAGCACCCTGAGCACTGAGCACCCAGCACCCTGAGTACTGAGCACTGAGCTCCCCGAGTACTGAGCACCCACCACCCCGTGCACTGAGCACCGAGGACACCGAGCACTGAGCACCCAGCACCCCGAGCACTGAGCACCCAGCACCCTGAGCACTGAGCACCCAGCACCCTGAGCACTGAGCACCCAGCACCCTGAGCACTAAGCATCCAGCAACCCGAGCACTGAGCACCCAGCACCCCGCCACTGAGCACCCAGCACCCTGAGTACTGAGCACAAAGCACCCTGAGTACTCAGCACCCAGCACCCTGAGCACTGAGCAACCAGCACCCTGAGTACTGAGCACCCTGCACCCCAAGCACTAAGCACCCTGAGAACTGAGCACCCAGCACCGCAAGCACTGAGCACCCTGAGTACTGAGCACCCAGCACCCTGATTAATGAGCACCCAGCACCCCGAGAACTGAGCACCCAGCACCCTGAGTATTGAGCACCGAGCACCCTGAGTACTGAGCACCCAGCACCCTGAGTACTGAGCACCCAGTGTACTGAGCACCGAGCACCCAGCACCCTGAGTACTGAGCACCCAGCCCCCTGAGCACTGAGCACCCAGCACCCTGAGTACTGAGCACCGAGCACCCTGAGTACTGAGCACCCAGCACCCCGAGCACTGAGCACCCAGCACCCCGAGCACTGAGCACCCAGCACCCTGAGCACTGAGCAACCTGAGTACTGAGCACTGAGCACCCTGAGTACTGAGCACCCAGCACCCTGAGTATTGAGCACCCAGCAACCTGAGCACTGAGCACCGAGCACCCTGAGCACTGAGCACCAAGCACCCTGAGTACTGAGCACCCTGAGTACTGAGCACACAGCACCGTGAGCACTGAGCACCCAGCACCCCGAGCACTGAGCACCCAGCACCCTGAGCACTGAGCACCCTGAGTACTGAGCACTGAGCACCCTGATTACTGAGCACTGAGCACCCTGAGTACTGAGCACCCAGCACCCTGAGTACTGAGCACCCAGCACCCTGAGCAATGAGCACCCGGAGTACTGAGCACCCAGCACCCTGAGTACTTAGCACCGAGCACCCTGAGTACTGAGCACCCAGTACCCTGAGCACTGAGCACCCAGCACCCTGAGTACTGAGCACCCAGCACCCTGAGCACTGAGCACCCAGCACCCTGAGTAATGAGCACTGAGCACCCAGCACCCCGAGCACTGAGCACTAAGCACCCTGTGTACTGAGCACTGAGTACCCAGCACCCCGAGCACTGAGCACCCAGCACCCTGAGCACTGAGCACCCTGAGTACTGAGCACCCAGCACCCTGAGCACTGAGCACCCAGCACCCTGAGCACTGAGCACCCAGCACCCAGAGCACTGAGCACCCTGAGTGCTGAGCACTGAGCACCCTGACCACTGAGCACCCAGCACCCTGAGTACTGAGCACCCAGCACCCTGAGCACTGAGGACGGAGCACCCTGAGTACTAAGCACAAAGCACCCTGAGTACTGAGCACCCAGCACCCTGAGCACTGAGCACCCAGCACACTGAGTACTGAGCACCCAGCACCCTGAGGACTGAGCACCGATCACCCTGAGCACTGAGCACCCAGCACCCCGAGCACTGAGCACCCAGCACCCTGAGTACTGAGCACCCAGCACCCTGAGCACTGAGCACACTGCAACCTGAGTACTGAGCACCCTGAGGACTGAGCACCGATCACCCTGAGCACTGAGCACCCAGCACCCTGAGTACTGAGCACCCAGCACGCTGAGTACTGAGCACTCAGCACCCTGAGCACTGAGCACCCAGCACCCTGAGTACTGAGCACTGAGCACCCAGCACCCCGAGCACTGAGCATGGAGCACCCCGAGGACTGAGCACCCCGCACCCTGAGCACTGAGCATGGAGCACCCCGAGGACTGAGCACCCCGCACCCTGAGAACTGAACACCCAGCACCTTGAGTACTGAGCACCGAGCACCCCGAGCACTGAGCTCCCAGCACCCTGAGTACTGAGCACCCCGCACCCTGAGCACTGAGCACCCAGCACCCTGAGCACTGAGCACCCAGCACCCCGAGCACTGAGCACCCAGCATCCTGAGTACTGAGCACCCAACACCCAGAGTACTGAGCACCCAGCAGCCTGAGAACTGAGCACCCAGCACCCTGAGTACTGAGCACCCAGCACCCTGAGTACTGAGCACCCAGCACCCTGAGCACTGAGCACTGAGCACGCAGCACCCTGAGCACTGAGCACTGACCACCCAGCACCCCGAGAACTGAGCACCCAGCACCCCGAGCACTGAGCACCCAGCACCCTGAGCACTGAGCACCCAGCACCCTGAGCACTGAGCACCCAGCCCCCTGAGTACTGAGCACCCAGCACCATGAGTACTGAGCACCCAGCACCCTGAGTACTGAGCACTCAGCACCCTGAGTACTGAGCACCGAGCACCCCGAGCACTGAGCTCCCTGCACCCTGAGCACTGAGCACCCTGAGGACTGAGCACCCAGCAACCTGAGCACTGAGCACCCAGCACCCTGAGTACTGAGCACCGATCACCCTGAGCACTGAGCACCCAGCACCCCGAGCACTGAGCACCCAGCACCCTGAGTACTGAGCACCCAGCACCCTGAGCACTGAGCACCCAGCACCCTGAGTACTGAGCACCCTGAGTACTGAGCAACGATCACCCTGAGCACTGAGCACCCAGCACCCTGAGTACTGAGCACCCAGCACCCTGAGCACTGAGCACCCAGCACCCTGAGCACTGAGCACCCAGCACCCTGAGTTATGAGCACCCAGAACCCTGAGTACTGAGTACAAAGCACCCTGAGCACTGAGCACCCAGCACCCTGAGTACTGAGCACCGAGCACCCTGAGTACTGAGCACCCAGCACCCTGAGTACTGAGCACGCAGCACCCTGAGCACTGAGCACCCAGCACCCTGAGTACTGAGCACCCAGCACCCTGAGTACTGAGCACCCAGCACCCTGAGTACTGAGCACCCAGCACCCTGAGCACTGTGCACCCAGCACCCTGAGTACTGAGCACCGAGCACCCCGAGCACTGAGCAACCAGCACCCTGAGTACTGAGCACTGAGCACCCTGAGTACTAAGCACCGAACACCCTGAGTACTGAGCACCCAGCACCCTGAGGACTGAGCACCCAGCACCCTGAGCACTGAGCACCCAGCACCCTGAGTAATGAGCACCCAGCACCCTGAGTACTGAGCACACAGCACCCCGAGCACTGAGCACCCAGCACCCCGAGCACTGAGCACCCAGCACCCCGAGCACTGAGCACCCAGCACCCTGAGCACTGAGCACCCAGCACCCTGAGCACTGAGCACCCAGCATCCTGAGTACTGAGTACTCAGCACCCTGAGCACTGAGCACCCAGCACCCTGAGTACTGATCACCGAGCACCCCGAGCACTGAGCACCCAGCACCCTGAGTACTGATCACCGAGCACCCCGAGCACTGAGCACCCAGCACCCTGAGTACTGAGCACCCAGCACCCTGAGCACTGAGCACCCAGCACCCCGAGCACTGAGCACCCAGCACCCCGAGCACTGAGCACCCAGCACCCCGAGCACTGAGCACTCAGCACCCCGAGCACTGAGCACCCAGCACCCTGAGCACTGAAAACCCAGCACCCTGAGCACTGAGCACCCAGCACCCTGAGTACTGAGTACTCAGCACCCTGAGCACTGAGCACCCAGCACCCTGAGAACTGATCACCAAGCACCCTGAGCACTGAGCACCCAGCACCCTGAGTACTGATCACCGAGCACCCCGAGCACTGAGCACCCAGCATCCTGAGTACTGAGCACCCAGCACCCTGAGTACTGAGCACCCAGCACCCTGAGTACTGAGCACCCAGCACCCTGAGCACTGAGCACAATGCACGCTGAGTACTGAGCACTGAGCACCCTGAGTACTGAGCACCTAGCACCCTGAGTACTGAGCACCCAGCACCCTGAGCACTGAGCAGCCAGCACCCTCAGCACTGAGCACCCACCACCCCGAGCACTGAGAACCCAGCACCCTGAGCACTGAGCACCCAGCACCCCGAGTACTGAGCACACAGCACCCCGAGTACTTAGCACCGAGCACCCCGAGCACTGAGCACCCAGCACCCTGAGTACTGAGCACCCAGTACCCTGAGTACTGAGCTCCCCGAGTACTGAGCACCCAGCACCCCGAGCACTGAGCACCCAGCACCCTGAGTACTTAGAACAGATCACCCTGAGTACTGAGCACCCAGCACCCTGAGTACTGAGCCCCCAGCACCCTGAGTACTGAGCACCCAGCACCCCGAGCACTGAGCACCCAGCACCCCGAGAATGAGCACCCAGCACCCTGAGTACTGAGAACCGAGCACCCTGAGTACTGAGCACCCAGCACCCTGAGTACTGAGCCCCCAGCACCCTGAGTACTGAGCACCCAGCACCCCGAGCACTGAGCACCCAGCACCCTGAGAATGAGCACCCAGCACCCTGAGTACTGAGCACCCAGCACCCCGAGCACGGAGCACCCAGGACCCCGAGCACTGAGTACTGAGCACCCAGCACCCTGAATACTGAGCACCGAGCTCCCCGAGCACTGAGCACCCAGCACCCTGAGCACTGAGCACCCAGCACCCTGAGCACTGAGCACCCAGCACCCTCAGTACTGAGCACCCAGCACGCTGAGTACTGAGCAATCAGCACCCTGAGCACTGAGCACCCAGCACCCTGAGTACTGAGCACTGAGCACCCAGCACCCCGAGCACTGAGCCCCCAGCACCCTGTGTACTGAGCACTGAGCACCCTGATTACTAAGCACCCAGCACCCTGAGTACTGAGCACCCAGGACCCTGAGCACTGAGCACCGAGCACCCCGAGCACTGAGCACCCAGCACCCTGAGCACTCAGCACCCATCACCCCGATCACTGAGCACCCAGCACCCTGAGCACTGAGCACCCAGCACCCTGAGCACTGAGCACCCAGCACCCAGAGCACTGAGCACCCAGCACCCTGAGCACTGAGCACCCAGCACCCTGAGTACTGAGCACCCAGCACCCTGAGTACTGAGCACCCTGAGTACTGAGCACCGATCACCCTGAGCACTGAGCACCCAGCACCCTGAGTACTGAGCACCCAGCACCCTGAGCACTGAGCACCCAGCACCCTGAGCATTGAGCACACAGCACCCTGAGTACTGAGCACCCAGAACCCTGAGTACTGAGTACAAAGCACCCTGAGCACTGAGCACCGAGCACCCTGAGTACTGAGCACGGAGCACCCTGAGTACTGAGCACCCAGCACCCTGAGTACTGAGCACCCAGCACGCTGAGCACTGAGCACACAGCACCCTGAGTACTGAGCACCCAGCACCCTGAGTACTGAGCACTGATCACCCTGAGCACTGAGCACCCAGCACCCCGAGCACTGAGCACCCAGCACCCTGAGTACTGAGCACCTAGCACCCTGAGCACTGAGCACCGAGCACCCTGAGTACTGAACACCCAGCACCCTGAGCACTGAGCACTGAGCACCCAGCACCCTGAGCACTGAGCACTGAGCACCCAGCACCCCGAGCACTGAGCACCCAGCACCCTGAGCACCCAGCACCCTGAGCACTGAGCACCCTGAGCACTGAGCACCCTGAGCACTGAGCACTGAGCACCCAGCACACTGAGTACTGAGCACCCAACACTCTGAGCACTGAGCACCCAGCACGCTGAGTACTGAGCACTGAGCACACAGCACCCTGAGCACTGAGCACCCAGCACCCTGAGCACTGAGCACTGAGCACCCAGCACCCCGAGCACTGAGCACCCAGCACCCTGAGCACCCAGCACCCTGAGCACTGAGCACCCTGAGTACTGAGCACCCAGCACCCTGAGCACTGAGCACACAGCACCCTGAGTACTGAGCACCCTGAGTACTGAGCACCGATCACCCTGAGCACTGAGCACCCAGCACCCTGAGTACTGAGCACACAGCACCCTGAGCACTGAGCACCCAGCACCCTGAGCACTGAGCACCCAGCACCCTGAGTACTGAGCACCCAGAACCCTGAGTACTGAGTACAAAGCACCCTGAGCACTGAGCACACAGCAACATGAGTACTGAGCACCGAGCACCCTGAGTACTGAGCACCCAGCACCCTGAGTACTGAGCACCCAGCACCCTTAGCACTGAGCACCCAGCACCCTGAGTACTGAGCCCCCAGCCCCCTGAGTACTGAGCACCCAGCACCCTGAGTACGGAGCACCCAGCACCCTGAGTACTGAGCACCCAGCACCCTGAGTATTGAGCACCGAGCACCCCGAGCACTGAGCAACCAGCACCCTGAGTACTGAGCACTGAGCACCCTGAGTACTAAGCACCGAACACCCTGAGTACTGAGCACCCAGCACCCTGAGGACTGAGCACCCAGCACCCTGAGCACTGAGCACCCAGCACCCTGAGTAATGAGCACCCAGCACCCTGAGTACTGAGCACCCAGCACCCTGAGCACTGAGCACCCAGCACCCCGAGCACTGAGCACCCAGCACCCTGAGTACTGAGTACTCAGCACCCTGAGCACTGAGCACCCAGCACCCTGAGTACTGATCACCGAGCACCCCGAGCACTGAGCACCCAGCACCCTGAGCACTGAGCACCCAGCACCCTGAATAATGAGCACCCAGCTCCCTGAGTACTGATAACCGAGCACCCCGAGCACTGAGCACCCAGCACCCTGAGTACTGAGCACCCAGCACCCTGAATACTGAGCACCCAGCACCCTGAGTACTGAGCACCCAGCACCCTGCGCACTGAGCACAAAGCACGCTGAGTACTGAGCACTGAACACCCTGAGTACTGAGCACCGAGGACCCTGAGCACTGAGCACCCAGCACGCTGAGTACTGAGCACTGAGCACCCTGGGTACTGAGCACCTAGCACCCTGAGTACTGAGCACCCAGCACCCTGAGCACTGAGCACCCAGCACCCTGAGTACTGAGCACCCAGCACCCTGAGCACTGAGCACTGAGCACGCAGCACCCTGAGCACTGAGCACTGACCACCCAGCACCCCGAGAACTGAGCACCCAGCACCCCGAGCACTGAGCACCCAGCACCCTGAGCACTGAGCACCCAGCACCCTGAGCACTGAGCACCCAGCCCCCTGAGTACTGAGCACCCAGCACCATGAGTACTGAGCACCCAGCACCCTGAGTACTGAGCACTCAGCACCCTGAGTACTGAGCACCGAGCACCCCGAGCACTGAGCTCCCTGCACCCTGAGCACTGAGCACCCTGAGGACTGAGCACCCAGCAACCTGAGCACTGAGCACCCAGCACCCTGAGTACTGAGCACCGATCACCCTGAGCACTGAGCACCCAGCACCCCGAGCACTGAGCACCCAGCACCCTGAGTACTGAGCACCCAGCACCCTGAGCACTGAGCACCCAGCACCCTGAGTACTGAGCACCCTGAGTACTGAGCAACGATCACCCTGAGCACTGAGCACCCAGCACCCTGAGTACTGAGCACCCAGCACCCTGAGCACTGAGCACCCAGCACCCTGAGCACTGAGCACCCAGCACCCTGAGTTATGAGCACCCAGAACCCTGAGTACTGAGTACAAAGCACCCTGAGCACTGAGCACCCAGCACCCTGAGTACTGAGCACCGAGCACCCTGAGTACTGAGCACCCAGCACCCTGAGTACTGAGCACGCAGCACCCTGAGCACTGAGCACCCAGCACCCTGAGTACTGAGCACCCAGCACCCTGAGTACTGAGCACCCAGCACCCTGAGTACTGAGCACCCAGCACCCTGAGCACTGTGCACCCAGCACCCTGAGTACTGAGCACCGAGCACCCCGAGCACTGAGCAACCAGCACCCTGAGTACTGAGCACTGAGCACCCTGAGTACTAAGCACCGAACACCCTGAGTACTGAGCACCCAGCACCCTGAGGACTGAGCACCCAGCACCCTGAGCACTGAGCACCCAGCACCCTGAGTAATGAGCACCCAGCACCCTGAGTACTGAGCACACAGCACCCCGAGCACTGAGCACCCAGCACCCCGAGCACTGAGCACCCAGCACCCCGAGCACTGAGCACCCAGCACCCTGAGCACTGAGCACCCAGCACCCTGAGCACTGAGCACCCAGCATCCTGAGTACTGAGTACTCAGCACCCTGAGCACTGAGCACCCAGCACCCTGAGTACTGATCACCGAGCACCCCGAGCACTGAGCACCCAGCACCCTGAGTACTGATCACCGAGCACCCCGAGCACTGAGCACCCAGCACCCTGAGTACTGAGCACCCAGCACCCTGAGCACTGAGCACCCAGCACCCCGAGCACTGAGCACCCAGCACCCCGAGCACTGAGCACCCAGCACCCCGAGCACTGAGCACTCAGCACCCCGAGCACTGAGCACCCAGCACCCTGAGCACTGAAAACCCAGCACCCTGAGCACTGAGCACCCAGCACCCTGAGTACTGAGTACTCAGCACCCTGAGCACTGAGCACCCAGCACCCTGAGAACTGATCACCAAGCACCCTGAGCACTGAGCACCCAGCACCCTGAGTACTGATCACCGAGCACCCCGAGCACTGAGCACCCAGCATCCTGAGTACTGAGCACCCAGCACCCTGAGTACTGAGCACCCAGCACCCTGAGTACTGAGCACCCAGCACCCTGAGCACTGAGCACAATGCACGCTGAGTACTGAGCACTGAGCACCCTGAGTACTGAGCACCTAGCACCCTGAGTACTGAGCACCCAGCACCCTGAGCACTGAGCAGCCAGCACCCTCAGCACTGAGCACCCACCACCCCGAGCACTGAGAACCCAGCACCCTGAGCACTGAGCACCCAGCACCCCGAGTACTGAGCACACAGCACCCCGAGTACTTAGCACCGAGCACCCCGAGCACTGAGCACCCAGCACCCTGAGTACTGAGCACCCAGTACCCTGAGTACTGAGCTCCCCGAGTACTGAGCACCCAGCACCCCGAGCACTGAGCACCCAGCACCCTGAGTACTTAGAACAGATCACCCTGAGTACTGAGCACCCAGCACCCTGAGTACTGAGCCCCCAGCACCCTGAGTACTGAGCACCCAGCACCCCGAGCACTGAGCACCCAGCACCCCGAGAATGAGCACCCAGCACCCTGAGTACTGAGAACCGAGCACCCTGAGTACTGAGCACCCAGCACCCTGAGTACTGAGCCCCCAGCACCCTGAGTACTGAGCACCCAGCACCCCGAGCACTGAGCACCCAGCACCCTGAGAATGAGCACCCAGCACCCTGAGTACTGAGCACCCAGCACCCCGAGCACGGAGCACCCAGGACCCCGAGCACTGAGTACTGAGCACCCAGCACCCTGAATACTGAGCACCGAGCTCCCCGAGCACTGAGCACCCAGCACCCTGAGCACTGAGCACCCAGCACCCTGAGCACTGAGCACCCAGCACCCTCAGTACTGAGCACCCAGCACGCTGAGTACTGAGCAATCAGCACCCTGAGCACTGAGCACCCAGCACCCTGAGTACTGAGCACTGAGCACCCAGCACCCCGAGCACTGAGCCCCCAGCACCCTGTGTACTGAGCACTGAGCACCCTGATTACTAAGCACCCAGCACCCTGAGTACTGAGCACCCAGGACCCTGAGCACTGAGCACCGAGCACCCCGAGCACTGAGCACCCAGCACCCTGAGCACTCAGCACCCATCACCCCGATCACTGAGCACCCAGCACCCTGAGCACTGAGCACCCAGCACCCTGAGCACTGAGCACCCAGCACCCAGAGCACTGAGCACCCAGCACCCTGAGCACTGAGCACCCAGCACCCTGAGTACTGAGCACCCAGCACCCTGAGTACTGAGCACCCTGAGTACTGAGCACAGATCACCCTGAGCACTGAGCACCCAGCACCCTGAGTACTGAGCACCCAGCACCCTGAGCACTGAGCACCCAGCACCCTGAGCATTGAGCACCCAGCACCCTGAGTACTGAGCACCCAGAACCCTGAGTACTGAGTACAAAGCACCCTGAGCACTGAGCACCCAGCACCCTGAGTACTGAGCACGGAGCACCCTGAGTACTGAGCACCCAGCACCCTGAGTACTGAGCACCCAGCACGCTGAGCACTGAGCACACAGCACCCTGAGTACTGAGCACCCAGCACCCTGAGTACTGAGCACTGATCACCCTGAGCACTGAGCACCCAGCACCCCGAGCACTGAGCACCCAGCACCCTGAGTACTGAGCACCTAGCACCCTGAGCACTGAGCACCGAGCACCCTGAGTACTGAACACCCAGCACCCTGAGCACTGAGCACTGAGCACCCAGCACCCTGAGCACTGAGCACTGAGCACCCAGCACCCCGAGCACTGAGCACCCAGCACCCTGAGCACCCAGCACCCTGAGCACTGAGCACCCTGAGCACTGAGCACCCTGAGCACTGAGCACTGAGCACCCAGCACACTGAGTACTGAGCACCCAACACTCTGAGCACTGAGCACCCAGCACGCTGAGTACTGAGCACTGAGCACACAGCACCCTGAGCACTGAGCACCCAGCACCCTGAGCACTGAGCACTGAGCACCCAGCACCCCGAGCACTGAGCACCCAGCACCCTGAGCACCCAGCACCCTGAGCACTGAGCACCCTGAGTACTGAGCACCCAGCACCCTGAGCACTGAGCACACAGCACCCTGAGTACTGAGCACCCTGAGTACTGAGCACCGATCACCCTGAGCACTGAGCACCCAGCACCCTGAGTACTGAGCACACAGCACCCTGAGCACTGAGCACCCAGCACCCTGAGCACTGAGCACCCAGCACCCTGAGTACTGAGCACCCAGAACCCTGAGTACTGAGTACAAAGCACCCTGAGCACTGAGCACACAGCAACATGAGTACTGAGCACCGAGCACCCTGAGTACTGAGCACCCAGCACCCTGAGTACTGAGCACCCAGCACCCTTAGCACTGAGCACCCAGCACCCTGAGTACTGAGCCCCCAGCCCCCTGAGTACTGAGCACCCAGCACCCTGAGTACGGAGCACCCAGCACCCTGAGTACTGAGCACCCAGCACCCTGAGTATTGAGCACCGAGCACCCCGAGCACTGAGCAACCAGCACCCTGAGTACTGAGCACTGAGCACCCTGAGTACTAAGCACCGAACACCCTGAGTACTGAGCACCCAGCACCCTGAGGACTGAGCACCCAGCACCCTGAGCACTGAGCACCCAGCACCCTGAGTAATGAGCACCCAGCACCCTGAGTACTGAGCACCCAGCACCCTGAGCACTGAGCACCCAGCACCCCGAGCACTGAGCACCCAGCACCCTGAGTACTGAGTACTCAGCACCCTGAGCACTGAGCACCCAGCACCCTGAGTACTGATCACCGAGCACCCCGAGCACTGAGCACCCAGCACCCTGAGCACTGAGCACCCAGCACCCTGAATAATGAGCACCCAGCACCCTGAGTACTGATAACCGAGCACCCCGAGCACTGAGCACCCAGCACCCTGAGTACTGAGCACCCAGCACCCTGAATACTGAGCACCCAGCACCCTGAGTACTGAGCACCCAGCACCCTGCGCACTGAGCACAAAGCACGCTGAGTACTGAGCACTGAACACCCTGAGTACTGAGCACCGAGGACCCTGAGCACTGAGCACCCAGCACGCTGAGTACTGAGCACTGAGCACCCTGGGTACTGAGCACCTAGCACCCTGAGTACTGAGCACCCAGCACCCTGAGCACTGAGCAGCCAGCACCCTCAGCACTGAGCACCCAGCACACCGAGCACTGAGCACCAAGCACCCTGAGCACTGAGCACCCAGCACCCCGAGTACTGAGCACCGAGCACCCCGAGCTCTGAGCACCCAGCAGCCTGAGTACTGAGCACCCAGTACCCTGAGTACTGAGCACCCCGAGTACTGATCACCCAGCACCCCGAGCACTGAGCACCCAGCACCCTGAGTACTGAGAACAGATCACCCCGAGCACGGAGCACCCAGGACCCCGAGCACTGAGTACTGAGCACCCAGCACCCTGAGTACTGAGCACCGAGCTCCCCGAGCACTGAGCACCCAGCACCCTGAGCACTGAGCACCCAGCACCCTGAGCACTGAAATCCCAGCACCCTGAGTACTGAGCACCCAGCACGCTGAGTACTGAGCACTCAGCACCCTGAGCACTGAGCACCCAGCACCCTGAGTACTGAGCACTGAGCACCCAGCACCCTGAGCACTGAGCACCCAGCACCCTGAGTACTGAGCACCCAGCACCCTGAGTACTGATCACCCAGCACCCTGAGTACTGAGCACCGAGCACCCTGAGTACTGAGCACCGAGCACCCTGAGTACTGAGCACCCAGCACCCTGAGCACTGAGCACCCAGCACCCTGAGTACTGAGCACCCAGCACCCTGAGTACTGAGCACCCAGCACCCCGAGCACTGAGCACCCAGCACCCTGAGTACTGAGCACCTAGCACCCCGAGCACTGAGCACCCAGCACCCTGAGCACTGAGCACAAAGTACGCTGAGTACTGAGCACCCTGAGTACTGAGCATAGAGGACCCTGAGCACTGAGCACCCAGCACCCTGAGCACTGAGCACCCAGCACCCCGAGAATGAGCACCCAGCACCCTGAGTACTGAGAACCGAGCACCCTGAGTACTGAGCACCCAGCACGCTGAGCACTGAGCACCCAGCACCCCGAGTACTGAGCACCCAGCACCCCGAGCACTGAGCACCCAGCACCACGAGAATGAGCACCCAGCACCCTGAGTACTGAGCACCCAGCACCCTGAGTACTGAGCACCGAGCTCCCCGAGCACTGAGCACCCTGAGTACTGAGCACCCAGCACCCTGAGTACTGAGCACCCAGCACCCTGAGCACTGAGCACACAGCACCCTGAGTACTGAGCACCCAGCACCACGAGCACTGAGCACACAGCACCCTGAGTACTGAGCACCCTGAGGACTGAGCAACGATCACCATGAGCACTGAGAACCCAGCACCCTGAGTACTGAGCACCCAGCACCCTGAGCACTGAGCACCCAGCACCCTGAGTACTGAGCAGAGAGCACCCTGATCACTGAGCACCCAGCACCCTGAGTACTGAGCACGCAGCACCCTGAGTACTGAGCACCGAGCACCCCGAGTACTGAGCACCCAGCACCCTGAGCACTCAGCACCCAGCACACCGAGCACTAAGCACCCAGCACCCTGAGTACTGAGCTCCCAGCACCCCGAGCCCTGAGCACCCAGCACCCTGAGTACTGAGCACCCTGAGTACTGAGCACCGATCACCCTGAGCACTGAGCACCCAACACCCTGAGTACTGAGCACCCACCGTACTGAGCACTGAGCACACTGAGCACTGAGCACCCAGCACCCTGAGTACTGAGCACCGAGCACCCTGAGCACTGAGCACCCAGCACCCTGAGTACTGAGCACCGAGCACCCCGAGCACTGAGCACCCAGCGCCCCGAGCACTGAGCACTGAGCACCCCGAGTACTGAGCACCCAGCAACCTGAGCACCGAGCACCCAGCACCCCGAGCAC
This sequence comes from Microtus oregoni, assembly GCF_018167655.1. NCBI lineage: Eukaryota > Metazoa > Chordata > Mammalia > Rodentia > Cricetidae > Microtus > Microtus oregoni. The sequence continues at coordinate 1,616,322 of NW_024544785.1, read as the reverse complement.
TGAGCACCCAGCACCCTGAGCACTGAGCACCCAGCACCCTGAGTACTGAGCACTGAGCTCCCCGAGTACTGAGCACCCACCACCCCGTGCACTGAGCACCGAGGACACCGAGCACTGAGCACCCAGCACCCCGAGCACTGAGCACCCAGCACCCTGAGCACTGAGCACCCAGCACCCTGAGCACTGAGCACCCAGCACCCTGAGCACTAAGCATCCAGCAACCCGAGCACTGAGCACCCAGCACCCCGAGCACTGAGCACCCAGCACCCTGAGTACTGAGCACCCAGCACCCTGAGTACTCAGCACCCAGCACCCTGAGCACTGAGCAACCAGCACCCTGAGTACTGAGCACCCTGCACCCCAAGCACTAAGCACCCTGAGAACTGAGCACCCAGCACCGCAAGCACTGAGCACCCTGAGTACTGAGCACCCAGCACCCTGATTAATGAGCACCCAGCACCCCGAGAACTGAGCACCCAGCACCCTGAGTATTGAGCACCGAGCACCCTGAGTACTGAGCACCCAGCACCCTGAGTACTGAGCACCCAGTGTACTGAGCACCGAGCACCCAGCACCCTGAGTACTGAGCACCCAGCCCCCTGAGCACTGAGCACCCAGCACCCTGAGTACTGAGCACCGAGCACCCTGAGTACTGAGCACCCAGCACCCCGAGCACTGAGCACCCAGCACCCCGAGCACTGAGCACCCAGCACCCTGAGCACTGAGCACCCTGAGTACTGAGCACTGAGCACCCTGAGTACTGAGCACCCAGCACCCTGAGTATTGAGCACCCAGCAACCTGAGCACTGAGCACCGAGCACCCTGAGCACTGAGCACCAAGCACCCTGAGTACTGAGCACCCTGAGTACTGAGCACACAGCACCGTGAGCACTGAGCACCCAGCACCCCGAGCACTGAGCACCCAGCACCCTGAGCACTGAGCACCCTGAGTACTGAGCACTGAGCACCCTGACTACTGAGCACTGAGCACCCTGAGTACTGAGCACCCAGCACCCTGAGTACTGAGCACCCAGCACCCTGAGCAATGAGCACCCGGAGTACTGAGCACCCAGCACCCTGAGGACTGAGCACCCAGCACCCTGAGTACTGAGCACCCAGTACCCTGAGCACTGAACACACAGCACCCTGAGTACTGAGCACCCCGAGCATTGAGCACCCAGCACCCTGAGCACTGAGGACCCAGCACCCTGAGTACTGAGCACCCAGCACCCTGAGCACTGAGCACCCAGCACCCTGAGTACTGAGCACCCAGCACCCTGAGCACTGAGCACCCAGCACCCTGAGTAATGAGCACTGAGCACCCAGCACCCCGAGCACTGAGCACTAAGCACCCTGTGTACTGAGCACTGAGTACCCAGCACCCCGAGCACTGAGCACCCAGCACCCTGAGCACTGAGCACCCTGAGTACTGAGCACCCAGCACCCTGAGCACTGAGCACCCAGCACCCTGAGCACTGAGCACCCAGCACCCAGAGCTCTGAGCACCCTGAGTACTGAGCACTGAGCACCCTGAGCACTGAGCACCGAGCACCCTGAGTGCTGAGCACTGAGCACCCTGACCACTGAGCACCCAGCACCCTGAGTACTGAGCACCCAGCACCCTGAGCACTGAGGACGGAGCACCCTGAGTACTAAGCACAAAGCACCCTGAGTACTGAGCACCCAGCACCCTGAGCACTGAGCACCCAGCACACTGAGTACTGAGCACTGAGCACCCTGAGTACTGAGCACCGAGCACCCTGAGCACTGAGCACCCAGCACGCTGAGTACTGAGCACTGAGCACCCTGATTAATGAGCACCCAGCACCCCGAGAACTGAGCACCCAGCACCCTGAGTATTGAGCACCGAGCACCCTGAGTACTGAGCACCCAGCACCCTGAGTACTGAGCACCCAGTGTACTGAGCACCGAGCACCCAGCACCCTGAGTACTGAGCACCCAGCACCCTGAGCACCGAGCACCCAGCACCCTGAGTACTGAGCACCGAGCACCCTGAGTACTGAGCACCCAGCACCCCGAGCACTGAGCACCCAGCACCCCGAGCACTGAGCACCCAGCACACCGAGCACTCAGCACCCAGCACCGCGAGCACTGAGCACCCAGCACACCGAGCACTGAGCACCCAGCACCCCGAGCACCGAGCACCATGAGTACTAAGCACCGAGCACCCTGAGCACTGAGCACCCAGCACCCTGAGCACTGAGCACCCAGCACCCTGAGTACTGAGCCCCCAGCACCCCGAGCACTGAGCACCCAGCACCGTGAGTACTGAGCACCCAGCACCCTGAGCACTGAGCACCGAGCACCCTGAGCACTGAGCACCCAGCACCCTGAGGACTGAGTACCCAGCACCCCGAGCACTGAGCACCCAGCACCCTGAGCACTGAGCACCCTGATTACTGAGCACTGAGCACCCTGAGTACTGAGCACCCAGAACCCTGAGTATTGAGCACCCAGCAACCTGAGCACTGAGCACCAATCACCCTGAGCACTGAGCACCCAGCACCCTGAGCACTGAGCACCCAGCACCCTGAGCACTTAGCACCCTGAGGACTGAGCACCCAGCACCCTGAGTACTGAGCACCCAGCACCCTGAGTACTGAGCACCCAGCATCCTGAGTACTGAGCACCCTGAGTACTGAGCACCCAGCATCCTGAGTACTGTGCAACCTGAGTACTGAGCACCCAGCAACCTGAGTACTTAGCACCCAGCAACTGAGCACTTAGCACCCAGCACCCTGAGTACTGAGCACCGAGCACTCCGAGTACTGAGCACCCAGCACCCCGAGCACTGAGCACCCAGCACCCTGAGCACTGAGCACCCAGCACCCCAAGCACTGAGCACCCAGCACCCTGAGTACTGAGTACTGAGCACCCTGAGTACTGAGCACCCAGCATCCTGAGCACTGAGCACCCGGCACCCTGAGTACTGAGCACCGACCACCCCGAGCACTGAGCACGCAGCACCCTGAGTACTGAGCACCCAGCACTAAAAGTACTGAGCACCGAGCATCCTGAGCACTGAGCACCGAGCACCCCGAGCACTGAGCACCCAGCACCCTGAGTACTGAGCACCCAGCAAAAAGTGTACTGAGCAGCGAGCACCCTGAGCACTGAGCACCCAGCACCCTGAGTAATGAGCACCCAGCACCCCGAGTACTGAGCACCCAGCACCCCGAGCACTGAGCACCCAGCACCCTGAGTACTGAGCACCCAGCACCCTGAGCACTGAGCACAAAGCACACTGAGTACTGAGCACCCTGAGTACTGAGCATAGAGGACCCTGAGCACTGAGCACCCAGCACCCTGAGCACTGAGCACCCAGCACACCGAGAATGAGCACCCATCACTCTGAGTACTGAGAACCGAGCACCCTGAGTACTGAGCACGCAGCACGCTGAGCACTGAGCACCCAGCACCCCGAGTACTGAGCACCCAGCACCCCGAGCACTGAGCACCCAGCACCACGAGAATGAGCAGCCAGCACCCTGAGTACTGAGCACCCAGCACCCTGAGTACTGAGCACCCTGAGTACTGTGCACCGATCACCCTGAGCACTGAGCACCCAGCACCCTGAGTACTGAGCACCGAGCACCCTGAGCACTGAGCACCCAGCACCCTGAGTACTGAGCACCGAGCACCCCGAGCACTGAGCACCCAGCGCCCCGAGCACTGAGCACCCAGCACCCCGAGCACTGAGCACCCAGCACCCGTAGCACTGAGGACCCAGCACCCCGAGCAATGAGCACCCAGCACCCTGAGTACTGAGCACCCAGCACCCCGAGTACTGAGCACCCAGCAACCTGAGCACCGAGCACCCAGCACCCCGAGCACTGAGCACCCAGCACCCTGAGCACTGAGCACCCAGCACTCTGAGTACTGAGCACTGAGCTCCCCGAGTACTGAGCACCCACCACCCCGAGCACTGAGCACCGAGGACACCGAGCACTGAGCACCCAGCACCCCGAGCACTGAGCACCCAGCACCCTGAGCACTGAGCACCCAGCACCCTGAGCACTGAGCACCCAGCACCCCGAGCACTAAGCACCCAGCAACCCGAGCACTGAGCACCCAGCACCCCGAGCACTGAGCACACAGCACCCTGAGTACTGATCACCCAGCACCCTGAGTACTCAGCACCCAGCACCCTGAGCACTGAGCAACCAGCACCCTGAGTACTGAGCACCCTTCACCCCAAGCACTGAGCACCCTGAGAACTGAGCACCCAGCACCCCAAGCACTGAGAACCCTGAGTACTGAGCACCCAGCACCCTGATTAATGAGCACCCAGCACCCCGAGAACTGAGCACCCAGCACCCTGAGTATTGAGCACCGAGCACCCTGAGTACTGAGCACCCAGCACCCTGAGTACTGAGCACCCAGTGTACTGAGCACAGAGCACCCAGCACCCTGAGTACTGAGCACCCAGCACCCTGAGCACTGAGCACCCAGCACCCTGAGTACTGAGCACCGAGCACCCTGAGTACTGAGCAACCAGCACCCCGAGCACTGAGCACCCAGCACCCCGAGCACTGAGCACCCAGCACCACGAGAATGAGCACCCAGCACCCTGAGTACTGAGCACCCAGCACCCTGAGTACTGAGCACCGAGCTCCCCGAGCACTGAGCACCCTGAGTACTGAGCACCCAGCACCCTGAGTACTGAGCACCCAGCACCCTGAGCACTGAGCACACAGCACCCTGAGTACTGAGCACCCAGCACCACGAGCACTGAGCACACAGCACCCTGAGTACTGAGCACCCTGAGGACTGAGCACCGATCACCATGAGCACTGAGAACCCAGCACCCTGAGTACTGAGCACCCAGCACCCTGAGCACTGAGCACCCAGCACCCTGAGTACTGAGCAGAGAGCACCCTGATCACTGAGCACCCAGCACCCTGAGTACTGAGCACGCAGCACCCTGAGTACTGAGCACCGAGCACCCCGAGTACTGAGCACCCAGCACCCTGAGCACTCAGCACCCAGCACACCGAGCACTGAGCACCCAGCACCCTGAGTACTGAGCTCCCAGCACCCCGAGCCCTGAGCACCCAGCACCCTGAGTACTGAGCACCCTGAGTACTGAGCACCGATCACCCTGAGCACTGAGCACCCAACACCCTGAGTACTGAGCACCCACCGTACTGAGCACTGAGCACACTGAGCACTGAGCACCCAGCACCCTGAGTACTGAGCACCGAGCACCCTGAGCACTGAGCACCCAGCACCCTGAGTACTGAGCACCGAGCACCCCGAGCACTGAGCACCCAGCGCCCCGAGCACTGAGCACTGAGCACCCCGAGTACTGAGCACCCAGCAACCTGAGCACCGAGCACCCAGCACCCCGAGCACTGAGCACCCAGCACCCTGAGCACTGAGCACCCAGCACCCTGAGTACTGAGCACTGAGCTCCCCGAGTACTGAGCACCCACCACCCCGTGCACTGAGCACCGAGGACACCGAGCACTGAGCACCCAGCACCCCGAGCACTGAGCACCCAGCACCCTGAGCACTGAGCACCCAGCACCCTGAGCACTGAGCACCCAGCACCCTGAGCACTAAGCATCCAGCAACCCGAGCACTGAGCACCCAGCACCCCGAGCACTGAGCACCCAGCACCCTGAGTACTGAGCACCCAGCACCCTGAGTACTCAGCACAGAGCACCCTGAGCACTGAGCAACCAGCACCCTGAGTACTGAGCACCCTGCACCCCAAGCACTAAGCACCCTGAGAACTGAGCACCCAGCACCGCAAGCACTGAGCACCCTGAGTACTGAGCACCCAGCACCTTGATTAATGAGCACCCAGCACCCCGAGAACTGAGCACCAAGCACCCTGAGTATTGAGCACCGAGCACCCTGAGTACTGAGCACCCAGCACCCTGAGTACTGAGCACCCAGTGTACTGAGCACCGAGCACCCAGCACCCTGAGTACTGAGCACCCAGCCCCCTGAGCACTGAGCACCCAGCACCCTGAGTACTGAGCACCGAGCACCCTGAGTACTGAGCACCCAGCACCCCGAGCACTGAGCACCCAGCACCCCGAGCACTGAGCACCCAGCACCCTGAGCACTGAGCACCCTGAGTACTGAGCACTGAGCACCCTGAGTACTGAGCACCCAGCACCCTGAGTATTGAGCACCCAGCAACCTGAGCACTGAGCACCGAGCACCCTGAGCACTGAGCACCAAGCACCCTGAGTACTGAGCACCCTGAGTACTGAGCACACAGCACCGTGAGCACTGAGCACCCAGCACCCCGAGCACTGAGCACCCAGCACCCTGAGCACTGAGCACCCTGAGTACTGAGCACTGAGCACCCTGACTACTGAGCACTGAGCACCCTGAGTACTGAGCACCCAGCACCCTGAGTACTGAGCACCCAGCACCCTGAGCAATGAGCACCCGGACTACTGAGCACCCAGCACCCTGAGTACTTAGCACCGAGCACCCTGAGTACTGAGCACCCAGTACCCTGAGCACTGAACACACAGCACCCTGAGTACTGAGCACCCCGAGCATTGAGCACCCAGCACCCTGAGCACTGAGGAACCAGCACCCTGAGTACTGAGCACCCAGCACCCTGAGCACTGAGCACCCAGCACCCTGAGTACTGAGCACCCAGCACCCTGAGCACTGAGCACCCAGCACCCTGAGTAATGAGCACTGAGCACCCAGCACCCCGAGCACTGAGCACTAAGCACCCTGTGTACTGAGCACTGAGTACCCAGCACCCCGAGCACTGAGCACCCAGCACCCTGAGCACTGAGCACCCAGCACCCTGAGCACTGAGCACCCAGCACCCAGAGCACTGAGCACCCTGAGTACTGAGCACTGAGCACCCTGAGCACTGAGCACCGAGCACCCTGAGTGCTGAGCACTGAGCACCCTGACCACTGAGCACCCAGCACCCTGAGTACTGAGCACCCAGCACCCTGAGCACTGAGGACGGAGCACCCTGAGTACTAAGCACAAAGCACCCTGAGTACTGAGCACCCAGCACCCTGAGCACTGAGCACCCAGCACACTGAGTACTGAGCACTGAGCACCCTGAGTACTGAGCACCGAGCACCCTGAGCACTGAGCACCCAGCACGCTGAGTACTGAGCACTGAGCACCCTGATTAATGAGCACCCAGCACCCCGAGAACTGAGCACCCAGCACCCTGAGTATTGAGCACCGAGCACCCTGAGTACTGAGCACCCAGCACCCTGAGTACTGAGCACCCAGTGTACTGAGCACCGAGCACCCAGCACCCTGAGTACTGAGCACCCAGCACCCTGAGCACCGAGCACCCAGCACCCTGAGTACTGAGCACCGAGCACCCTGAGTACTGAGCACCCAGCACCACGAGCACTGAGCACCCAGCACCCCGAGCACTGAGCACCCAGCACACCGAGCACTCAGCACCCAGCACCGCGAGCACTGAGCACCCAGCACCCCGAGCACTGAGCACCCAGCACCACGAGAATGAGCACCCAGCACCCTGAGTACTGAGCACCCAGCACCCTGAGTACTGAGCACCGAGCTCCCCGAGCACTGAGCACCCTGAGTACTGAGCACCCAGCACCCTGAGTACTGAGCACCCAGCACCCTGAGCACTGAGCACACAGCACCCTGAGTACTGAGCACCCAGCACCACGAGCACTGAGCACACAGCACCCTGAGTACTGAGCACCCTGAGGACTGAGCACCGATCACCATGAGCACTGAGAACCCAGCACCCTGAGTACTGAGCACCCAGCACCCTGAGCACTGAGCACCCAGCACCCTGAGTACTGAGCAGAGAGCACCCTGATCACTGAGCACCCAGCACCCTGAGTACTGAGCACGCAGCACCCTGAGTACTGAGCACCGAGCACCCCGAGTACTGAGCACCCAGCACCCTGAGCACTCAGCACACAGCACACCGAGCACTGAGCACCCAGCACCCTGAGTACTGAGCTCCCAGCACCCCGAGCCCTGAGCACCCAGCACCCTGAGTACTGAGCACCCTGAGTACTGAGCACCGATCACCCTGAGCACTGAGCACCCAACACCCTGAGTACTGAGCACCCACCGTACTGAGCACTGAGCACACTGAGCACTGAGCACCCAGCACCCTGAGTACTGAGCACCGAGCACCCTGAGCACTGAGCACCCAGCACCCTGAGTACTGAGCACCGAGCACCCCGAGCACTGAGCACCCAGCGCCCCGAGCACTGAGCACTGAGCACCCCGAGTACTGAGCACCCAGCAACCTGAGCACCGAGCACCCAGCACCCCGAGCACTGAGCACCCAGCACCCTGAGCACTGAGCACCCAGCACCCTGAGTACTGAGCACTGAGCTCCCCGAGTACTGAGCACCCACCACCCCGTGCACTGAGCACCGAGGACACCGAGCACTGAGCACCCAGCACCCCGAGCACTGAGCACCCAGCACCCTGAGCACTGAGCACCCAGCACCCTGAGCACTGAGCACCCAGCACCCTGAGCACTAAGCATCCAGCAACCCGAGCACTGAGCACCCAGCACCCCGAGCACTGAGCACCCAGCACCCTGAGTACTGAGCACCCAGCACCCTGAGTACTCAGCACCCAGCACCCTGAGCACTGAGCAACCAGCACCCTGAGTACTGAGCACCCTGCACCCCAAGCACTAAGCACCCTGAGAACTGAGCACCCAGCACCGCAAGCACTGAGCACCCTGAGTACTGAGCACCCAGCACCCTGATTAATGAGCACCCAGCACCCCGAGAACTGAGCACCCAGCACCCTGAGTATTGAGCACCGAGCACCCTGAGTACTGAGCACCCAGCACCCTGAGTACTGAGCACCCAGTGTACTGAGCACCGAGCACCCAGCACCCTGAGTACTGAGCACCCAGCCCCCTGAGCACTGAGCACCCAGCACCCTGAGTACTGAGCACCGAGCACCCTGAGTACTGAGCACCCAGCACCCCGAGCACTGAGCACCCAGCACCCCGAGCACTGAGCACCCAGCACCCTGAGCACTGAGCACCCTGAGTACTGAGCACTGAGCACCCTGAGTACTGAGCACCCAGCACCCTGAGTATTGAGCACCCAGCAACCTGAGCACTGAGCACCGAGCACCCTGAGCACTGAGCACCAAGCACCCTGAGTACTGAGCACCCTGAGTACTGAGCACACAGCACCGTGAGCACTGAGCACCCAGCACCCCGAGCACTGAGCACCCAGCACCCTGAGCACTGAGCACCCTGAGTACTGAGCACTGAGCACCCTGACTACTGAGCACTGAGCACCCTGAGTACTGAGCACCCAGCACCCTGAGTACTGAGCACCCAGCACCCTGAGCAATGAGCACCCGGAGTACTGAGCACCCAGCACCCTGAGTACTTAGCACCGAGCACCCTGAGTACTGAGCACCCAGTACCCTGAGCACTGAACACACAGCACCCTGAGTACTGAGCACCCCGAGCATTGAGCACCCAGCACCCTGAGCACTGAGGACCCAGCACCCTGAGTACTGAGCACCCAGCACCCTGAGCACTGAGCACCCAGCACCCTGAGTACTGAGCACCCAGCACCCTGAGAACTGAGCACCCAGCACCCTGAGTAATGAGCACTGAGCACCCAGCACCCCGAGCACTGAGCACTAAGCACCCTGTGTACTGAGCACTGAGTACCCAGCACCCCGAGCACTGAGCACCCAGCACCCTGAGCACTGAGCACCCTGAGTACTGAGCACCCAGCACCCTGAGCACTGAGCACCCAGCACCCTGAGCACTGAGCACCCAGCACCCAGAGCACTGAGCACCCTGAGTACTGAGCACTGAGCACCCTGAGCACTGAGCACCGAGCACCCTGAGTGCTGAGCACTGAGCACCCTGACCACTGAGCACCCAGCACCCTGAGTACTGAGCACCCAGCACCCTGAGCACTGAGGACGGAGCACCCTGAGTACTAAGCACAAAGCACCCTGAGTACTGAGCACCCAGCACCCTGAGCACTGAGCACCCAGCACACTGAGTACTGAGCACTGAGCACCCTGAGTACTGAGCACCGAGCACCCTGAGCACTGAGCACCCAGCACGCTGAGTACTGAGCACTGAGCACCCTGATTAATGAGCACCCAGCACCCCGAGAACTGAGCACCCAGCACCCTGAGTATTGAGCACCGAGCACCCTGAGTACTGAGCACCCAGCACCCTGAGTACTGAGCACCCAGTGTACTGAGCACCGAGCACCCAGCACCCTGAGTACTGAGCACCCAGCACCCTGAGCACCGAGCACCCAGCACCCTGAGTACTGAGCACCGAGCACCCTGAGTACTGAGCACCCAGCACCCCGAGCACTGAGCACCCAGCACCCCGAGCACTGAGCACCCAGCACACCGAGCACTCAGCACCCAGCACCGCGAGCACTGAGCACCCAGCACACCGAGCACTGAGCACCCAGCACCCCGAGCACCGAGCACCATGAGTACTAAGCACCGAGCACCCTGAGCACTGAGCACCCAGCACCCTGAGCACTGAGCACCCAGCACCCTGAGTACTGAGCCCCCAGCACCCCGAGCACTGAGCACCCAGCACCGTGAGTACTGAGCACCCAGCACCCTGAGCACTGAGCACCGAGCACCCTGAGCACTGAGCACCCAGCACCCTGAGGACTGAGTACCCAGCACCCCGAGCACTGAGCACCCAGCACCCTGAGCACTGAGCACCCTGATTACTGAGCACTGAGCACCCTGAGTACTGAGCACCCAGAACCCTGAGTATTGAGCACCCAGCAACCTGAGCACTGAGCACCAATCACCCTGAGCACTGAGCACCCAGCACCCTGAGCACTGAGCACCCAGCACCCTGAGCACTTAGCACCCTGAGGACTGAGCACCCAGCACCCTGAGTACTGAGCACCCAGCACCCTGAGTACTGAGCACCCAGCATCCTGAGTACTGAGCACCCTGAGTACTGAGCACCCAGCATCCTGAGTACTGTGCAACCTGAGTACTGAGCACCCAGAAACCTGAGTACTTAGCACCCAGCAACTGAGCACTTAGCACCCAGCACCCTGAGTACTGAGCACCGAGCACTCCGAGTACTGAGCACCCAGCACCCCGAGCACTGAGCACCCAGCACCCTGAGCACTGAGCACCCAGCACCCCAAGCACTGAGCACCCAGCACCCTGAGTACTGAGTACTGAGCACCCTGAGTACTGAGCACCCAGCATCCTGAGCACTGAGCACCCGGCACCCTGAGTACTGAGCACCGACCACCCCGAGCACTGAGCACGCAGCACCCTGAGTACTGAGCACCCAGCACTAAAAGTACTGAGCACCGAGCATCCTGAGCACTGAGCACCGAGCACCCCGAGCACTGAGCACCCAGCACCCTGAGTACTGAGCACCCAGCAAAAAGTGTACTGAGCAGCGAGCACCCTGAGCACTGAGCACCCAGCACCCTGAGTAATGAGCACCCAGCACCCCGAGTACTGAGCACCCAGCACCCCGAGCACTGAGCACCCAGCACCCTGAGTACTGAGCACCCAGCACCCTGAGCACTGAGCACAAAGCACACTGAGTACTGAGCACCCTGAGTACTGAGCATAGAGGACCCTGAGCACTGAGCACCCAGCACCCTGAGCACTGAGCACCCAGCACACCGAGAATGAGCACCCATCACTCTGAGTACTGAGAACCGAGCACCCTGAGTACTGAGCACGCAGCACGCTGAGCACTGAGCACCCAGGACCCCGAGTACTGAGCACCCAGCACCCCGAGCACTGAGCACCCAGCACCACGAGAATGAGCAGCCAGCACCCTGAGTACTGAGCACCCAGCACCCTGAGTACTGAGCACCCTGAGTACTGTGCACCGATCACCCTGAGCACTGAGCACCCAGCACCCTGAGTACTGAGCACCGAGCACCCTGAGCACTGAGCACCCAGCACCCTGAGTACTGAGCACCGAGCACCCCGAGCACTGAGCACCCAGCGCCCTGAGCACTGAGCACCCAGCACCCCGAGCACTGAGCACCCAGCACCCGTAGCACTGAGGACCCAGCACCCCGAGCAATGAGCACCCAGCACCCTGAGTACTGAGCACCCAGCACCCCGAGTACTGAGCACCCAGCAACCTGAGCACCGAGCACCCAGCACCCCGAGCACTGAGCACCCAGCACCCTGAGCACTGAGCACCCAGCACTCTGAGTACTGAGCACTGAGCTCCCCGAGTACTGAGCACCCACCACCCCGAGCACTGAGCACCGAGGACACCGAGCACTGAGCACCCAGCACCCCGAGCACTGAGCACCCAGCACCCTGAGCACTGAGCACCCAGCACCCTGAGCACTGAGCACCCAGCACCCCGAGCACTAAGCACCCAGCAACCCGAGCACTGAGCACCCAGCACCCCGAGCACTGAGCACACAGCACCCTGAGTACTGATCACCCAGCACCCTGAGTACTCAGCACCCAGCACCCTGAGCACTGAGCAACCAGCACCCTGAGTACTGAGCACCCTTCACCCCAAGCACTGAGCACCCTGAGAACTGAGCACCCAGCACCCCAAGCACTGAGAACCCTGAGTACTGAGCACCCAGCACCCTGATTAATGAGCACCCAGCACCCCGAGAACTGAGCACCCAGCACCCTGAGTATTGAGCACCGAGCACCCTGAGTACTGAGCACCCAGCACCCTGAGTACTGAGCACCCAGTGTACTGAGCACAGAGCACCCAGCACCCTGAGTACTGAGCACCCAGCACCCTGAGCACTGAGCACCCAGCACCCTGAGTACTGAGCACCGAGCACCCTGAGTACTGAGCAACCAGCACCCCGAGCACTGAGCACCCAGCACCCCGAGCACTGAGCACCCAGCACCCTGAGCACTGAGCACCCTGAGTACTGAGCACAGAGCACCCTGAGTACTGAGCACCCAGCACCCTGAGTATTGAGCACCCAGCAACCTGAGCACTGAGCACCAAGCACCCTGAGCACTGAGCACCAAGCACCCTGAGTACTGAGCACCCTGAGTACTGAGCACACAGCACCGTGAGCACTGAGCACCCAGCACCCCGAGCACTGAGCACCCAGCACCCTGAGCACTGAGCACCCTGAGTACTGAGCACTGAACACCCTGAGTACTGAGCACCCAGCACCCTGAGTACTGAGCACCCAGCACCCTGAGCAATGAGCACCCGGAGTACTGAGCACCCAGCACCCTGAGTACTAAGCACCGAGCACCCTGAGTACTGAGCACCCAGTACCCTGAGCACTGAACACACAGCACCCTGAGTACTGAGCACCCTGAGCATTGAGCACCCAGCACCCTGAGCACTGAGGACCCAGCACCCTGAGTACTGAGCACCCAGCACCCTGAGCACTGAGCACCCAGCACCCTGAGTACTGAGCACCCAGCACCCTGAGCACTGAGCACTCTGAGTAATGAGCACTGAGCACCCAGCACCCCGAGCACTGAGCACTCAGCACCCTGTGTACTGAGCACTGAGTACCCAGCACCCCGAGCACTGAGCACCCAGCACCCTGAGCACTGAGCACCCTGAGTACTGAGCACCCAGCACCCTGAGCACTGAGCACCCAGCACCCTGAGCACTGAGCACCCAGCACCCAGAGCACTGAGCACCCTGAGTACTGAGCACTGAGCACCCTGATCACTGAGCACCGAGCACCCTGAGTGCTGAGCACTGAGCACCCTGACCACTGAGCACCCAGCACCCTGAGTACTGAGCACCCAGCACCCTGAGCACTGAGGACCGAGCACCCTGAGTACTAAGCACAAAGCACCCTGAGTACTGAGCACCCAGCACCCTGAGCACTGAGCACCCAGCACACTGAGTACTGAGCACTGAGCACCCTGAGTACTGAGCACCGAGCACCCTGAGCACTGAGCACCCAGCACGCTGAGTACTGAGCACTGAGCACCCTGATTAATGAGCACCCGGCACCCCGAGAACTGAGCACCCAGCACCCTGAGTATTGAGCACCGAGCACCCTGAGTACTGAGCACCCAGCACCCTGAGTACTGAGCACGCAGTGTACTGAGCACCGAGCACCCAGCTTCCTGAGTACTGAGCACCCAGCACCCTGATCACTGAGCACCCAGCACCCTGAGTACTGAGCACCGAGCACCCTGAGTACTGAGCACCCAGCACCCCGAGCACTGAGCACCCAGCACCCCGAGCACTGAGCACCCAGCACACCGAGCACTCAGCACCCAGCACCCCGAGCACTGAGCACCCAGCACACCGAGCACTGAGCACCCAGCACCCCGAGCACCGAGCACCATGAGTACTAAGCACCGAGCACCCTGAGCACTGAGCACCCAGCACCCTGAGCACTGAGCACCCAGCACCCTGAGTACTGAGCCCCCAGCACCCCGAGCACTGAGCACCCAGCACCGTGAGTACTGAGCACCCAGCACCCTGAGCACTGAGCACCGAGCACCCTGAGCACTGAGCACCCAGCACCCTGAGGACTGAGTACCCAGCACCCCGAGCACTGAGCACCCAGCACCCTGAACACTGAGCTCCCTGATTACTGAGCACTGAGCACCCTGAGTACTGAGCACCCAGCACCCTGAGTATTGAGCACCCAGCAACCTGAGCACTGAGCACCGAGCACCCTGAGCACAGAGCACCCAGCACCCTGAGCACTGAGCACCCAGCACCCTGAGCACTGAGCACCCTGAGTACTGAGCACAGAGCACCCTGAGTACTGAGCACCCAGCACCCTGAGTATTGAGCACCCAGCAACCTGAGCACTGAGCACCAAGCACCCTGAGCACTGAGCACCAAGCACCCTGAGTACTGAGCACCCTGAGTACTGAGCACACAGCACCGTGAGCACTGAGCACCCAGCACCCCGAGCACTGAGCACCCAGCACCCTGAGCACTGAGCACCCTGAGTACTGAGCACTGAACACCCTGAGTACTGAGCACCCAGCACCCTGAGTACTGAGCACCCAGCACCCTGAGCAATGAGCACCCGGAGTACTGAGCACCCAGCACCCTGAGTACTAAGCACCGAGCACCCTGAGTACTGAGCACCCAGTACCCTGAGCACTGAACACACAGCACCCTGAGTACTGAGCACCCTGAGCATTGAGCACCCAGCACCCTGAGCACTGAGGACCCAACACCCTGAGTACTGAGCACCCAGCACCCCGAGCACTGAGCACCCAGCACCCCGAGCACTGAGCACCCAGCACACCGAGCACTCAGCACCCAGCACCCCGAGCACTGAGCACCCAGCACACCGATCACTGAGCACCCAGCACCCCGAGCACCGAGCACCATGAGTACTAAGCACCGAGCACCCTGAGCACTGAGCACCCAGCACCCTGAGCACTGAGCACCCAGCACCCTGAGTACTGAGCCCCCAGCACCCCGAGCACTGAGCACCCAGCACCGTGAGTACTGAGCACCCAGCACCCTGAGCACTGAGCACCGAGCACCCTGAGCACTGAGCACCCAGCACCCTGAGGACTGAGTACCCAGCACCCCGAGCACTGAGCACCCAGCACCCTGAACACTGAGCTCCCTGATTACTGAGCACTGAGCACCCTGAGTACTGAGCACCCAGCACCCTGAGTATTGAGCACCCAGCAACCTGAGCACTGAGCACCGAGCACCCTGAGCACAGAGCACCCAGCACCCTGAGCACTGAGCACCCAGCACCCTGAGCACTGAGCACCCTGAGTACTGAGCACAGAGCACCCTGAGTACTGAGCACCCAGCACCCTGAGTATTGAGCACCCAGCAACCTGAGCACTGAGCACCAAGCACCCTGAGCACTGAGCACCAAGCACCCTGAGTACTGAGCACCCTGAGTACTGAGCACACAGCACCGTGAGCACTGAGCACCCAGCACCCCGAGCACTGAGCACCCAGCACCCTGAGCACTGAGCACCCTGAGTACTGAGCACTGAACACCCTGAGTACTGAGCACCCAGCACCCTGAGTACTGAGCACCCAGCACCCTGAGCAATGAGCACCCGGAGTACTGAGCACCCAGCACCCTGAGTACTAAGCACCGAGCACCCTGAGTACTGAGCACCCAGTACCCTGAGCACTGAACACACAGCACCCTGAGTACTGAGCACCCTGAGCATTGAGCACCCAGCACCCTGAGCACTGAGGACCCAGCACCCTGAGTACTGAGCACCCAGCACCCCGAGCACTGAGCACCCAGCACCCTGAGCACTGAGCACCCAGCACACCGAGCACTCAGCACCCAGCACCCCGAGCACTGAGCACCCAGCACACCGAGCACTGAGCACCCAGCACCCCGAGCACCGAGCACCATGAGTACTAAGCACCGAGCACCCTGAGCACTGAGCACCCAGCACCCTGAGCACTGAGCACCCAGCACCCTGAGTACTGAGCCCCCAGCACCCCGAGCACTGAGCACCCAGCACCGTGAGTACTGAGCACCCAGCACCCTGAGCACTGAGCACCGAGCACCCTGAGCACTGAGCACCCAGCACCCTGAGGACTGAGTACCCAGCACCCCGAGCACTGAGCACCCAGCACCCTGAACACTGAGCTCCCTGATTACTGAGCACTGAGCACCCTGAGCACTGAGCACCGAGCACCCCGAGCACTGAGCACCCAGCACCCTGAGTACTGAGCACCCAGCAAAAAGTGTACTGAGCAGCGAGCACCCTGAGCACTGAGCACCCAGCACCCTGAGTAATGAGCACCCAGCACCCCGAGTACTGAGCACCCAGCACCCCGAGCACTGAGCACCCAGCACCCTGAGTACTGAGCACCCAGCACCCTGAGCACTGAGCACAAAGCACACTGAGTACTGAGCACCCTGAGTACTGAGCATAGAGGACCCTGAGCACTGAGCACCCAGCACCCTGAGCACTGAGCACCCAGCACACCGAGAATGAGCACCCATCACTCTGAGTACTGAGAACCGAGCACCCTGAGTACTGAGCACGCAGCACGCTGAGCACTGAGCACCCAGCACCCCGAGTACTGAGCACCCAGCACCCCGAGCACTGAGCACCCAGCACCACGAGAATGAGCAGCCAGCACCCTGAGTACTGAGCACCCAGCACCCTGAGTACTGAGCACCCTGAGTACTGTGCACCGATCACCCTGAGCACTGAGCACCCAGCACCCTGAGTACTGAGCACCGAGCACCCTGAGCACTGAGCACCCAGCACCCTGAGTACTGAGCACCGAGCACCCCGAGCACTGAGCACCCAGCGCCCCGAGCACTGAGCACCCAGCACCCCGAGCACTGAGCACCCAGCACCCGTAGCACTGAGGACCCAGCACCCCGAGCAATGAGCACCCAGCACCCTGAGTACTGAGCACCCAGCACCCCGAGTACTGAGCACCCAGCAACCTGAGCACCGAGCACCCAGCACCCCGAGCACTGAGCACCCAGCACCCTGAGCACTGAGCACCCAGCACCCAGAGCACTGAGCACCCTGAGTACTGAGCACTGAGCACCCTGATCACTGAGCACCGAGCACCCTGAGTGCTGAGCACTGAGCACCCTGACCACTGAGCACCCAGCACCCTGAGTACTGAGCACCCAGCACCCTGAGCACTGAGGACCGAGCACCCTGAGTACTAAGCACAAAGCACCCTGAGTACTGAGCACCCAGCACCCTGAGCACTGAGCACCCAGCACACTGAGTACTGAGCACTGAGCACCCTGAGTACTGAGCACCGAGCACCCTGAGCACTGAGCACCCAGCACGCTGAGTACTGAGCACTGAGCACCCTGATTAATGAGCACCCGGCACCCCGAGAACTGAGCACCCAGCACCCTGAGTATTGAGCACCGAGCACCCTGAGTACTGAGCACCCAGCACCCTGAGTACTGAGCACCCAGTGTACTGAGCACCGAGCACCCAGCTTCCTGAGTACTGAGCACCCAGCACCCTGAGCACTGAGCACCCAGCACCCTGAGTACTGAGCACCGAGCACCCTGAGTACTGAGCACCCAGCACCCCGAGCACTGAGCACCCAGCACCCCGAGCACTGAGCACCCAGCACACCGAGCACTCAGCACCCAGCACCCCGAGCACTGAGCACCCAGCACACCGAGCACTGAGCACCCAGCACCCCGAGCACCGAGCACCATGAGTACTAAGCACCGAGCACCCTGAGCACTGAGCACCCAGCACCCTGAGCACTGAGCACCCAGCACCCTGAGTACTGAGCCCCCAGCACCCCGAGCACTGAGCACCCAGCACCGTGAGTACTGAGCACCCAGCACCCTGAGCACTGAGCACCGAGCACCCTGAGCACTGAGCACCCAGCACCCTGAGGACTGAGTACCCAGCACCCCGAGCACTGAGCACCCAGCACCCTGAACACTGAGCTCCCTGATTACTGAGCACTGAGCACCCTGAGTACTGAGCACCCAGCACCCTGAGTATTGAGCACCCAGCAACCTGAGCACTGAGCACCGAGCACCCTGAGCACAGAGCACCCAGCACCCTGAGCACTGAGCACCCAGCACCCTGAGCACTGAGCACCCTGAGTACTGAGCACAGAGCACCCTGAGTACTGAGCACCCAGCACCCTGAGTATTGAGCACCCAGCAACCTGAGCACTGAGCACCAAGCACCCTGAGCACTGAGCACCAAGCACCCTGAGTACTGAGCACCCTGAGTACTGAGCACACAGCACCGTGAGCACTGAGCACCCAGCACCCCGAGCACTGAGCACCCAGCACCCTGAGCACTGAGCACCCTGAGTACTGAGCACTGAACACCCTGAGTACTGAGCACCCAGCACCCTGAGTACTGAGCACCCAGCACCCTGAGCAATGAGCACCCGGAGTACTGAGCACCCAGCACCCTGAGTACTAAGCACCGAGCACCCTGAGTACTGAGCACCCTGAGCAATGAGCACCCGGAGTACTGAGCACCCAGTACCCTGAGCACTGAACACACAGCACCCTGAGTACTGAGCACCCTGAGCATTGAGCACCCAGCACCCTGAGCACTGAGGACCCAGCACCCTGAGTACTGAGCACCCAGCACCCCGAGCACTGAGCACCCAGCACCCCGAGCACTGAGCACCCAGCACACCGAGCACTCAGCACCCAGCACCCCGAGCACTGAGCACCCAGCACACCGATCACTGAGCACCCAGCACCCCGAGCACCGAGCACCATGAGTACTAAGCACCG
This sequence comes from Microtus oregoni, assembly GCF_018167655.1. Lineage (NCBI taxonomy): Eukaryota > Metazoa > Chordata > Mammalia > Rodentia > Cricetidae > Microtus > Microtus oregoni. The sequence goes on along the minus strand of NW_024544785.1, from coordinate 1,597,156 downwards.
AGCACCCTGAGCACTGAGCACCCAGCACCCTGAGCACTGAGCACCCAGCACCCTGAGTACTGAGCCCCCAGCACCCCGAGCACTGAGCACCCAGCACCGTGAGTACTGAGCACCCAGCACCCTGAGCACTGAGCACCGAGCACCCTGAGCACTGAGCACCCAGCACCCTGAGGACTGAGTACCCAGCACCCCGAGCACTGAGCACCCAGCACCCTGAACACTGAGCTCCCTGATTACTGAGCACTGAGCACCCTGAGTACTGAGCACCCAGCACCCTGAGTATTGAGCACCCAGCAACCTGAGCACTGAGCACCGAGCACCCTGAGCACAGAGCACCCAGCACCCTGAGCACTGAGCACCCAGCACCCTGAGCACTGAGCACCCTGAGTACTGAGCACAGAGCACCCTGAGTACTGAGCACCCAGCACCCTGAGTATTGAGCACCCAGCAACCTGAGCACTGAGCACCAAGCACCCTGAGCACTGAGCACCAAGCACCCTGAGCACTGAGCACCCTGAGTACTGAGCACTGAACACCCTGAGTACTGAGCACCCAGCAAAAAGTGTACTGAGCAGCGAGCACCCTGATCACTGAGCACCCAGCACCCTGAGTAATGAGCACCCAGCACCCCGAGTACTGAGCACCCAGCACCCCGAGCACTGAGCACCCAGCACCCTGAGTACTGAGCACCCAGCACCCTGAGCACTGAGCACAAAGCACACTGAGTACTGAGCACCCTGAGTACTGAGCATAGAGGACCCTGAGCACTGAGCACCCAGCACCCTGAGCACTGAGCACCCAGCACACCGAGAATGAGCACCCATCACTCTGAGTACTGAGAACCGAGCACCCTGAGTACTGAGCACGCAGCACGCTGAGCACTGAGCACCCAGCACCCCGAGTACTGAGCACCCAGCACCCCGAGCACTGAGCACCCAGCACCACGAGAATGAGCAGCCAGCACCCTGAGTACTGAGCACCCAGCACCCTGAGTACTGAGCACCCTGAGTACTGTGCACCGATCACCCTGAGCACTGAGCACCCAGCACCCTGAGTACTGAGCACCGAGCACCCTGAGCACTGAGCACCCAGCACCCTGAGTACTGAGCACCGAGCACCCCGAGCACTGAGCACCCAGCGCCCCGAGCACTGAGCACCCAGCACCCCGAGCACTGAGCACCCAGCACCCGTAGCACTGAGGACCCAGCACCCCGAGCAATGAGCACCCAGCACCCTGAGTACTGAGCACCCAGCACCCCGAGTACTGAGCACCCAGCAACCTGAGCACCGAGCACCCAGCACCCCGAGCACTGAGCACCCAGCACCCTGAGCACTGAGCACCCAGCACTCTGAGTACTGAGCACTGAGCTCCCCGAGTACTGAGCACCCACCACCCCGAGCACTGAGCACCGAGGACACCGAGCACTGAGCACCCAGCACCCCGAGCACTGAGCACCCAGCACCCTGAGCACTGAGCACCCAGCACCCTGAGCACTGAGCACCCAGCACCCCGAGCACTAAGCACCCAGCAACCCGAGCACTGAGCACCCAGCACCCCGAGCACTGAGCACACAGCACCCTGAGTACTGATCACCCAGCACCCTGAGTACTCAGCACCCAGCACCCTGAGCACTGAGCAACCAGCACCCTGAGTACTGAGCACCCTTCACCCCAAGCACTGAGCACCCTGAGAACTGAGCACCCAGCACCCCAAGCACTGAGAACCCTGAGTACTGAGCACCCAGCACCCTGATTAATGAGCACCCAGCACCCCGAGAACTGAGCACCCAGCACCCTGAGTATTGAGCACCGAGCACCCTGAGTACTGAGCACCCAGCACCCTGAGTACTGAGCACCCAGTGTACTGAGCACAGAGCACCCAGCACCCTGAGTACTGAGCACCCAGCACCCTGAGCACTGAGCACCCAGCACCCTGAGTACTGAGCACCGAGCACCCTGAGTACTGAGCAACCAGCACCCCGAGCACTGAGCACCCAGCACCCCGAGCACTGAGCACCCAGCACCCTGAGCACTGAGCACCCTGAGTACTGAGCACAGAGCACCCTGAGTACTGAGCACCCAGCACCCTGAGTATTGAGCACCCAGCAACCTGAGCACTGAGCACCAAGCACCCTGAGCACTGAGCACCAAGCACCCTGAGTACTGAGCACCCTGAGTACTGAGCACACAGCACCGTGAGCACTGAGCACCCAGCACCCCGAGCACTGAGCACCCAGCACCCTGAGCATTGAGCACCCTGAGTACTGAGCACTGAACACCCTGAGTACTGAGCACCCAGCACCCTGAGTACTGAGCACCCAGCACCCTGAGCAATGAGCACCCGGAGTACTGAGCACCCAGCACCCTGAGTACTAAGCACCGAGCACCCTGAGTACTGAGCACCCAGTACCCTGAGCACTGAACACACAGCACCCTGAGTACTGAGCACCCTGAGCATTGAGCACCCAGCACCCTGAGCACTGAGGACCCAGCACCCTGAGTACTGAGCACCCAGCACCCTGAGCACTGAGCACCCAGCACCCTGAGTACTGAGCACCCAGCACCCTGAGCACTGAGCACTCTGAGTAATGAGCACTGAGCACCCAGCACCCCGAGCACTGAGCACTCAGCACCCTGTGTACTGAGCACTGAGTACCCAGCACCCCGAGCACTGAGCACCCAGCACCCTGAGCACTGAGCACCCTGAGTACTGAGCACCCAGCACCCTGAGCACTGAGCACCCAGCACCCTGAGCACTGAGCACCCAGCACCCAGAGCACTGAGCACCCTGAGTACTGAGCACTGAGCACCCTGATCACTGAGCACCGAGCACCCTGAGTGCTGAGCACTGAGCACCCTGACCACTGAGCACCCAGCACCCTGAGTACTGAGCACCCAGCACCCTGAGCACTGAGGACCGAGCACCCTGAGTACTAAGCACAAAGCACCCTGAGTACTGAGCACCCAGCACCCTGAGCACTGAGCACCCAGCACACTGAGTACTGAGCACTGAGCACCCTGAGTACTGAGCACCGAGCACCCTGAGCACTGAGCACCCAGCACGCTGAGTACTGAGCACTGAGCACCCCGAGCACTGAGCACCCAGCACCCTGAGTACTGAGCCCCCAGCACCCCGAGCACTGAGCACCCAGCACCGTGAGTACTGAGCACCCAGCACCCTGAGCACTGAGCACCGAGCACCCTGAGCACTGAGCACCCAGCACCCTGAGGACTGAGTACCCAGCACCCCGAGCACTGAGCACCCAGCACCCTGAACACTGAGCTCCCTGATTACTGAGCACTGAGCACCCTGAGTACTGAGCACCCAGCACCCTGAGTATTGAGCACCCAGCAACCTGAGCACTGAGCACCGAGCACCCTGAGCACAGAGCACCCAGCACCCTGAGCACTGAGCACCCAGCACCCTGAGCACTGAGCACCCTGAGTACTGAGCACAGAGCACCCTGAGTACTGAGCACCCAGCACCCTGAGTATTGAGCACCCAGCAACCTGAGCACTGAGCACGAAGCACCCTGAGCACTGAGCACCAAGCACCCTGAGTACTGAGCACCCTGAGTACTGAGCACACAGCACCGTGAGCACTGAGCACCCAGCACCCCGAGCACTGAGCACCCAGCACCCTGAGCACTGAGCACCCTGAGTACTGAGCACTGAACACCCTGAGTACTGAGCACCCAGCACCCTGAGTACTGAGCACCCAGCACCCTGAGCAATGAGCACCCGGAGTACTGAGCACCCAGCACCCTGAGTACTAAGCACCGAGCACCCTGAGTACTGAGCACCCAGTACCCTGAGCACTGAACACACAGCACCCTGAGTACTGAGCACCCTGAGCATTGAGCACCCAGCACCCTGAGCACTGAGGACCCAGCACCCTGAGTACTGAGCACCCAGCACCCCGAGCACTGAGCACCCAGCACCCCGAGCACTGAGCACCCAGCACACCGAGCACTCAGCACCCAGCACCCCGAGCACTGAGCACCCAGCACACCGATCACTGAGCACCCAGCACCCCGAGCACCGAGCACCATGAGTACTAAGCACCGAGCACCCTGAGCACTGAGCACCCAGCACCCTGAGCACTGAGCACCCAGCACCCTGAGTACTGAGCCCCCAGCACCCCGAGCACTGAGCACCCAGCACCGTGAGTACTGAGCACCCAGCACCCTGAGCACTGAGCACCGAGCACCCTGAGCACTGAGCACCCAGCACCCTGAGGACTGAGTACCCAGCACCCCGAGCACTGAGCACCCAGCACCCTGAACACTGAGCTCCCTGATTACTGAGCACTGAGCACCCTGAGTACTGAGCACCCAGCACCCTGAGTATTGAGCACCCAGCAACCTGAGCACTGAGCACCGAGCACCCTGAGCACAGAGCACCCAGCACCCTGAGCACTGAGCACCCAGCACCCTGAGCACTGAGCACCCTGAGTACTGAGCACAGAGCACCCTGAGTACTGAGCACCCAGCACCCTGAGTATTGAGCACCCAGCAACCTGAGCACTGAGCACCAAGCACCCTGAGCACTGAGCACCAAGCACCCTGAGCACTGAGCACCCTGAGTACTGAGCACTGAACACCCTGAGTACTGAGCACCCAGCAAAAAGTGTACTGAGCAGCGAGCACCCTGAGCACTGAGCACCCAGCACCCTGAGTAATGAGCACCCAGCACCCCGAGTACTGAGCACCCAGCACCCCGAGCACTGAGCACCCAGCACCCTGAGTACTGAGCACCCAGCACCCTGAGCACTGAGCACAAAGCACACTGAGTACTGAGCACCCTGAGTACTGAGCATAGAGGACCCTGAGCACTGAGCACCCAGCACCCTGAGCACTGAGCACCCAGCACACCGAGAATGAGCACCCATCACTCTGAGTACTGAGAACCGAGCACCCTGAGTACTGAGCACGCAGCACGCTGAGCACTGAGCACCCAGCACCCCGAGTACTGAGCACCCAGCACCCCGAGCACTGAGCACCCAGCACCACGAGAATGAGCAGCCAGCACCCTGAGTACTGAGCACCCAGCACCCTGAGTACTGAGCACCCTGAGTACTGTGCACCGATCACCCTGAGCACTGAGCACCCAGCACCCTGAGTACTGAGCACCGAGCACCCTGAGCACTGAGCACCCAGCACCCTGAGTACTGAGCACCGAGCACCCCGAGCACTGAGCACCCAGCGCCCCGAGCACTGAGCACCCAGCACCCCGAGCACTGAGCACCCAGCACCCGTAGCACTGAGGACCCAGCACCCCGAGCAATGAGCACCCAGCACCCTGAGTACTGAGCACCCAGCACCCCGAGTACTGAGCACCCAGCAACCTGAGCACCGAGCACCCAGCACCCCGAGCACTGAGCACCCAGCACCCTGAGCACTGAGCACCCAGCACTCTGAGTACTGAGCACTGAGCTCCCCGAGTACTGAGCACCCACCACCCCGAGCACTGAGCACCGAGGACACCGAGCACTGAGCACCCAGCACCCCGAGCACTGAGCACCCAGCACCCTGAGCACTGAGCACCCAGCACCCTGAGCACTGAGCACCCAGCACCCCGAGCACTAAGCACCCAGCAACCCGAGCACTGAGCACCCAGCACCCCGAGCACTGAGCACACAGCACCCTGAGTACTGATCACCCAGCACCCTGAGTACTCAGCACCCAGCACCCTGAGCACTGAGCAACCAGCACCCTGAGTACTGAGCACCCTTCACCCCAAGCACTGAGCACCCTGAGAACTGAGCACCCAGCACCCCAAGCACTGAGAACCCTGAGTACTGAGCACCCAGCACCCTGATTAATGAGCACCCAGCACCCCGAGAACTGAGCACCCAGCACCCTGAGTATTGAGCACCGAGCACCCTGAGTACTGAGCACCCAGCACCCTGAGTACTGAGCACCCAGTGTACTGAGCACAGAGCACCCAGCACCCTGAGTACTGAGCACCCAGCACCCTGAGCACTGAGCACCCAGCACCCTGAGTACTGAGCACCGAGCACCCTGAGTACTGAGCAACCAGCACCCCGAGCACTGAGCACCCAGCACCCCGAGCACTGAGCACCCAGCACCCTGAGCACTGAGCACCCTGAGTACTGAGCACAGAGCACCCTGAGTACTGAGCACCCAGCACCCTGAGTATTGAGCACCCAGCAACCTGAGCACTGAGCACCAAGCACCCTGAGCACTGAGCACCAAGCACCCTGAGTACTGAGCACCCTGAGTACTGAGCACACAGCACCGTGAGCACTGAGCACCCAGCACCCCGAGCACTGAGCACCCAGCACCCTGAGCACTGAGCACCCTGAGTACTGAGCACTGAACACCCTGAGTACTGAGCACCCAGCACCCTGAGTACTGAGCACCCAGCACCCTGAGCAATGAGCACCCGGAGTACTGAGCACCCAGCACCCTGAGTACTAAGCACCGAGCACCCTGAGTACTGAGCACCCAGTACCCTGAGCACTGAACACACAGCACCCTGAGTACTGAGCACCCTGAGCATTGAGCACCCAGCACCCTGAGCACTGAGGACCCAGCACCCTGAGTACTGAGCACCCAGCACCCTGAGCACTGAGCACCCAGCACCCTGAGTACTGAGCACCCAGCACCCTGAGCACTGAGCACTCTGAGTAATGAGCACTGAGCACCCAGCACCCCGAGCACTGAGCACTCAGCACCCTGTGTACTGAGCACTGAGTACCCAGCACCCCGAGCACTGAGCACCCAGCACCCTGAGCACTGAGCACCCTGAGTACTGAGCACCCAGCACCCTGAGCACTGAGCACCCAGCACCCTGAGCACTGAGCACCCAGCACCCAGAGCACTGAGCACCCTGAGTACTGAGCACTGAGCACCCTGATCACTGAGCACCGAGCACCCTGAGTGCTGAGCACTGAGCACCCTGACCACTGAGCACCCAGCACCCTGAGTACTGAGCACCCAGCACCCTGAGCACTGAGGACCGAGCACCCTGAGTACTAAGCACAAAGCACCCTGAGTACTGAGCACCCAGCACCCTGAGCACTGAGCACCCAGCACACTGAGTACTGAGCACTGAGCACCCTGAGTACTGAGCACCGAGCACCCTGAGCACTGAGCACCCAGCACGCTGAGTACTGAGCACTGAGCACCCTGATTAATGAGCACCCGGCACCCCGAGAACTGAGCACCCAGCACCCTGAGTATTGAGCACCGAGCACCCTGAGTACTGAGCACCCAGCACCCTGAGTACTGAGCACCCAGTGTACTGAGCACCGAGCACCCAGCTTCCTGAGTACTGAGCACCCAGCACCCTGAGCACTGAGCACCCAGCACCCTGAGTACTGAGCACCGAGCACCCTGAGTACTGAGCACCCAGCACCCCGAGCACTGAGCACCCAGCACCCCGAGCACTGAGCACCCAGCACACCGAGCACTCAGCACCCAGCACCCCGAGCACTGAGCACCCAGCACACCGAGCACTGAGCACCCAGCACCCCGAGCACCGAGCACCATGAGTACTAAGCACCGAGCACCCTGAGCACTGAGCACCCAGCACCCTGAGCACTGAGCACCCAGCACCCTGAGTACTGAGCCCCCAGCACCCCGAGCACTGAGCACCCAGCACCGTGAGTAATGAGCACCCAGCACCCTGAGCACTGAGCACCGAGCACCCTGAGCACTGAGCACCCAGCACCCTGAGGACTGAGTACCCAGCACCCCGAGCACTGAGCACCCAGCACCCTGAACACTGAGCTCCCTGATTACTGAGCACTGAGCACCCTGAGTACTGAGCACCCAGCACCCTGAGTATTGAGCACCCAGCAACCTGAGCACTGAGCACCGAGCACCCTGAGCACAGAGCACCCAGCACCCTGAGCACTGAGCACCCAGCACCCTGAGCACTTAGCACCCTGAGGACTGAGCACCCAGCACCCTGAGTACTGAGCAAACAGCACCCTGAGTACTGAGCACCCAGCACCCCGAGCACTGAGCACCCAGCACCCTGAGCACTGAGAACTGAGCACCCAGCACCCCGAGCACTGAGCACCCAGCACCCTGAGCACCCAGCACCCTGAGCACTGAGCACCCTGAGCACTGTGCACCCTCAGCACTGAGCACTGAGCACCCAGCACCATGAGTACTGAGCACCCAACACTCTGAGCACTGAGCACCCAGCACGCTGAGTACTGAGCACTGAGCACACAGCACCCTGAGTACTGAGCACCCAGCACCCCGAGCACTGAGCACCCAGCGCCCCGAGCACTGAGCACCCAGCACCCTGAGCACTGAGCACTGAGCACACTGAGCACTGAGCACCCAGCACCCCGAGTACTGAGCACTGAGAACCCTGAGTACTGAGCACCCAACACCCAGAGTACTGATCACCCAGCACCCTGAGAACTGAGCACCCAGCACCCTGAGTACTGAGCACCCAGCACCCTGAGTACTGAGCACCCAGCACCCTGAGCACTGAGCACTGAGCACCCAGCACCTTGAGCACTGAGCACTGACCACCCAGCACCCCGAGCACTGAGCACCCAGCACCCCGAGCACTGAGCACCCAGCGCCCTGAGCACTGAGCACCCAGCACACTGAGCACTGAGCACTGAGCAACCAGCCCCCTGAGTACTGAGCACCCAGCACCATGAGTACTGAGCACCCAGCACCCTGAGCACTGAGCAACCTGAGGACTGAGCACCCAGCACCCTGAGCACTGAGCACCCAGCACACTGAGTACTGAGCACCGATCACCCTGAGCACTGAGCACCCAGCACCCCGAGCACTGAGCACCCAGCACCCCGAGCACTGAGCACCCAGCACCCCGAGCACTGAGCACCCAGCACCCCGAGCACTGAGCACCCAGCACCCTGAGCACTGAAAACCCAGCACCCTGAGCACTGAGCACCCAGCACCCTGAGTACTGAGTACTCAGCACCCTGAGCACTGAGCACCCAGCACCCTGAGTACTGAGCACCAAGCACCCTGAGCACTGAGCACCCAGCACCCTGAGTACTGAGCTCCCTGAGTACTGAGCACCGATCACCCTGAGCACTGAGCACCCAGCACCCTGAGTACTGAGCACCCAGCACCCTGAGCACTGAGCACCCAGCACCCTGAGCACTGAGCACCCAGCACCCTGAGTACTGAGCACCCAGCACCCTGAGTACTGAGTACCCAGCACCCTGAGCACTGAGGACCCAGCACCCTGAGTACTGAGCACCGAGCACCCTGAGTACTGAGCACCCAGCACCCTGAGTACTGAGCACACAGCACCCTGAGCACTGAGCACCCAGCACCCTGAGTACTGAGCACCCAGCACCCTGAGTACTGAGCACCCAGCACCCAGAGCACTGAGCACCCAGCACCCCGAGCACGGAGCACCCAGGACCCCGAGCACTGAGTACTGAGCACCCAGCACCCTGAGTACTGAGCACCGAGCTAACCGAGCACTGAGCACCCTGAGTACTGAGCACCCAGCACCCCGATCACTGAGCACCCAGCACCCTGAGCACTGAGCACCCAGCACCCTGAGCACTGAGCTGCCAGCACCCTGAGTACTGAGCTCCCAGCACGCTGAGTACTGAGCACCCAGCACCCTGAGCACTGAGCACCCAGCACCCTGAGTACTGAGCACTGAGCACCCAGCACCCCGAGCACTGAGCACCCAGCACCCTGTGTACTGAGCACTGAGCACCCTGAGTAGTAAGCACCCAGCACCCTGAGTACTGAGCACCCAGCACCCTGAGCACTGAGCACCGAGCACCCCGAGCACTGAGCACCTAGCACCCTGAGCACTCAGCACCCAGCACCCCGAGCACTGAGCACCCAGCACCCTGAGCACTGAGCACCCAGCACCATGAGCACGGAGATCCCCGAGTACTGAGCACCCAGCACCCTGAGCACTGAGCACCCAGCACCTTGAGTACTGAGCACCGAGCACCTCGAGCACTAAGCACCCAGCACCCTGAGTACTGAGCACCCAGCACCCTGAGCACTGAGCACCCAGAACCCTGAGCACTGAGCACCCAGCACCCTGAGCACGGAGCACCCAGCACCCTGAGTACTGAGCACCCAACACCCAGACTACTGAGCTCCCAGCACCCTGAGCACTGAGCACCCAGCACCCTGAGTACTGAGCACCCAGCACCCTGAGTACTGAACACCCAGCACCCTGAGCACTGAGCACTGAGCACCCTGAGCACTGAGTACTGAGCACTGAGCACCCTGAGCACTGAGCACCCAGCACCCCGAGTACTGAGCACCCAGCACCCCGAGCACTGAGCACCCAGCGCCCCGAGCACTGAGCACTCAGCACCCTGAGCACTGAGCACCCAGCACCCCGAGTACTGAGCACTGAGCACCCTGAGTACTGAGCACCAAGCACCCCGAGTACTGAGCACTGAGCACCCTGAGTACTGAGCACCCAGCACCCTGAGCACTGAGCACCCAGCACCCTGAGTACTGAGCACTGAAAACCCTGAGTACTGAGCACCGAGCACCCTGAGTACTGAGCACCCAGCACCCTGATCACTGAGCACGGAGCACCCCGAGGACTGAGCACCAAGCACCCTGAGCACTGAGCACCCAGCACCTTGAGTACTGAGCACCGAGCACAACGAGCACTGAGCACCCAGCACCCTGAGTACTGAGCACCCAGCACCCTGAGCACTGAGCACCCAGCTCCCTGAGCACTGAGCACGCAGCACCCCAAGCACGGAGCACCCAGCACCCTGAGTACTGAGCACAGAGCACCCTGAGCACTGAGCACCCAGCACCCTGAGTACTGAGCACCCAGCACCCTGAGTACTGAGCAACCAGCACCCTGAGCACTGAGCACTGAGCACCCAGCACCCTGACCACTGAGCACTGAGCACCCAGCACCACAGCCCTGAGCACCCAGCACCCCGAGCACTGAGCACCCTGCACCCTGAGCACTGAGCACCCAGCACACTGTGTACAGAGCAACCAGCAACCTGAGTACTGAGCACCCAGCACCCTGAGTACTGAGCACTCAGCACCCTGAGTACTGAGCACCGAGCACAATGAGCAATGAGCACCCAGCACCCTGAGCACTGAGCACCCGGAGGACTGAGCACCCAGCACCCTGAGCACTGAGCACCCAGCACCCTGAGTACTGAGCACCCAGCACCCCGAGCACTGAGCACCCAGCACCCTGAGTACTGAGCACCCAGCACCCCGAGTACTGAGCACCCAGCACCCTGAGTACTGAGCACCCAGCACCCCGAGCACTGAGCACACAGCACCCTGAGTACTGAGCACCCTGAGTACTGAGAACTGAGCACAGATCATCCTGAGTACTGAGCACCCTGAGGACTGAGCACCCAGCACCCAGAGCAATGAGAACCCAGCACCCTGAGTACTGAGCACTGATCACCCTGAGCACTGAGCACCCAGCACCCCGAGCACTGAGCACCCAGCACCCCGAGCACTGAGCACCCAGCACCCTGAGCACTGAGCACCGAGCACCCTGAGTACTGAACACCCAGCACCCTGAGCACTCAGCACTGAGCACCCAGCACCCTGAGCACTGAGCACTGAGCACCCAGCACACCGAGCACTGAGCACCCAGCACCCTGAGCACCCAGCACCCTGAGCACTGAGCACCCTGAGCACTGAGCACCCTGAGCACTGAGCACTGAGCACCCAGCACCCTGAGTACTGAGCACCCAACACTCTGAGCACTGAGCACCCAGCACGCTGAGTACTGAGCACTGAGCACACAGCACCCTGAGTACTGAGCACCCAGCACCCCGAGCACTGAGCACCCAGCGCCCCGAGCACTGAGCACCCAGCACCCCGAGCACTGAGCACTGAGCACACTGAGCACTGAGCACCCAGCACACCGAGTACTGAGCACTGAGCACCCTGAGTACTGAGCACCCAGCACCCCGAGTACTGAGCACTGAGCACCCTGAGTACTGAGCACCCAGCAACCTGAGCACTGAGAACCCTGAGTACTGAGCACCGAGCACCCTGAGTACTGAGCACCCAGCCCCCTGAGCACTGAGCACGGAGCACCCCGAGGACTGAGCACCCCGCACCCTGAGCACTGAGCACCCAGCACCTTGAGTACTGAGCACCGAGCACCCCGAGCACTGAGCACCCAGCACCCTGAGTACTGAGCACCCAACACCCAGAGTACTGAGCACCCAGCACCCTGATCACTGAGCACCCAGCACCCTGAGTACTGAGCACCCAGCACCCTGAGTACTGAGCACCCAGCACCCTGAGTACTGAGCACCCAGCACCCTGAGCACTGAGCACTGACCACCCAGCACCCCGAGCACTGAGCACCCAGCACCCCGAGCACTGAGCACCTAGCGGCCTGAGCACTGAGCACCCGGCACCCTGAGCACTGAGCACCCAGCCCCCTGAGTACTGAGCACCCAGCACCATGAGTACTGAGCACCCAGCACCCTGAGTACTGAGCACCGAGCACCCCGAGCACTGAGCACCCAGCACCCTGAGCACTGAGCACCCTGAGGACTGAGCACCCAGCACCCTGAGCACCGAGCACCCCGAGCACTGAGCACCCAGCACCCTGAGCACTGAGCACCCTGAGCACTGAGCACCCAGCACCCCGAGCACTGAGCACCCAGCACCCTGAGTACTGAGCACCCAGCACCCTGAGCACTGAGCACCCAGCACCCTGAGTACTGAGCACCCTGAGTACTGAGCACCGATCACCCTGAGCACTGAGCACCCAGCACCCTGAGTACTGAGCACCCAGCACCCTGAGCACTGAGCACCCAGCACCCTGAGTACTGAGCACCCAGAACCCTGAGTACTGAGTACAAAGCACCCTGAGCACTGAGCACCCAGCACCCTGAGTACTGAGCACCGAGCACACTAAGTACTGAGCACCAAGCATCCTGAGTACTGAGCACCCAGCACCCTGAGCACTGAGCACCCAGCACCCTGAGTACTGAGCACCCAGCACCCTGAGTACTGAGCACCCAGCACCCTGAGTACTGAGCACCCAGCACCCTGAGTACTGAGCACCCAGCACCCCGAGCACTGAGCACCCAGCACCCTGAGTACTGAGCACCCAGCACCCTGAGCACTGAGCACCCAGCACCCTGAGTACTGAGCACCCTGAGTACTGAGCACCGATCACCCTGAGCACTGAGCACCCAGCACCCTGAGTACTGAGCACCCAGCACCCTGAGCACTGAGCACCCAGCACCCTGAGTACTGAGCACCCAGAACCCTGAGTACTGAGTACAAAGCACCCTGAGCACTGAGCACCCAGCACCCTGAGTACTGAGCACCGAGCACACTAAGTACTGAGCACCAAGCATCCTGAGTACTGAGCACCCAGCACCCTGAGCACTGAGCACCCAGCACCCTGAGTACTGAGCACCCAGCACCCTGAGTACTGAGCACCCAGCACCCAGAGTACTGAGCACCCAGCACCCTGAGTACTGAGCACCCAGCACCCTGAGGACTGAGCACCGAGCACCCCAAGCACTGAGCAACCAGCACCCTGAGTACTGAGCACTGATCACCCTGAGTACTGAGCACCGAACACCCTGAGTACTGAGCACACAGCACCCTGAGGACTGAGCACCCAGCACCCTGAACAATGAGCACCCAGCACCCTGAGTACTGTGCCCCCAGCACCCTGAGTACTGAGCACCCAGCACCCTGAGCACTGAGCACCCAGCACCCCGAGCACTGAGCACCCAGCACCCTGAGCACTGAGCACCCAGCACCCCGAGCACTGAGCACCCAGCACCCTGAGCACTGAGCACCCAGCACCCTGAGCACTGAGCACCCAGCACCCTGAGTACTGAGTACTCAGCACCCTGAGCACTGAGCACCCAGCACCCTGAGTACTGATCACCGAGCACCCCGAGCACTGAGCACCCAGCACCCTGAGTACTGAGCACCCAGCACCCTGAGTACTGAGCACCCAGCACCCTGAGTACTGAGCACCCAGCACCCTGAGCACTGAGCACAAAGCACGCTGAGTACTGAGCACTGAGCACCCTTAGTACTGAGCACCGAGGACCCTGAGCACTGAGCACCCAGCACGCTGAGTACTGAGCACTGAGCACAATGAGTACTGAGCACCTAGCACCCTGAGTACTGAGCACCCAGCACACTGAGCACTGAGCAGCCAGCACCCTCAGCACTGAGCACCCAGCACCCCGAGCACTGAGCACCCAGCACCCTGAGCACTGAGCACCCAGCACCCCGAGTACTGAGCACCCAGCACCCCGAGTACTGAGCACCGAGCACCCCGAGCACTGAGCACCCAGCACCCTGAGTACTGAGCACCCAGTACCCTGAGTACTGAGCACCCCGAGTACTGAGCACCCAGCACCCCGAGCACTGAGCACCCAGCACCCTGAGAACTGAGAACCGAGCACCCTGAGTACTGAGCACCCAGCACCCTGAGTACTGAGCCCCCAGCACCCTGAGTACTGAGCACCCAGCACCCCGAGCACTGAGCACCCAGCACCCCGAGAATGAGCACCCAGCACCCTGAGTACTGAGCACCCAGCACCCCGAGCACGGAGCACCCAGGACCCCGAGCACTGAGTACTGAACACCCAGCACCCGGTGTACTGAGCACCGAGCTCCCCGAGCACTGAGCACCCAGCACCCTGAGCACTGAGCACCCAGCACCCTGAGCACTGAGCACCCAGCACCCTGAGTACTGAGCACCCAGCACGCTGAGTACTGAGCACTCAGCACCCTGAGAACTGAGCACCCAGCACCCTGAGTACTGAGCACTGAGCACCCAGCACCCCGAGCACTGAGCACCCAGCACCCTGTGTACTGAGCACTGAGAACCCTGATTACTAAGCACCTAGCACCCTGAGTACTGAGCACCCAGGACCCTGAGCACTGAGCACCGAGCACCCCGAGCACTGAGCACCCAGCACCCTGAGCACTCAGCACCCATCACCCCGATCACTGAGCACCCAGCACCCTGAGCACTGAGCACCCAGCACCCTGAGCACTGAGCACCCAGCACCCAGAGCACTGAGCACCCAGCACCCTGAGCGCTGAGCACCCAGCACCCTGAGTACTGAGCACCCAGCACCCTGAGTACTGAGCACCCTGAGTACTGAGCACCGATCACCCTGAGCACTGAGCACCCAGCACACTGAGTACTGAGCACCCAGCACCCTGAGCACTGAGCACCCAGCACCCTGAGCATTGAGCACCCAGCACCCTGAGTACTGAGCACCCAGAACCCTGAGTACTGAGTACAAAGCACCCTGAGCACTGAGCACCCAGCACCCTGAGTACTGAGCACGGAGCACCCTGAGTACTGAGCACCCAGCACCCTGAGTACTGAGCACCCAGCACCCTGAGCACTGAGCACCCAGCACCCTGAGTACTGAGCACCCAGCACACTGAGTACTGAGCACTGATCACCCTGAGCTCTGAGCACCCAGCACCCCGAGCACTGAGCACCCAGCACCCTGAGTACTGAGCACCTAGCACCCTGAGCACTGAGCACCGAGCACCCTGAGTACTGAACACCCAGCAACCTGAGCACTGAGCACTGAGCACCCAGCACCCTGAGCACTGATCACTGAGCACCCAGCACCCCGAGCACTGAGCACCCAGCACCCTGAGCACCCAGCACCCAGAGCACTGAGCACCCTGAGCACTGAGCACCCTGAGCACTGAGCACTGAGCACCCAGCACCCTGAGTACTGAGCACCCAACACTCTGAGCACTGAGCACCCAGCACGCTGAGTACTGAGCACTGAGCACACAGCACCCTGAGCACTGAGCACCCAGCACCCTGAGCACTGAGCACTGAGCACCCAGCATCCCGAGCACTGAGCACCAGGCACCCTGAGCACCCAGCACCCTGAGCACTGAGCACCCTGAGTACTGAGCACCCAGCACCCTGAGCACTGAGCACACAGCACCCTGAGTACTGAGCACCCTGAGTACTGAGCACCGATCACCCTGAGCACTGAGCACCCAGCACCCTGAGTACTGAGCTCACAGCACCCTGAGCACTGAGCACCCAGCACCCTGAGCACTGAACACCCAGCACCCTGAGTACTGAGCACCCAGCACCCTGAGTACTGATCACCGAGCTCCCCGAGCACTGAGCACCCAGCACCCTGAGCACTGAGCACCCAGCACCCTGAGCACTGAACACCCAGCACCCTGAGTACTGAGCACCCAGCACCCTGAGTACTGATCACCGAGCACCCCGAGCACTGAGCACCCAGCACCCTGAGTACTGAGCACCCAGCACCCTGAATACTGAGCACCCAGCACCCTGAGTACTGAGCACTCAGCACCCTGAGCACTGAGCACCCAGCACCCTGAGTACTGAGCACTGAGCACCCAGCACCCCGAGCACTGAGCACCCAGCACCCTGTGTACTGAGCACTGAGCACCCTGATTACTAAGCACCCCGCACCCTGAGTACTGAGCACCCAGGACCCTAAGCACTGAGCACCGAGCACCCCGATCACTGAGCACCCAGCACCCTGAGCACTGAGCACCCAGCACTCTGAGCACTGAGCACCCAGCACCCAGAGCACTGAGCACCCAGCACCCTGAGCACTGAGCACCCAGCACCCTGAGTACTGAGCACCCAGCACCCTGAGTACTGAGCACCCAGCACCCTGAGTACTGAGCACCGAGCACCCTGAGTACTGAGCACCGAGCACCCTGAGTACTGAGCACCCAGCACCCTGAGCACTGAGCACCCAGCACCCTGAGTACTGAGCACCCAGCACCCTGAGTACTGAGCACCCAGCACCCCGAGCACTGAGCACCCAGAACCCTGAGTACTGAGCACCTAGCACCCTGAGCACTGAGCACCGAGCACCCTGAGTACTGAACACCCAGCACCCTGAGCACTGAGCACTGAGCACACAGCACCCTGAGCACTGAGAACTGAGCACCCAGCACCCTGAGCACCCAGGACCCTGAGCACTGAGCACCCTGAGCACTGAGCACCCTCAGCACTGAGCACTGAGCACCCAGCACCCTGAGTACTGAGCACCCAACACTCTGAGCACTGAGCACCCAGCACGCTGAGTACTGAGCACTGAGCACACAGCACCCTGAGTACAGAGCACCCAGCACCCCGAGCACTGAGCACCCAGCGCCCCGAGCGTTGAGAACCCAGCACCCTGAGCACTGAGCACTGAGCACACTGAGCACTGAGCACCCAGCACCCCGAGTACTGAGCACTGAGCACCCTGAGTACTGAGCACCCAACACCCCGAGTACTGATCACCCAGCACCCTGAGAACTGAGCACCCAGCACCCTGAGTACTGAGCACCCAGCACCCTGAGTACTGAGCACCCAGCACCCTGAGCACTGAGCACTGAGGACCCAGCACCTTGAGCACTGAGCACTGACCACCCAGCACCCCGAGCACTGAGCACCCAGCACCCCGAGCACTGAGCACCCAGCGCCCTGAGCACTGAGCACCCAGCACACTGAGCACTGAGCACCCAGCCCCCTGAGTACTGAGCACCCAGCACCATGAGTACTGAGCACCCAGCACCCTGAGCACTGAGCACCCTGAGGACTGAGCACCCAGCACCCTGAGCACTGAGCACCCAGCACCCTGAGTACTGAGCACCGATCACCCTGAGCACTGAGCACCCAGCACCCCGAGCACTGAGCACCCAGCACCCTGAGTACTGAGCACCCAGCACCCTGAGCACTGAGCACCCAGCACCCTGAGTACTGAGCACCCTGAGTTCTGAGCACCGATCA
Source organism: Microtus oregoni (assembly GCF_018167655.1). Taxonomy (NCBI): domain Eukaryota; kingdom Metazoa; phylum Chordata; class Mammalia; order Rodentia; family Cricetidae; genus Microtus; species Microtus oregoni. Next base: position 1,579,408 of record NW_024544785.1, on the reverse strand, counting down.
CCCTGAGCACTGAGCACCCAGCACCCTGAGTACTGAGCACCCAGCACCCTGAGCACTGAGCACCCAGCACCCTGAGCACTGAGCACCCAGCACCCTGAGTACTGAGCACCCAGCACCCTGAGTACTGAGTACCCAGCACCCTGAGCACTGAGGACCCAGCACCCTGAGTACTGAGCACCGAGCACCCTGAGTACTGAGCACCCAGCACCCTGAGTACTGAGCACACAGCACCCTGAGCACTGAGCACCCAGCACCCTGAGTACTGAGCACCCAGCACCCTGAGTACTGAGCACCCAGCACCCAGAGCACTGAGCACCCAGCACCCCGAGCATGGAGCACCCAGGACCCCGAGCACTGAGTACTGAGCACCCAGCACCCTGAGTACTGAGCACCGAGCTAACCGAGCACTGAGCACCCTGAGTACTGAGCACCCAGCACCCCGATCACTGAGCACCCAGCACCCTGAGCACTGAGCACCCAGCACCCTGAGCACTGAGCACCCAACACCCTGAGTACTGAGCACCCAGCACGCTGAGTACTGAGCACCCAGCACCCTGAGCACTGAGCACCCAGCACCCTGAGTACTGAGCACCCAGCACCCTGAGCACTCAGCACCCAGCACCCCGAGCACTGAGCACCAAGCACCATGAGCACGGAGAACCCCTAGTACTGAGCACCCAGCACCCTGAGCACTGAGCACCCAGCACCTTGAGTAGTGAGCACCGAGCACCTCGAGCACTAAGCACCCAGCACCCTGAGTACTGAACACCCAGCAACCTGAGCACTGAGCACTGAGCACCCAGCACCCTGAGCACTGAGCACTGAGCACCCAGCACCCCGAGCACTGAGCACCCAGCACCCTGAGCACCCAGCACCCAGAGCACTGAGCACCCTGAGCACTGAGCACCCTGAGCACTGAGCACTGAGCACCCAGCACCCTGAGTACTGAGCACCCAACACTCTGAGCACTGAGCACCCAGCACGCTGAGTACTGAGCACTGAGCACACAGCACCCTGAGCACTGAGCACCCAGCACCCTGAGCACTGAGCACTGAGCACCCAGCATCCCGAGCACTGAGCACCAGGCACCCTGAGCACCCAGCACCCTGAGCACTGAGCACCCTGAGTACTGAGCACCCAGCACCCTGAGCACTGAGCACACAGCACCCTGAGTACTGAGCACCCTGAGTACTGAGCACCGATCACCCTGAGCACTGAGCACCCAGCACCATGAGCACGGAGAACCCCTAGTACTGAGCACCCAGCACCCTGAGCACTGAGCACCCAGCACCTTGAGTACTGAGCACCGAGCACCTCGAGCACTAAGCACCCAGCACCCTGAGTACTGAACACCCAGCAACCTGAGCACTGAGCACTGAGCACCCAGCACCCTGAGCACTGAGCACTGAGCACCCAGCACCCCGAGCACTGAGCACCCAGCACCCTGAGCACCCAGCACCCAGAGCACTGAGCACCCTGAGCACTGAGCACCCTGAGCACTGAGCACTGAGCACCCAGCACCCTGAGTACTGAGCACCCAACACTCTGAGCACTGAGCACCCAGCACGCTGAGTACTGAGCACTGAGCACACAGCACCCTGAGCACTGAGCACCCAGCACCCTGAGCACTGAGCACTGAGCACCCAGCATCCCGAGCACTGAGCACCACGCACCCTGAGCACCCAGCACCCTGAGCACTGAGCACCCTGAGTACTGAGCACCCAGCACCCTGAGCACTGAGCACACAGCACCCTGAGTACTGAGCACCCTGAGTACTGAGCACCGATCACCCTGAGCACTGAGCACCCAGCACCCTGAGTACTGAGCACACAGCACCCTGAGCACTGAGCACCCAGCACCCTGAGCACTGAGCACCCAGCACCCTGAGTACTGAGCACCCAGAACCCTGAGTACTGAGTACAAAGCACCCTGAGCACTGAGCACCCAGCACCCTGAGTACTGAGCACCGAGCACCCTGTGTACTGAGCACCCAGCACCCTGAGTACTGAGCACCCAGCACCCTGAGCACTGAGCACCCAGCACCCTGAGTACTGAGCACCCAGCACCCTGAGTACTGAGCACCCAGCACCCTGAGTAAGGAGCACCCAGCACCCTGAGTACTGAGCACCCAGCACCGTGAGTACTGAGCACCGAGCACCCCGAGCACTGAGCAACCAGCACCCTGAGTACTGAGCACGGAGCACCCTGAGTACTAAGCACCGAACACCCTGAGTACTGAGCACCCAGCACCCTGAGGACTGAGCACCCAGCACCCTGAGCACTGAGCACCCAGCACCCTGAGTAATGAGCACCCAGCACCCTGAGTACTGAGCACCCAGCACCCTGAGCACTGAGCACCCAGCACCCCGAGCACTGAGCACCCAGCACCCTGAGTACTGAGTACTCAGCACCCTGAGCACAGAGCACCCAGCACCCTGAGTACTGATCACCGAGCACCCCGAGCACTGAGCACCCAGCACCCTGAGCACAGAGCACCCAGCACCCTGAGTAATGAGCACCCAGCACCCTGAGTACTGATCACCGAGCACCCCGAGCACTGAGCACCCAGCACCCTGAGTACTGAGCACCCAGCACCCTGAATACTGAGCACCCAGCACCCTGAGTACTGAGCACCCAGCACCCTGAGCACTGAGCACAAAGCACGCTGAGTACTGAGCACTGAACACCGTGAGTACTGAGCACCGAGGACCCTGAGCACTGAGCACCCAGCACGCTGAGTACTGAGCACTGAGCACCCTGAGTACTGAGCACCTAGCACCCTGAGTACTGAGCACCCAGCACCCTGAGCACTGAGCAGCCAGCACCCTCAGCACTGAGCACCCAGCACTCCGAGCACTGAGCACCCAGCACCCTGAGCACTGAGCACCCAGCACCCCGAGTACTGAGCACCGAGCACCCCGAGCTCTGAGCACCCAGCACACTGAGTACTGAGCACCCAGTACCCTGAGTACTGAGCACCCCGAGTACTGAGCACCCAGCACCCCGAGCACTGAGCACCCAGCACCCTGAGTACTGAGAACAGATCACCCCGAGCTCGGAGCACCCAGGACCCCGAGCACTGAGTACTGAGCAGCCAGCACCCTGAGCACTGAGCACCCAGCACCCTGAGCACTGAACACCCAGCACCCTGAGTACTGAGCACCCAGCACCCTGAGTACTGATCACCGAGCACCCCGAGCACTGAGCACCCAGCACCCTGAGTACTGAGCACCAAGCACCCTGAATACTGAGCACCCAGCACCCTGAGTACTGAGCACTCAGCACCCTGAGCACTGAGCACCCAGCACCCTGAGTACTGAGCACTGAGCACCCAGCACCCCGAGCACTGAGCACCCAGCACCCTGTGTACTGAGCACTGAGCACCCTGATTACTAAGCACCCAGCACCCTGAGTACTGAGCACCCAGGACCCTAAGCACTGAGCACCGAGCACCCCGAGCACTGAGCACTCAGCACCCTGAGCACTCAGCACCCATCACCCCGATCACTGAGCACCCAGCACCCTGAGCACTGAGCACCCAGCACTCTGAGCACTGAGCACCCAGCACCCAGAGCACTGAGCACCCAGCACCCTGAGCACTGAGCACCCAGCACCCTGAGTACTGAGCACCCAGCACCCTGAGTACTGAGCACCCAGCACCCTGAGTACTGAGCACCGAGCACCCTGAGTACTGAGCACCGAGCACCCTGAGTACTGAGCACCCAGCACCCTGAGCACTGAGCACCCAGCACCCTGAGTACTGAGCACCCAGCACCCTGAGTACTGAGCACCCAGCACCCCGAGCACTGAGCACCCAGAACCCTGAGTACTGAGCACCTAGCACCCTGAGCACTGAGCACTGTGCACCCTGAGTACTGAACACCCAGCACCCTGAGCACTGAGCACTGAGCACACAGCACCCTGAGCACTGAGAACTGAGCACCCAGCACCCCGAGCACTGAGCACCCAGCACCCTGAGCACCCAGCACCCTGAGCACTGAGCACCCTGAGCACTGAGCACCCTCAGCACTGAGCACTGAGCACCCAGCACCCTGAGTACTGAGCACCTAACACTCTGAGCACTGAGCACCCAGCACGCTGAGTACTGAGCACTGAGCACACAGCACCCTGAGTACAGAGCACCCAGCACCCCGAGCACTGAGCACCCAGCGCCCCGAGCGTTGAGAACCCAGCACCCTGAGCACTGAGCACTGAGCACACTGAGCACTGAGCACCCAGCACCCCGAGTACTGAGCACTGAGCACCCTGAGTACTGAGCACCCAACACCCCGAGTACTGATCACCCAGCACCCTGAGAACTGAGCACCCAGCACCCTGAGTACTGAGCACCCAGCACCCTGAGTACTGAGCACCCAGCACCCTGAGCACTGAGCACTGAGCACCCAGCACCTTGAGCACTGAGCACTGACCACCCAGCACCCCGAGCACTGAGCACCCAGCACCCCGAGCACTGAGCACCCAGCGCCCTGAGCACTGAGCACCCAGCACACTGAGCACTGAGCACCCAGCCCCCTGAGTACTGAGCACCCAGCACCATGAGTACTGAGCACCCAGCACCCTGAGCACTGAGCACCCTGAGGACTGAGCACCCAGCACCCGGGCACTGAGCAACCAGCACCCTGAGTACTGAGCACCGATCACCCTGAGCACTGAGCACCCAGCACCCCGAGCACTGAGCACCCAGCACCCTGAGTACTGAGCACCCAGCACCCTGAGCACTGAGCACCCAGCACCCTGAGTACTGAGCACCCTGAGTACTGAGCACCGATCACCCTGAGCACTGAGCACCCAGCACCCTGAGTACTGAGCACCCAGCACCCTGAGCACTGAGGACCCAGCACCCTGAGTACTGAGCACCCAGCACCCTGAGTACTGAGCACCCAGCACCCTGAGTACTGAGCACACAGCACCCTGAGCACTGAGCACCCAGCACCCTGAGTACTGAGCACCCAGCACCCTGAGTACTGAGCACCCAGCACCCAGAGCACTGAGCACCCAGCACCCCGAGCATGGAGCACCCAGGACCCCGAGCACTGAGTACTGAGCACCCAGCACCCTGAGTACTGAGCACCGAGCTAACCGAGCACTGAGCACCCTGAGTACTGAGCACCCAGCACCCCGATCACTGAGCACCCAGCACCCTGAGCACTGAGCACCCAGCACCCTGAGCACTGAGCACCCAGCACCCTGAGTACTGAGCACCCAGCACGCTGAGTACTGAGCACCCAGCACCCTGAGCACTGAGCACCCAGCACCCTGAGTACTGAGCACTGAGCACCCAGCACCCCGAGCACTGAGCACCCAGCACCCTGTGTACTGAGCACTGAGCACCCTGAGTACTAAGCACCCAGCACCCTGAGTACTGAGCACCCAGCACCCTGAGCACTGAGCACCGAGCACCCCGAGCACTGAGCACCCAGCACCCTGAGCACTCAGCACCCAGCACCCCGAGCACTGAGCACCAAGCACCCTGAGCACTGAGCACCCAGCACCATGAGCACGGAGAACCCCGAGTACTGAGCAACCAGCACCCTGAGCACTGAGCACCCAGCACCTTGAGTACTGAGCACCGAGCACCTCGAGCACTAAGCACCCAGCACCCTGAGTACTGAGCACCCAGCACCCTGAGCACTGAGCACCCAGAACCCTGAGCACTGAGCACAGAACACCCTGAGCACGGAGCACCCAGCACCCTGAGTACTGAGCACCCAACACCCAGACTACTGAGCTCCCAGCACACTGAGCACTGAGCAGCCAGCACCCTGAGTACTGAGCACCCAGCACCCTGAGTACTGAACACCCAGCACCCTGAGCACTGAGCACTGAGCACCCTGAGCACTGAGTACTGAGCACTGAGCACCATGAGCACTGAGCACCCAGCACCCCGAGTACTGAGCACCCAGCACCCCGAGCACTGAGCACCCAGCACCCTGAGTACAGAGCACCCTGATTACTGAGCACTGAGCACCGAGCATCCTGAGTACTGAGCACCCAGCACCCCGAGCACTGAGCACTGAGCAACCTGAGCACTGAGCACCCAGCACCCGGAGTACTGAGCACTGAGCACCCTGAGTACTGAGCACCAAGCACCCCGAGTACTGAGCACTGAGCACCCTGGGTACTGAGCACCCAGCACCCTGAGCACTGAGCACCCAGCACCCTGAGTACTGAGCACTGAAAACCCTGAGTACTGAGCACCGAGCACCCTGAGTACTGAGCACCCAGCACCCTGATCACTGAGCACGGAGCACCCCGAGGACTGAGCACCCAGCACCCTGAGCACTGAGCACCCAGCACCTTGAGTACTGAGCACCGAGCACAACGAGCACTGAGCACCCAGCACCCTGAGTACTGAGCACCCAGCACCCTGAGCACTGAGCACCCAGCTCCCTGAGCACTGAGCACTCAGCACCCCAAGCACTGAGCACCCAGCACCCTGAGTACTGAGCACAGAGCACCCTGAGCACTGAGCACCCAGCACCCTGAGCACTGAGCACCCAGCTCCCTGAGCACTGAGCACTGAGCACCCAGCACCCTGAGCACTGAGCACCCAGCACCACAGCCCTGAGCACCCAGCACCCCGAGCACTGAGCACCCAGCACCCTGAGCACTGAGCACCCAGCACCCTGAGTACTGAGCAACCAGCAACCTGAGTACTGAGCACCCAGCACCCTGAGTACTGAGCAGTCAGCACCCTGAGTACTGAGCACCGAGCACACCGAGCAATGAGCACCCAGCACCCTGAGCACTGAGCACCCGGAGGACTGAGCACCGAACACCCTGAGCACTGAGCACCGATCACTCTGAGCAGTGAGCACCCAGCACCCCGAGCACTGAGCACCCAGCACCCTGAGTACTGAGCACCCAGCACCCCGAGTACTGAGCACCCAGCACCCTGAGTACTGAGCACCCAGCACCCCGAGCACTGAGCACCCAGCACCCTGAGTACTGAGCACCCTGAGTACTGAGCACTGAGCACAGAGCATCCTGAGTACTGAGCACCCTGAGGACTGAGCACCCAGCACCCAGAGCACTGAGAACCCAGCACCCTGAGTACTGAGCACTGATCACCCTGAGCACTGAGCACCCAGCACCCCGAGCACTGAGCACCCAGCACCCTGAGTACTGAGCACCCAGCACCCTGAGCACTGAGCACCGAGCACCCTGAGTACTGAACACCCAGCACCCTGAGCACTCAGCACTGAGCACCCAGCACCCTGAGCACTGAGCACTGAGCACCCAGCACCCCGAGCACTGAGCACCCAGCACCCTGAGCACCCAGCACCCTGAGCACTGAGCACCCTGAGCACTGAGCACCCTGAGCACTGAGCACTGAGCACCCAGGACCCTGAGTACTGAGCACCCAACACTCTGAGCACTGAGCACCCAGCACGCTGAGTACTGAGCACTGAGCACACAGCACCCTGAGTACTGAGCACCCAGCACCCCGAGCACTGAGCACCCAGCGCCCCGAGCACTGAGCACCCAGCACCCCGAGCACTGAGCACTGAGCACACTGAGCACTGAGAACACTGAGTACTGAGCACCCAGCACCCTGAGCACTGAGAACCCTGAATACTGAGCACCGAGCACCCTGAGTACTGAGTACCCAGCCCCCTGAGCACTGAGCATGGAGCACCCCGAGGACTGAGCACCCCGCACCCTGAGCACTGAGCACCCAGCACCTTGAGTACTGAGCACCGAGCACCCCGAGCACTGAGCACCCAGCACCCTGAGCACTGAGCACCCTGAGGACTGAGCACCCAGCACCTTGAGTACTGAGCACCCAACACCCAGAGTACTGAGCACCCAGCACCCTGATCACTGAGCACCCAGCACCCTGAGTACTGAGCACCCAGCACCCTGAGTACTGAGCACCCAGCACCCTGAGCACTGAGCACTGAGCACCCAGCACCCTGAGCACTGAGCACTGACCACCCAGCACCCCGAGCACTGAGCACCCAGCACCCCGAGCACTGAGCACAAAGCGCCCTGAGCACTGAGCACCCAGCACCCTGAGCACTGAGCACCCAGCCCCCTGAGTACTGAGCACCCAGCACCATGAGTACTGAGCACCCAGCACCCTGATTACTGAGCACCGAGCACCCCGAGCACTGAGCACCCAGCACCCTGAGCACTGAGCACCCTGAGGACTGAGCACCCAGCACCCTGAGCACCGAGCACACCGAGCACTGAGCACCCAGCACCCAGAGCACTGAGCACCCTGAGCACTGAGCACCCAGCACACCGAGCACTGAGCACCCAGCACCCTGAGTACTGAGCACCCAGCACCCTGAGCACTGAGCACCCAGCACCCTGAGTACTGAGCACCCTGAGTACTGAGCACCGATCACCCTGAGCACTGAGCACCCAGCACCCTGAGTACTGAGCACCCAGCACCCTGAGCACTGAGCACCCAGCACCCTGAGCACTGAGCACCCAGCACCCTGAGTACTGAGCACCCAGAACCCTGAGTACTGAGTACAAAGCACAGTGAGCACTGAGCACCCAGCACCCTGAGTACTGAGCACCGAGCACACTAAGTACTGAGCACCAAGCACCCTGAGTACTGAGCACACAGCACCCTGAGCACTGAGCACACAGCACCCTGAGTACTGAGCACCCAGCACCCTGAGTACTGAGCACACAGCACCCTGAGTACTGAGCACCCAGCACCCTGAGTACTGAGCACCCAGCACCCTGAGTACTGAGCACCGAGCACCCCGAGCACTGAGCAACCAGCACCCTGAGTACTGAGCACTGAGCACCCTGAGTACTGAGCACCGAACACCCTGAGTACTGAGCACCCAGCACCCTGAGGACTGAGCACCCAGCACCCTGAACACTGAGCACCCAGCACCCTGAGTACTGAGCCCCCAGCACCCTGAGTACTGAGCACCCAGCACCCTGAGCACTGAGCACCCAGCACCCCGAGCACTGAGCACCCAGCACCCCGAGCACTGAGCACCCAGCACCAGGAGCACTGAGCACCCAGCACCCTGAGTACTGAGCACAGAGCACCCTGAGCACTGAGCACCCAGCACCCTGAGTACTGAGCACCCAGCACCCTGAGTACTGAGCAACCAGCACCCTGAGCACTGAGCACTGAGCACCCAGCACCCTGAGCACTGAGCACTGAGCACCCAGCACCACAGCCCTGAGCACCCAGCACTCCGAGCACTGAGCACCCAGCACCCTGAGCACTGAGCACCCAGCACCCTGAGTACTGAGCAACCAGCAACCTGAGTACTGAGCACCCAGCACCCTGAGTACTGAGCACTCAGCACCCTGAGTACTGAGCACCGAGCACACCGAGCAATGAGCACCCAGCACCCTGAGCACTGAGCACCCGGCGGACTGAGCAGCCAGCACCCTGAGCACTGAGCACCGATCACTCTTAGCAGTGAGCACCCAGCACCCCGAGCACTGAGCACCCAGCACCCTGAGTACTGAGCACCCAGCACCCCGAGTACTGAGCACCCAGCACCCTGAGTACTGAGCACCCAGCACCCCGAGCACTGAGCACCCAGCACCCTGAGTACTGAGCACCCTGAGTACTGAGCACTGAGCACAGAGCATCCTGAGTACTGAGCACCCTGAGGACTGAGCACCCAGCACCCAGAGAACTGAGAACCCAGCACCCTGAGTACTGAGCACTGATCACCCTGAGCACTGAGCACCCAGCACCCCGAGCACTGAGCACCCAGCACCCTGAGTACTGAGCACCCAGCACCCTGAGCACTGAGCACCGAGCACCCTGAGTACTGAACACACAGCACCCTGAGCACTCAGCACTGAGCACCCAGCACCCTGTGCACTGAGCACTGAGCACCCAGCACCCCGAGCACTGAGCACCCAGCACCCTGAGCACCCAGCACCCTGAGCACTGAGCACCCTGAGCACTGAGCACTGAGCACCCAGCACCCTGAGTACTGAGCACCCAACACTCTGAGCACTGAGCACCCAGCACGCTGAGTACTGAGCACTGAGCACACAGCACCCTGAGTACTGAGCACCCAGTACCCCGAGCACTGAGCACCCAGCGCCCCGAGCACTGAGCACCCAGCACCCCGAGCACTGAGCACTGAGCACACTGAGCACTGAGCACCCAGCACCCCGAGTACTGAGCACTGAGCGCCCTGAGTACTGAGCACCCAGCACCCCGAGTACTGAGCACTGAGCACCCTGAGTACTGAGCACCCAGCACCCTGAGCACTGAGAACCCTGAGTACTGAGCACCGAGCACCCTGAGTACTGAGCACCCAGCCCCCTGAGCACTGGGCACGGAGCACCCCGAGGACTGAGCACCCCGCACCCTGAGCACTGAGCACCCAGCACCTTGAGTACTGAGCACCGAGCACCCCGAGCACTGAGCACCCAGCACCCTGAGTACTGAGCACCCAACACCCAGAGTACTGAGCACCCAGCACCCTGATCACTGAGCACCCAGCACGCTGAGTACTGAGCACCCAGCACCCTGAGTACTGAGCACCCAGCACCCTGAGCACTGAGCACTGAGCACCCAGCACCCTGAGCACTGAGCACTGACCACCCAGCACACAGAGCACTGAGCACCCAGCACCCCGAGCACTGAGCACCCAGCGCCCTGAGCACTGAGCACCCAGCACCCTGAGTACTGAGCACCGAGCACCCCGAGCACTGAGCACCCAGCACCCTGAGCACTGAGCACCCTGAGGACTGAGCACCCAGCACCCTGAGCACCAAGCACCCCGAGCACTGAGCACCCAGCACCCTGAGCACTGAGCACCCTGAGCACTGAGCACCCAGCACACCGAGCACTGAGCACCCAGCACCCTGAGTACTGAGCACCCAGCACCCTGAGCACTGAGCACCCAGCACCCTGAGTACTGAGCACCCTGAGTACTGAGCACCGATCACCCTGAGCACTGAGCACCCAGCACCCTGAGTACTGAGCACCCAGCACCCTGAGCACTGAGCACCCAGAACCCTGAGCACTGAGCACCCAGCACCCTGAGTACTGAGGACCCAGAACCCTGAGTACTGAGTACAAAGCACCCTGAGCACTGAGCACCCAGCACCCTGAGTACTGAGCACCGAGCACACTAAGTACTGAGCACCAAGCACCCTGAGTACTGAGCACCCAGCACCCTGAGCACTGAGCACCCAGCACCCTGAGTACTGAGCACCCAGCACCCTGAGTACTGAGCACCCAGCACCCTGAGTACTGAGCACCCAGCACCCTGAGTACTGAGCACCCAGCACCCTGAGTACTGAGCACCGAGCACCCCGAGCACTGAGCAACCAGCACCCTGAGTACTGAGCACTGAGCACCCTGAGTACTGAGCACCGAACACCCTGAGTACTGAGCACCCAGCACCCTGAGGACTGAGCACCCAGCACCCTGAACACTGAGCACCCAGCACCCTGAGTACTGAGCCCCCAGCACCCTGAGTACTGAGCACCCAGCACCCTGAGCACTGAGCACCCAGCACCCCGAGCACTGAGCACCCAGCACCCCGAGCACTGAGCACCCAGCACCCCGAGCACTGAGCACCCAGCACCCTGAGCACTGAGCACCCAGCACCCTGAGCACTGAGCACCCAGCACCCTGAGTACTGAGTACTCAGCACCCTCAGCACTGAGCACCCAGCACCCTGAGTACTGATCACCGAGCACCCCGAGCACTGAGCACCCAGCACCCTGAGTACTGAGCACCCAGCACCCTGAGTACTGAGCACCCAGCACCCTGAGTACTGAGCACCCAGCACCCTGAGCACTGAGCACAAAGCACGCTGAGTACTGAGCACTGAGCACCCTGAGTACTGAGCACCGAGGACCCTGAGCACTGAGCACCCAGCACGCTGAGTACTGAGCACTGAGCACCCTGAGTACTGAGCACCTAGCACCCTGAATACTGAGCACACAGCACCCTGAGCACTGAGCAGCCAGCACCCTCAGCACTGAGCACCCAGCACCCCGAGCACTGAGCACCCAGCACCCTGAGCACTGAGCACCCAGCACCCCGAGTACTGAGCACCCAGCACCCTGAGTACTGAGCACCAAGTACCCTGAGTACTGAGCACCCCGAGTAATGAGCACCCAGCACCCCGAGCACTGAGCACCCGGCACCCTGAGTACTGAGAACAGATCACCCTGAGTACTGAGCACCCAGCACCCTGAGTACTGAGCCCCCAGCACCCTGAGTACTGAGCACCCAGCAACCCGAGCACTGAGCACCCAGCACCCCGAGAATGAGCACCCAGCACCCTGAGTACTGAGAACCGAGCACCCTGAGTACTGAGCACCCAGCACCCTGAGTACTGAGCCCCCAGCACCCTGAGCACTGAGCACCCAGCACACCGAGCACTGAGCACCCAGCACCCCGAGAATGAGCACCCAGCACACTGAGTACTGAGCACCCAGCACCCCGAGCACGGAGCACCCAGGACCCCGAGCACTGAGTACTGAGCACCCAGCACCCTGAGTACTGAGCACCGAGCTCCCCGAGCACTGAGCACCCAGCACCCTGAGCACTGAGCACCCAGCACCCTGAGCACTGAGCACCCAGCACCCTGAGCACTGAGCACCCAGCACCCTGAGCACTGAGCACCCAGCACCCAGAGCACTGAGCACCCAGCACCCTGAGCACTGAGCACCCAGCACCCTGAGTACTGAGCACCCAGCACCCTGAGTACTGAGCACCCTGAGTACTGAGCACCGATCACCCTGAGCACTGAGCACCCAGCACCCTGAGTACTGAGCACCCAGCACCCTGAGCACTGAGCACCCAGCACCCTGAGCATTGAGCACACAGCACCCTGAGTACTGAGCACCCAGAACCCTGAGTACTGAGTACAAAGCACCCTGAGCACTGAGCACCCAGCACCCTGAGTACTGAGCACGGAGCACCCTGAGTACTGAGCACCCAGCACCCTGAGTACTGAGCACCCAGCACCCTGAACACTGAGCACCCAGCACCCTGAGTACTGAGCACCCAGCACCCTGAGTACTGAGCACTGATCACCCTGAGCACTGAGCACCCAGCACCCCGAGCACTGAGCACCCAGCACCCTGAGTACTGAGCACCTAGCACCCTGAGCACTGAGCACCGAGCACCCTGAGTACTGAACACCCAGCACCCTGAGCACTGAGCACTGAGCACCCAGCACATTGAGCACTGAGCACTGAGCACCCAGCACCCCGAGCACTGAGCACCCAGCACCCTGAGCACCCAGCACCCTGAGCACTGAGCACCCTGAGCACTGAGCACCCTGAGCACTGAGCACTGAGCACCCAGCACCCTGAGTACTGAGCACCCAACACTCTGAGCAATGAGCACCCAGCACGCTGAGTACTGAGCACTGAGCAAACAGCACCCTGAGCACTGAGCACCCAGCACCCTGAGCACTGAGCACTGAGCACCCAGCACCCCGAGCACTGAGCACCCAGCACCCTGAGCACCCAGCACCCTGAGCACTGAGCACCCTGAGTACTGAGCACCCAGCACCCTGAGCACTGAGCACACAGCACCCTGAGTACTGAGCATCCTGAGTACTGAGCACTGATCACCCTGAGCACTGAGCACCCAGCACCCTGAGTACTGAGCACACAGCACCCTGAGCACTGAGCACCCAGCACCCTGAGCACTGAGCACCCAGCACCCTGAGTACTGAGCACCCAGAACCCTGAGTACTGAGTACAAAGCACCCTGAGCACTGAGCACCCAGCACCCTGAGTACTGAGCACCGAGCACCCTGAGTACTGAGCACCCAGCACCCTGAGTACTGAGCACCCAGCACCCTGAGCACTGAGCACCCAGCACCCTGAGTACTGAGCACCCAGCACCCTGAGTACTGAGCACCCAGCACCCTGAGTACGGAGCACCCAGCACCCTGAGTACTGAGCACCCAGCACCCTGAGTACTGAGCACCGAGCACCCTGAGCACTGAGCAACCAGCACCCTGAGTACTGAGCACTGAGCACCCTGAGTACTAAGCACCGAACACCCTGAGTACTGAGCACCCAGCACCCTGAGGACTGAGCACCCAGCACCCTGAGCACTGAGCACCCAGCACCCTGAGTAATGAGCACCCAGCACCCTGAGTACTGAGCACCCAGCACCCTGAGCACTGAGCACCCAGCACCCCGAGCCCTGAGCACCCAGCACCCCGAGCACTGAGCACCCAGTACCCTGAGCACTGAGCACCCAGCACCCTGAGCACTGAGCACCCAGCACCCTGAGTACTGAGTACTCAGCACCCTGAGCACTGAGCACCCAGCACCCTGAGTACTGATCACCGAGCACCCCGAGCACTGAGCACCCAGCACCCTGAGTACTGAGCACCCAGCACCCTGAGCACTGAGCACAAAGCACGCTGAGTACTGAGCACTGAACACCCTGAGTACTGAGCACCGAGGACCCTGAGCACTCAGCACCCAGCACGCTGAGTACTAAGCACTGAGCACCCTGAGTACTGAGCACCTAGCACCCTGAGTACTGAGCACCCAGCACCCTGAGCACTGAGCAGCCAGCACCCTCAGCACTGAGCACCCAGCACCCCGAGCACTGAGCACCCACCACCCTGAGCACTGAGCACCCAGCACCCCGAGTACTGAGCACCGAGCACCCCGAGCTCTGAGCACCCAGCACCCTGAGTACTGAGCACCCAGTACCCTGAGTACTGAGCACCCCGAGTACTGAGCACCCAGCACCCCGAGCACTGAGCACCCAGCACCCTGAGTACTGAGAACAGATCACCCCGAGCACGGAGCACCCAGTACCCCGAGCACTGAGTACTGAGCACCCAGCACCCTGAGTACTGAGCACCGAGCTCCCCAAGCACTGAGCACCCAGCACCCCGAGAATGAGCACCCAGCACCCTGAGTACTGAGAACCGAGCACCCTGAGTACTGAGCACCCAGCACCCTGAGTACTGAGCCCCCAGCACCCTGAGTACTGAGCACCCAGCAACCCGAGCACTGAGCACCCAGCACCCCGAGAATGAGCACCCAGCACCCTGAGTACTGAGAACCGAGCACCCTGAGTACTGAGCACCCAGCACCCTGAGTACTGAGCCCCCAGCACCCTGAGTACTGAGCACCCAGCAACCCGAGCACTGAGCACCCAGCACCCCGAGAATGAGCACCCAGCACCCTGAGTACTGAGAACCGAGCACCCTGAGTACTGAGCACCCAGCACCCTGAGTACTGAGCCCCCAGCACCCTGAGCACTGAGCACCCAGCACACCGAGCACTGAGCACCCAGCACCCCGAGAATGAGCACCCAGCACACTGAGTACTGAGCACCCAGCACCCTGAGTACTGAGCACCGAGCTCCCCGAGCACTGAGCACCCAGCACCCTGAGCACTGAGCACCCAGCACCCTGAGCACTGAGCACCCAGCACCCTGAGCACTGAGCACCCAGCACCCTGAGCACTGAGCACCCAGCACCCAGAGCACTGAGCACCCAGCACCCTGAGCACTGAGCACCCAGCACCCTGAGTACTGAGCACCCAGCACCCTGAGTACTGAGCACCCTGAGTACTGAGCACCGATCACCCTGAGCACTGAGCACCCAGCACCCTGAGTACTGAGCACCCAGCACCCTGAGCACTGAGCACCCAGCACCCTGAGCATTGAGCACACAGCACCCTGAGTACTGAGCACCCAGAACCCTGAGTACTGAGTACAAAGCACCCTGAGCACTGAGCACCCAGCACCCTGAGTACTGAGCACGGAGCACCCTGAGTACTGAGCACCCAGCACCCTGAGTACTGAGCACCCAGCACCCTGAGCACTGAGCACCCAGCACCCTGAGTACTGAGCACCCAGCACCCTGAGTACTGAGCACTGATCACCCTGAGCACTGAGCACCCAGCACCCCGAGCACTGAGCACCCAGCACCCTGAGTACTGAGCACCTAGCACCCTGAGCACTGAGCACTGAGCACCCAGCACATTGAGCACTGAGCACTGAGCACCCAGCACCCCGAGCACTGAGCACCCAGCACCCTGAGCACCCAGCACCCTGAGCACTGAGCACCCTGAGCACTGAGCACCCTGAGAACTGAGCACTGAGCACCCAGCACCCTGAGTACTGAGCACCCAACACTCTGAGCAATGAGCACCCAGCACGCTGAGTACTGAGCACTGAGCAAACAGCACCCTGAGCACTGAGCACCCAGCACCCTGAGCACTGAGCACTGAGCACCCAGCACCCCGAGCACTGAGCACCCAGCACCCTGAGCACCCAGCACCCTGAGCAATGAGCACCCTGAGTACTGAGCACCCAGCACCCTGAGCACTGAGCACACAGCACCCTGAGTACTGAGCATCCTGAGTACTGAGCACTGATCACCCTGAGCACTGAGCACCCAGCACCCTGAGTACTGAGCACACAGCACCCTGAGCACTGAGCACCCAGCACCCTGAGCACTGAGCACCCAGCACCCTGAGTACTGAGCACCCAGAACCCTGAGTACTGAGTACAAAGCACCCTGAGCACTGAGCACCCAGCACCCTGAGTACTGAGCACCGAGCACCCTGAGTACTGAGCACCCAGCACCCTGAGTACTGAGCACCCAGCACCCTGAGCACTGAGCACCCAGCACCCTGAGTACTGAGCACCCAGCACCCTGAGTACTGAGCACCCAGCACCCTGAGTACGGAGCACCCAGCACCCTGAGTACTGAGCACCCAGCACCCTGAGTACTGAGCACCGAGCACCCTGAGCACTGAGCAACCAGCACCCTGAGTACTGAGCACTGAGCACCCTGAGTACTAAGCACCGAACACCCTGAGTACTGAGCACCCACCACCCTGAGGACTGAGCACCCAGCACCCTGAGCACTGAGCACCCAGCACCCTGAGTAATGAGCACCCAGCACCCTGAGTACTGAGCACCCAGCACCCTGAGCACTGAGCACCCAGCACCCCGAGCCCTGAGCACCCAGCACCCCGAGCACTGAGCACCCAGTACCCTGAGCACTGAGCACCCAGCACCCTGAGCACTGAGCACCCAGCACCCTGAGTACTGAGTACTCAGCACCCTGAGCACTGAGCACCCAGCACCCTGAGTACTGATCACCGAGCACCCCGAGCACTGAGCACCCAGCACCCTGAGTACTGAGCACCCAGCACCCTGAGCACTGAGCACAAAGCACGCTGAGTACTGAGCACTGAACACCCTGAGTACTGAGCACCGAGGACCCTGAGCACTCAGCACCCAGCACGCTGAGTACTAAGCACTGAGCACCCTGAGTACTGAGCACCTAGCACCCTGAGTACTGAGCACCGAGGACCCTGAGCACTGAGCAGCCAGCACCCTCAGCACTGAGCACCCAGCACCCCGAGCACTGAGCACCCAGCACCCTGAGCACTGAGCACCCAGCACCCCGAGTACTGAGCACCGAGCACCCCGAGCTCTGAGCACCCAGCACCCTGAGTACTGAGCACCCAGTACCCTGAGTACTGAGCACCCCGAGTACTGAGCACCCAGCACCCCGAGCACTGAGCACCCAGCACCCTGAGTACTGAGAACAGATCACCCCGAGCACGGAGCACCCAGTACCCCGAGCACTGAGTACTGAGCACATAGCACCCTGAGTACTGAGCACCGAGCTCCCCGAGCACTGAGCACCCAGGACCCTGAGCACTGAGCACCCAGCACCCTGAGCACTGAACACCCAGCACCCTGAGTACTGAGCACCCAGCACGCTGAGTACTGAGCACTCAGCACCCTGAGCACTGAGCACAAAGCACCCTGAGTACTGAGCACTGAGCACCCAGCACCCCGAGCACTGAGCACCCAGCACCCTGTGTACTGAGCACTGAGCACCCTGATTACTAAGCACCTAGCACCCTGAGTACTGAGCACCCAGGACCCTGAGCACTGAGCACCAAGCACCCCGAGCACTGAGCACTCAGCACCCTGAGCACTCAGCACCCATCACCCCGATCACTGAGCACCCAGCACCCTGAGCACTGAGCACCCAGCACCCTGAGCACTGAGCACCCAGCAACCAGAGCACTGAGCACCCAGCACCCTGAGCACTGAGCACCCAGCACCCTGAGTACTGAGCACCCAGCACCCTGAGTACTGAGCACCCAGCACCCTGAGTACTGAGCACCGAGCACCCTGAGTACTGAGCACCGAGCACCCTGAGTACTGAGCACCCAGCACCCTGAGCACTGAGCACCCAGCACCCTGAGTACTGAGCACCCAGCACCCTGAGTACTGAGCACCCAGCACCCCGAGCACTGAGCACCCAGCACCCTGAGTACTGAGCACCTAGCACCCTGAGCACTGAGCACCGAGCACCCTGAGTACTGAACACCCAGCACCCTGAGCACTGAGCACTGAGCACCCAGCACCCTGAGCACTGAGAACTGAGCACCCAGCACCCCGAGCACTGAGCACCCAGCACCCTGAGCACCCAGCACCCTGAGCACTGAGCACCCTGAGCACTGAGCACCCTGAGCACTGAGCACTGAGCAGCAAGCACCCTGAGTACTGAGCACCCAACACTCTGAGCACTGAGCACCCAGCACGCTGAGTACTGAGCACTGAGCACACAGCACCCTGAGTACTGAGCACCCAGCAACCCGAGCACTGAGCACCCAGCGCCCCGAGCACTGAGCACCCAGCACCCTGAGCACTGAGCACTGAGCACACTGAGCACTGAGCACCCAGCACCCCGAGTACTGAGCACTGAGCACCCTGAGTACTGCGCACCCAACACCCAGAGTACTGATCACCCAGCACCCTGAGAACTGAGCACCCAGCACCCTGAGTACTGAGCACCCAGCACCCTGAGTACTGAGCACCCAGCACCCTGAGCACTGAGCACTGAGCACCCAGCACCTTGAGCACTGAGCACTGACCACCCAGCACCCTGAGCACTGAGCACCCAGCACCCTGAGCACTGAGCACCCAGCACCCTGAGTACTGAGTACTCAGCACCCTGAGCACTGAGCACCCAGCACCCTGAGTACTGATCACCGAGCACCCCGAGCACTGAGCACCCAGCACCCTGAGTACTGAGCACCCAGCACCCTGAGTACTGAGCACCCAGCACCCTGAGTACTGAGCACCCAGCACCCTGAGCACTGAGCACAAAGCACGCTGAGTACTGAGCACTGAGCACCCTGAGTACTGAGCACCGAGGACCCTGAGCACTGAGCACCCAGCACGCTGAGTACTGAGCACTGAGCACACTGAGTTCTGAGCACCTAGCACCCTGAGTACTGAGCACCCAGCACCCTGAGCACTGAGCAGCCAGCACCCTCAGCACTGAGCACCCAGCACCCCGAGCACTGAGCACGCAGCACCCTGAGCACTGAGCAACCAGCACCCCGAGTACTGAGCACCCAGCACCCCGAGTACTGAGCACCGAGCACCCCGAGCACTGAGCACCCAGCACCCTGAGTACTGAGCACCCAGTACCCTGAGTACTGAGCACCCCGAGTACTGAGCACCCAGCACCCCGAGCACTGAGCACCCAGCACCCTGAGTACTGAGAACAGATCACCCTGAGCACTGAGCACCCAGCACCCTGAGTACTGAGCACCCAGAACCCTGAGTACTGAGTACAAAGCACCCTGAGCACTGAGCACCCAGCACCCTGAGTACTGAGCACCGAGCACCCTGAGTACTGAGCACCCAGCACCCTGAGTTCTGAGCACCCAGCACCCTGAGTACTGAGAACAGATCACCCCGAGCACGGAGCACCCAGTACCCCGAGCACTGAGTACTGAGCACCCAGCACCCTGAGTACTGAGCACCGAGCTCCCCGAGCACTGAGCACCCAGCACCCTGAGCACTGAGCACCCAGCACCCTGAGCACTGAACACCCAGCACCCTGAGTACTGAGCACCCAGCACGCTGAGTACTGAGCACTCAGCACCCTGAGCACTGAGCACCCAGCACCCTGAGTACTGAGCACTGAGCACCCAGCACCCCGAGCACTGAGCACCCAGCACCCTGTGTACTGTGCACTGAGCACCCTGATTACTAAGCACCTAGCACCCTGAGTACTGAGCACCCAGGACCCTGAGCACTGAGCACCGAGCACCCCGAGCACTGAGCACTCAGCACCCTGAGCACTCAGCACCCATCACCCCGATCACTGAGCACCCAGCACCCTGAGCACTGAGCACCCAGCACCCTGAGCACTGAGCACCCAGCAACCAGAGCACTGAGCACCCAGCACCCTGAGCACTGAGCACCCAGCACCCTGAGTACTGAGCACCCAGCACCCTGAGTACTGAGCACCCAGCACCCTGAGTACTGAGCACCGAGCACCCTGAGTACTGAGCACCGAGCACCCTGAGTACTGAGCACCCAGCACCCTGAGCACTGAGCACCCAGCACCCTGAGTACTGAGCACCCAGCACCCTGAGTACTGAGCACCCAGCACCCCGAGCACTGAACACCCAGCACCCTGAGTACTGAGCACCTAGCACCCTGAGCACTGAGCACCGAGCACCCTGAGTACTGAACACCCAGCACCCTGAGCACTGAGCACTGATCACCCAGCACCCTGAGCACTGAGAACTGAGCACCCAGCACCCCGAGCACTGAGCACCCAGCACCCTGAGCACCCAGCACCCTGAGCACTGAGCACCCTGAGCACTGAGCACCCTGAGCACTGAGCACTGAGCACCCAGCACCCTGAGTACTGAGCACCCAACACTCTGAGCACTGAGCACCCAGCACGCTGAGTACTGAGCACTGAGCACACAGCACCCTGAGTACTGAGCACCCAGCACCCCGAGCACTGAGCACCCAGCGCCCCGAGCACTGAGCACCCAGCACCCTGAGCACTGAGCACTGAGCACACTGAGCACTGAGCACCCAGCACCCCGAGTACTGAGCACTGAGCACCCTGAGTACTGCGCACCCAACACCCAGAGTACTGATCACCCAGCACCCTGAGAACTGAGCACCCAGCACCCTGAGTACTGAGCACCCAGCACCCTGAGTACTGAGCACCCAGCACCCTGAGCACTGAGCACTGAGCACCCAGCACCTTGAGCACTGAGCACTGACCACCCAGCACCCTGAGCACTGAGCACCCAGCACCCTGAGCACTGAGCACCCAGCACCCTGAGTACTGAGTACTCAGCACCCTGAGCACTGAGCACCCAGCACCCTGAGTACTGATCACCGAGCACCCCGAGCACTGAGCACCCAGCACCCTGAGTACTGAGCACCCAGCACCCTGAGTACTGAGCACCCAGCACCCTGAGTACTGAGCACCCAGCACCCTGAGCACTGAGCACAAAGCACGCTGAGTACTGAGCACTGAGCACCCTGAGTACTGAGCACCGAGGACCCTGAGCACTGAGCACCCAGCACGCTGAGTACTGAGCACTGAGCACCCTGAGTACTGAGCACCTAGCACCCTGAGTACTGAGCACCCAGCACCCTGAGCACTGAGCAGCCAGCACCCTCAGCACTGAGCACCCAGCACCCTGAGCACTGAGCACCCAGCACCCTGAGCACTGAGCACCCAGCACCCCGAGTACTGAGCACCCAGGACCCCGAGTACTGAGCACCGAGCACCCCGAGCACTGAGCACCCAGCACCCTGAGTACTGAGCACCCCGTACCCTGAGTACTGAGCACCCCGAGTACTGAGCACCCAGCACCCCGAGCACTGAGCACCCAGCACCCTGAGTACTGAGAACAGATCACCCTGAGTACTGAGCACCCAGCACCCTGAGTACTTAGCCCCCAGCACCCTGAGTACTGAGCACCCAGCAACCCGAGCACTGAGCACCCAGCACCCCGAGAATGAGCACCCAGCACCCTGAGTACTGAGAACCGAGCACCCTGAGTACTGAGCACCCAGCACCCTGAGTACTGAGCCCCCAGCACCCTGAGCACTGAGCACCCAGCACACCGAGCACTGAGCACCCAGCACCCCGAGAATGAGCACCCAGCACCCTGAGTACTGAGCACCCAGCACCCCGAGCACGGAGCACCCAGGACCCCGAGCACTGAGTACTGAGCACCCAGCACCCTGAGTACTGAGCACCGAGCTCCCCGAGCACTGAGCACCCAGCACCCTGAGCACTGAGCACCCAGCACCCTGAGCACTGAGCACCCAGCACCCTGAGCACTGAGCACCCAGCACCCTGAGCACTGAGCACCCAGCACCCAGAGCACTGAGCACCCAGCACCCTGAGCACTGAGCACCCAGCACCCTGAGTACTGAGCACCCATCACCCTGAGTACTGAGCACCCTGAGTACTGAGCACCGATCACCCTGAGCACTGAGCACCCAGCACCCTGAGTACTGAGCACCCAGCACCCTGAGCACTGAGCACCCAGCACCCTGAGCATTGAGCACCCAGCACCCTGAGTACTGAGCACCCAGAACCCAGAGTACTGAGTACAAAGCACCCTGAGCACTGAGCACCCAGCACCCTGAGTACTGAGCACGGAGCACCCTGAGTACTGAGCACCCAGCACCCTGAGTACTGAGCACCCAGCACCCTGAGCACTGAGCACCCAGCACCCTGAGTACTGAGCACCCAGCACCCTGAGTACTGAGCACTGATCACCCTGAGCACTGAGCACCCAGCACCCCGAGCACTGAGCACCCAGCACCCTGAGTACTGAGCACCTAGCACCCTGAGCACTGAGCACCGAGCACCCTGAGTACTGAACACCCAGCACCCTGAGCACTGAGCACTGAGCACCCAGCACCCTGAGCACTGAGCACTGAGCACCCAGCACCCCGAGCACTGAGCACCCAGCACCCTGAGCACCCAGCACCCTGAGCACTGAGCACCCTGAGCACTGAGCACCCTGAGCACTGAGCACTGAGCACCCAGCACCCTGAGTACTGAGCACCCAACACTCTGAGCAATGAGCACCCAGCACGCTGAGTACTGAGCACTGAGCACACAGCACCCTGAGCACTGAGCACCCAGCACCCTGAGCACTGAGCACTGAGCACCCAGCAACCCGAGCACTGAGCACCCAGCACCCTGAGCACCCAGCACCCTGAGCACTGAGCACCCTGAGTACTGAGCACCCAGCACCCTGAGCACTGAGCACACAGCACCCTGAGTTCTGAGCACCCTGAGTACTGAGCACTGATCACCCTGAGCACTGAGCACCCAGCACCCTGAGTACTGAGCACACAGCACCCTGAGCACTGAGCACCCAGCACCCTGAGCACTGAGCACCCAGCACCCTGAGTACTGAGCACTGAGCACCCAGCACCCTGAGCACTGAGCACACAGCACCCTGAGTACTGAGCACCCTGAGTACTGAGCACTGATCACCCTGAGCACTGAGCACCCAGCACCCTGAGTACTGAGCACCCAGCACCCTGAGCACTGAGCACCCAGCACTCTGAGCACTGAGCACCCAGCACCCTGAGTACTGAGCCCCCAGCACCCTGAGTACTGAGCACCCAGCACCCTGAGTACGGAGCACCCAGCACCCTGAGTACTGAGCACCCAGCACCCTGAGTACTGAGCACCGAGCACCCGAGCACTGAGCAACCAGCACCCTGAGTACTGAGCACTGAGCACCCTGAGTACTAAGCACCGAACACCCTGAGTAGTGAGCACCCAGCACCCTGAGGACTGAGCACCCAGCACCCTGAGCACTGAGCACCCAGCACCCTGAGTAATGAGCACCCAGCACCCTGAGTACTGAGCACCCAGCACCCTGAGCACTTAGCACCCAGCACCCCGAGCACTGAGCACCCAGCACCCCGAGCACTGAGCACCCAGCACCCTGAGCACTGAGCACCCAGCACCCTGAGCACTGAGCACCCAGCACCCTGAGTACTGAGTACTCAGCACCCTGAGCACTGAGCACCCAGCACCCTGAGTACTGATCACCGAGCACCCCGAGCACTGAGCACCCAGCACCCTGAGTACTGAGCACACAGCACCCTGAGCACTGAGCACAAAGCACGCTGAGTACTGAGCACTGAACACCCTGAGTACTTAGCACCGAGGACCCTGAGCACTCAGCACCCAGCACGCTGAGTACTAAGCACTGAGCACCCTAAGTACTGAGCACCTAGCACCCTGAGTACTGAGCACCCAGCACCCTGAGCACTGAGCAGCCAGCACCCTCAGCACTGAGCACCCAGCACCCCGAGCACTGAGCACCCAGCACCCTGAGCACTGAGCACCCAGCACCCCGAGTACTGAGCACCGAGCACCCCGAGCTCTGAGCACCCAGCACCCTGAGTACTGAGCACCCAGTACCCTGAGTACTGAGCACCCCGAGTACTGAGCACCCAGCACCCCGAGCACTGAGCACCCAGCACCCTGAGTACTGAGAACAGATCACCCCGAGCACGGAGCACCCAGTACCCCGAGCACTGAGTACTGAGCACATAGCACCCTGAGTACTGAGCACCGAGCTCCCCGAGCACTGAGCACCCAGGACCCTGAGCACTGAGCACCCAGCACCCTGAGCACTGAACACCCAGCACCCTGAGTACTGAGCACCCAGCACGCTGAGTACTGAGCACTCAGCACCCTGAGCACTGAGCACCCAGCACCCTGAGTACTGAGCACCCAGCACCCTGAGTACTGAGCACCTAGCACCCTGAGCACTAAGCACCGAGCACCCTGAGTACTGAACACCCAGCACCCTGAGCACTGAGCACTGAGCACCCAGCACCCTGAGCACTGAGAACTGAGCACCCAGCACCCCGAGCACTGAGCACCCAGCACCCTGAGCACCCAGCACCCTGAGCACTGAGCACCCTGAGCACTGAGCACCCTGATCACTGAGCACTGAGCACCAAGCACCCTGAGTACTGAGCACCCAACACTCTGAGCACTGAGCACCCAGCACGCTGAGTACTGAGCACTGAGCACACAGCACCCTGAGTACTGAGCACCCAGCACCCCGAGCACTGAGCACCCAGCGCCCCGAGCACTGAGCACCCAGCACCCTGAGCACTGAGCACTGAGCACACTGAGCACTGAGCACCCAGCACCCCGAGTACTGAGCACTGAGCACCCTGAGTACTGCGCACCCAACACCCAGAGTACTGATCACCCAGCACCCTGAGAACTGAGCACCCAGCACCCTGAGTACTGAGCACCCAGCACCCTGAGTACTGAGCACCCAGCACCCTGAGCACTGAGCACTGAGCACCCAGCACCTTGAGCACTGAGCACTGACCACCCAGCACCCTGAGCACTGAGCACCCAGCACCCTGAGCACTGAGCACCCTGCACCCTGAGTACTGAGTACTCAGCACCCTGAGCACTGAGCACCCAGCACCCTGAGTACTGATCACCGAGCACCCCGAGCACTGAGCACCCAGCACCCTGAGTACTGAGCACCCAGCACCCTGAGTACTGAGCATCCAGCACCCTGAGTACTGAGCACCCAGCACCCTGAGCACTGAGCACAAAGCACGCTGAGTACTGAGCACTGAGCACCCTGAGTACTGAGCACCGAGGACCCTGAGCACTGAGCACCCAGCACGCTGAGTACTGAGCACTGAGCACCCTGAGTTCTGAGCACCTAGCACCCTGAGTACTGAGCACCCAGCACCCTGAGCACTGAGCAGCCAGCACCCCGAGCACTGAGCACCCAGCACCCTGAGTACTGAGCACCCAGTACCCTGAGTACTGAGCACCCCGAGTACTGAGCACCCAGCACCCCGAGCACTGAGCAACCAGCACCCCGAGTACTGAGCACCCAGCACCCCGAGTACTGAGCACCGAGCACCCCGAGCACTGAGCACCCAGCACCCTGAGTACTGAGCACCCAGTACCCTGAGTACTGAGCACCCCGAGTACTGAGCACCCAGCACCCCGAGCACTGAGCATCCAGCACCCTGAGTACTGAGAACAGATCACCCTGAGCACTGAGCACCCAGCACCCTGAGTACTGAGCACCCAGAACCCTGAGTACTGAGTACAAAGCACCCTGAGCACTGAGCACCCAGCACCCTGAGTACTGAGCACCGAGCACCCTGAGTACTGAGCACCCAGCACCCTGAGTACGGAGCACCCAGCACCCTGAGTACTGAGCACCCAGCACCCTGAGTACTGAGCACCGAGCACCCCGAGCACTGAGCAACCAGCACCCTGAGTACTGAGCACTGAGCACCCTGAGTACTAAGCACCGAACACCCTGAGTACTGAGCACCCAGCACCCTGAGGACTGAGCACCCAGCACCCTGAGCACTGAGCACCCAGCACCCTGAGTAATGAGCACCCAGCACCCTGAGTACTGAGCACCCAGCACCGTGAGCACTGAGCACCCAGCACCCTGAGTACTGAGCACCCAGCACCCTGAGCACTGAGCACCCAGCACCCTGAGTACTGAGCACCCAGCACCCTGAGTACTGAGCACCCAGCACCCCTAGCACTGAGCACCCAGCACCCTGAGTACTGAGCACCTAGCACCCTGAGCACTGAGCACCGAGCACCCTGAGTACTGAACACCCAGCACCCTGAGCACTGAGCACTGAGCACCCAGCACCCTGAGCACTGAGAACTGAGCACCCAGCACCCCGAGCACTGAGCACCCAGCACCCTGAGCACCCAGCACCCTGAGCACTGAGCACCCTGAGCACTGAGCACCCTGAGCACTGAGCACTGAGCACCCAGCACCCTGAGTACTGAGCACCCAACACTCTGAGCACTGAGCACCCAGAACGCTGAGTACTGAGCACTGAGCACACAGCACCCTGAGTACTGAGCACCCAGCACCCCGAGCACTGAGCACCCAGCGCCCCGAGCACTGAGCACCCAGCACCCTGAGCACTGAGCACTGAGCACACTGAGCACTGAGCACCCAGCACCCCGAGTACTGAGCACTGAGCACCCTGAGTACTGCGCACCCAACACCCAGAGTACTGATCACCCAGCACCCTGAGAACTGAGCACCCAGCACCCTGAGTACTGAGCACCCAGCACCCTGAGTACTGAGCACCCAGCACCCTGAGCACTGAGCACTGAGCACCCAGCACCTTGAGCACTGAGCACTGACCACCCAGCACCCCGAGCACTGAGCACCCAGCACCCCAAGCACTGAGCACCCAGCGCCCTGAGCACTGAGCACCCAGCACACTGAGCACTGAGCACCCAGCCCCCTGAGTACTGAGCACCCAGCACCATGAGTACTGAGCACCCAGCACCCTGAGCACTGAGCACCCTGAGGACTGAGCACCCAGCTCCCTGAGCACTGAGCACCCAGCACCCTGAGTACTGAGCACCGATCACCCTGAGCACTGAGCACCCAGCACCCCGAGCACTGAGCACCCAGCACCCTGAGTACTGAGCACCCAGCACCCTGAGCACTGAGCACCCAGCACCCTGAGTACTGAGCACCCTGAGTACTGAGCACCGATCACCCTGAGCACTGAGCACCCAGCACCCTGAGTACTGAGCACCCAGCACCCTGAGCACTGAGCAACCAGCACCCTGAGCACTGAGCACCCAGCACCCTGAGTACTGAGCACCCAGCACCCTGAGTACTGAGTACCCAGCACCCTGAGCACTGAGGACCCAGCACCCTGAGTACTGAGCACCGAGCACCCTGAGTACTGAGCACCCAGCACCCTGAGTACTGAGCACACAGCACCCTGAGCACTGAGCACCCAGCACCCTGAGTACTGAGCACCCAGCACCCAGAGCACTGAGCACCCAGCACCCCGAGCACGGAGCACCCAGGACCCCGAGCACTGAGTACTGAGCACCCAGCACCCTGAGTACTGAGCACCGAGCTAACCGAGCACTGAGCACCCTGAGTACTGAGCACCCAGCACCCCGATCACTGAGCACCCAGCACCATGTGCACTGAGCACCCAGCACCCTGAGCACTGAGCACCCAGCACCCTGAGTACTGAGCACCCAGCACGCTGAGTACTGAGCACCCAGCACCCTGAGCACTGAGCAGGCAGCACCCTGAGTACTGAGCACTGAGCACCCAGCACCCCGAGCACTGAGCACCCAGCACCCTGTGTACTGAGCACTGAGCACCCTGAGCACTGAGCACCGAGCACCCCGAGCACTGAGCACCCAGCACCCTGAGCACTCAGCACCCAGCACCCCGAGCACTGAGCACCGAGCACCCCGAGCACTGAGCACCCAGCACCCTGAGCACTCAGCACCCAGCACCCCGAGCACTGAGCACCCAGCACCCTGAGCACTGAGCACCCAGCACCATGAGCACGGAGCACCCCGAGTACTGAGCACCCAGCACCCTGAGCACTGAGCACCCAGCACCTTGAGTACTGAGCACCGAGCACCTCGAGCACTAAGCACCCAGCACCCTGAGTACTGAGCACCCAGCACCCTGAGCACTGAGCACCCAGAACCCTGAGCACTGAGCACCCAGCACCCTGAGCACGGAGCACCCAGCACCCTGAGTACTGAGCACCCAACACCCAGACTACTGAGCTCCCAGCACCCTGAGCACTGAGCACCCAGCACCCTGAGTACTGAGCACCCAGCACCCTGAGTACTGAACACCCAGCACCCTGAGCACTGAGCACTGAGCACCCTGAGCACTGAGTACTGAGCACTGAGCACCCTGAGCACTGAGCACCCAGCACCCCGAGTAATGAGCACCCAGCACCCCGAGCACTGAGCACCCAGCGCCCCGAGCACTGAGCACCCAGCACCCCGAGCACTGAGCACTGAGCACCCTGAGCACTGAGCACCAAGCACCCTGAGTACTGAGCACTGAGCACCCTGAGTACTGAGCACCAAGCACCCCGAGTACTGAGCACTGAGCACCCTGAGTACTGAGCACCCAGCACCCTGAGCACTGAGCACCCAGCACCCTGAGTACTGAGCACTGAAAACCCTGAGTACTGAGCACCGAGCACCCTGAGTACTGAGCACCCAGCACCCTGATCACTGAGCACGGAGCACCCCGAGGACTGAGCACCCAGCACCCTGAGCACTGAGCACCCAGCACCTTGAGTACTGAGCACCGAGCACAATGAGCACTGCGCACCCAGCACCCTGAGTACTGAGCACCCAGCACCCTGAGCACTGAGCACCCAGCTCCCTGAGCACTGAGCACGCAGCACCCCAAGCACTCAGCAACCAGCACCCTGAGTACTGAGCACAGAGCACCCTGAGCACTGAGCACCCAGCACCCTGAGTACTGAGCACCCAGCACCCTGAGTACTGAGCAACCAGCACCCTGAGCACTGAGCACTGAGCACCCAGCACCCTGAGCACTGAGCACTGAGCACCCAGCACCACAGCCCTGAGCAATCAGCACCCCGAGCACTGAGCACCCAGCACCCTGAGCACTGAGCACCCAGCACCCTGAGTACTGAGCAACCAGCTACCTGAGTACTGAGCACCCAGCACCCTGAGTACTGAGCACTCAGCAGCCTGAGTACTGAGCACCGAGCACACCGAGCAATGAGCACCCAGCACCCTGAGCACTGAGCACCCGGAGGACTGAGCACCCAGCACTCTGAGCACTGAGCACAGATCACTCTGAGCAGTGAGCACCCAGCACCCCGAGCACTGAGCACCCAGCACCCTGAGTACTGAGCACCCAGCACCCCGAGTACTGAGCACCCAGCACCCTGAGTACTGAGCACCCAGCACCCCGAGCACTGAGCACCCAGCACCCTGAGTACTGAGCACCCTGAGTACTGAGCACTGAGCACAGAGCATCCTGAGTACTGAGCACTCTGAGGACTGAGCACCCAGCACCCAGAGCACTGAGAACCCAGCACCCTGAGTACTGAGCACTGATCACCCTGAGCACTGAGCACCCAGCACCCCGAGCACTGAGCACCCAGCACCCTGAGTACTGAGCACCCAGCACCCTGAGCACTGAGCACCGAGCACCCTGAGTACTGAACACCCAGCACCTTGAGCACTCAGCACTGAGCACCCAGCACCCTGAGCACTGAGCACTGAGCACCCAGCACCCCGAGCACTGAGCACCCAGCACCCTGAGCACCCAGCACCCTGAGCACTGAGCACCCTGAGCACTGAGCACCCTGAGCACTGAGCACTGAGCACCCAGCACCCTGAGTACTGAGCACCCAACACTCTGAGCACTGAGCACCCAGCACGCTGAGTACTGAGCACTGAGCACACAGCACCCTGAGTACTGAGCACCCAGCACCCCGAGCACTGAGCACCCAGCGCCCCGAGCACTGAGCACCCAGCACCCCGAGCACTGAGCACTGAGCACACTGAGCACTGAGCACCCAGCACCCCGAGTACTGAGCACTGAGCGCCCTGAGTACTGAGCACCCAGCACCCCGAGTACTGAGCACTGAGCACCCTGAGTACTGAGCACCCAGCACCCTGAGCACTGAGAACCCAGCACCATGAGTACTGAGTACCCAGCACCCTGAGTACTGAGCACCGAGCACCCCGAGCACTGAGCACCCAGCACCCTTAGCACTGAGCACCCTGAGGACTGAGCACCCAGCACCCTGAGCACCGAGCACCCCGAGCACTGAGCACCCAGCACCCTGAGCACTGAGCACCCTGAGGACTGAGCACCCAGCACCCTGAGCACCGAGCACCCCGAGCACTGAGCACCCAGCACCCTGAGCACTGAGCACCCTGAGGACTGAGCACCCAGCACCCTGAGCACCGAGCACCCCGAGCACTGAGCACCCAGCACCCTGAGTACTGAGAACAGATCACCCCGAGCACGGAGCACCCAGTACCCCGAACACTGAGTACTGAGCACCCAGCACCCTGAGTACTGAGCACCGAGCTCCCCGAGCACTGAGCACCCAGCACCCTGAGCACTGAGCACCCAGCACCCTGAGCACTGAACACCCAGCACCCTGAGTACTGAGCACCCAGCACGCTGAGTACTGAGCACTCAGCACCCTGAGCACTGAGCACCCAGCACCCTGAGTATTGAGCACTGAGCACCCAGCACCCCGAGCACTGAGCACCCAGCACCCTGTGTACTGAGCACTGAGCACCCTGATTACTAAGCACCTAGCACCCTGAGTACTGAGCACCCAGGACCCTGAGCACTGAGCACCGAGCACCCCGAGCACTGAGCACTCAGCACCCTGAGCACTCAGCACCCATCACCCCGATCACTGAACACCCAGCACCCTGAGCACTGAGCACCCAGCACCCTGAGCACTGAGCACCCAGCACCCAGAGCACTGAGCACCCAGCACCCTGAGCACTGAGCACCCAGCACCCTGAGTACTGAGCACCCAGCACCCTGAGTACTGAGCACCCAGCACCCTGAGTACTTAGCACCGAGCACCCTGAGTACTGAGCACCGAGCACCCTGAGTACTGAGCACCCAGCACCCTGAGCACTGAGCACCCAGCACCCTGAGTACTGAGCACCCAGCACCCTGAGTACTGAGCACCCAGCACCCCTAGCACTGAGCACCCAGCACCCTGAGTACTGAGCACCTAGCACCCTGAGCACTGAGCACCGAGCACCCTGAGTACTGAACACCCAGCACCCTGAGCACTGAGCACTGAGCACCCAGCACCCTGAGCACTGAGAACTGAGCACCCAGCACCCCGAGCACTGAGCACCCAGCACCCTGAGCACCCAGCACCCTGAGCACTGAGCACCCTGAGCACTGAGCACCCTGAGCACTGAGCACTGAGCACCCAGCACCCTGAGTACTGAGCACCCAACACTCTGAGCACTGAGCACCCAGCACGCTGAGTACTGAGCACTGAGCACACAGCACCCTGAGTACTGAGCACCCAGCACCCCGAGCACTGAGCACCCAGCGCCCCGAGCACTGAGCACCCAGCACCCTGAGCACTGAGCACTGAGCACACTGAGCACTGAGCACCCAGCACCCCGAGTACTGAGCACTGAGCACCCTGAGTACTGCGCACCCAACACCCAGAGTACTGATCACCCAGCACCCTGAGAACTGAGCACCCAGCACCCTGAGTACTGAGCACCCAGCACCCTGAGTACTGAGCACCCAGCACCCTGAGCACTGAGCACTGAGCACCCAGCACCTTGAGCACTGAGCACTGACCACCCAGCACCCCGAGCACTGAGCACCCAGCGCCCTGAGCACTGAGCACCCAGCACACTGAGCACTGAGCACCCAGCCCCCTGAGTACTGAGCACCCAGCACCATGAGTACTGAGCACCCAGCACCCTGAGCACTGAGCACCCTGAGGACTGAGCACCCAGCTCCCTGAGCACTGAGCACCCAGGACCCTGAGTACTGAGCACCGATCACCCTGAGCACTGAGCACCCAGCACCCCGAGCACTGAGCACCCAGCACCCTGAGTACTGAGCACCCAGCACCCTGAGCACTGAGCACCCAGCACCCTGAGTACTGAGCACCCAGCACCCTGAGCACTGAGCAACCAGCACCCTGAGCACTGAGCACCCAGCACCCTGAGTACTGAGCACCCAGCACCCTGAGTACTGAGTACCCAGCACCCTGAGCACTGAGGACCCAGCACCCTGAGTACTGAGCACCGAGCACCCTGAGTACTGAGCACCCAGCACCCTGAGTACTGAGCACACAGCACCCTGAGCACTGAGCACCCAGCACACTGAGTACTGAGCACCCAGCACCCTGAGTACTGAGCACCCAACACCCAGACTACTGAGCTCCCAGCACCCTGAGCACTGAGCACCCAGCACCCTGAGTACTGAGCACGCAGCACCCTGAGTACTGAACACCCAGCACCCTGAGCACTGAGCACTGAGCACCCTGAGCACTGAGTACTGAGCACTGAGCACCCTGAGCACTGAGCACCCAGCACCCCGAGTACTGAGCACCCAGCACCCCGAGCACTGAGCACCCAGCGCCCCGAGCACTGAGCACCCAGCACCCCGAGCACTGAGCACTGAGCACCCTGAGCACTGAGCACCAAGCACCCCGAGTACTGAGCACTTAGCACCCTGAGTACTGAGCACCAAGCACCCCGAGTACTGAGCACTGAGCACCCTGAGTACTGAGCACCCAGCACCCTGAGCACTGAGCACCCAGCACCCTGAGTACTGAGCACTGAAAACCCTGAGTACTGAGCACCGAGCACCCTGAGTACTGAGCACCCAGCACCCTGATCACTGAGCACGGAGCACCCCGAGGACTGAGCACCCAGCACCCTGAGCACTGAGCACCCAGCACCTTGAGTACTGAGCACCGAGCACAATGAGCACTGAGCACCCAGCACCCTGAGTACTGAGCACCCAGCACCCTGAGCACTGAGCACCCAGCTCCCTGAGCACTGAGCATGCAGCACCCCAAGCACTCAGCAACCAGCACCCTGAGTACTGAGCACAGAGCACCCTGAGCACTGAGCACCCAGCACCCTGAGTACTGAGCACCCAGCACCCTGAGTACTGAGCAACCAGCACCCTGAGCACTGAGCACCCAGCACCCTGAGCACTGAGCACTGAGCACCCAGCACCACAGCCCTGAGCAATCAGCACCCCGAGCACTGAGCACCCAGCACCCTGAGCACTGAGCACCCAGCACCCTGAGTACTGAGCAACCAGCTACCTGAGTACTGAGCACCCAGCACCCTGAGTACTGAGCACTCAGCAGCCTGAGTACTGAGCACCGAGCACACCGAGCAATGAGCACCCAGCACCCTGAGCACTGAGCACCCGGAGGACTGAGCACCCAGCACTCTGAGCACTGAGCACAGATCACTCTGAGCAGTGAGCACCCAGCACCCCGAGCACTGAGCACCCAGCACCCTGAGTACTGAGCACCCAGCACCCCGAGTACTGAGCACCCAGCACCCTGAGTACTGAGCACCCAGCACCCCGAGCACTGAGCACCCAGCACCCTGAGTACTGAGCACCCTGAGTACTGAGCACTGAGCACAGAGCATCCTGAGTACTGAGCACTCTGAGGACTGAGCACCCAGCACCCAGAGCACTGAGAACCCAGCACCCTGAGTACTGAGCACTGATCACCCTGAGCACTGAGCACCCAGCACCCCGAGCACTGAGCACCCAGCACCCTGAGTACTGAGCACCCAGCACCCTGAGCACTGAGCACCGAGCACCCTGAGTACTGAACACCCAGCACCTTGAGCACTCAGCACTGAGCACCCAGCACCCTGAGCACTGAGCACTGAGCACCCAGCACCCCGAGCACTGAGCACCCAGCACCCTGAGCACCCAGCACCCTGAGCACTGAGCACCCTGAGCACTGAGCACCCTGAGCACTGAGCACTGAGCACCCAGCACCCTGAGTACTGAGCACCCAACACTCTGAGCACTGAGCACCCAGCACGCTGAGTACTGAGCACTGAGCACACAGCACCCTGAGTACTGAGCACCCAGCACCCCGAGCACTGAGCACCCAGCGCCCCGAGCACTGAGCACCCAGCACCCCGAGCACTGAGCACTGAGCACACTGAGCACTGAGCACCCAGCACCCCGAGTACTGAGCACTGAGCGCCCTGAGTACTGAGCACCCAGCACCCCGAGTACTGAGCACTGAGCACCCTGAGTACTGAGCACCCAGCACCCTGAGCACTGAGAACCCAGCACCATGAGTACTGAGTACCCAGCACCCTGAGTACTGAGCACCGAGCACCCCGAGCACTGAGCACCCAGCACCCTGAGCACTGAGCACCCTGAGGACTGAGCAACCAGCACCCTGAGCACCGAGCACCCCGAGCACTGAGCACCCAGCACCCTGAGCACTGAGCACCCTGAGGACTGAGCACCCAGCACCCTGAGCACCGAGCACCCCGAGCACTGAGCACCCAGCACCCTGAGCACTGAGCACCCTGAGGACTGAGCACCCAGCACCCTGAGCACCGAGCACCCCGAGCACTGAGCACCCAGCACCCTGAGTACTGAGAACAGATCACCCCGAGCACGGAGCACCCAGTACCCCGAACACTGAGTACTGAGCACCCAGCACCCTGAGTACTGAGCACCGAGCTCCCCGAGCACTGAGCACCCAGCACCCTGAGCACTGAGCACCCAGCACCCTGAGCACTGAACACCCAGCACCCTGAGTACTGAGCACCCAGCACGCTGAGTACTGAGCACTCAGCACCCTGAGCACTGAGCACCCAGCACCCTGAGTACTGAGCACTGAGCACCCAGCACCCCGAGCACTGAGCACCCAGCACCCTGTGTACTGAGCACTGAGCACCCTGATTACTAAGCACCTAGCACCCTGAGTACTGAGCACCCAGGACCCTGAGCACTGAGCACCGAGCACCCCGAGCACTGAGCACTCAGCACCCTGAGCACTCAGCACCCATCACCCCGATCACTGAACACCCAGCACCCTGAGCACTGAGCACCCAGCACCCTGAGCACTGAGCACCCAGCACCCAGAGCACTGAGCACCCAGCACCCTGAGCACTGAGCACCCAGCACCCTGAGTACTGAGCACCCAGCACCCTGAGTACTGAGCACCCAGCACCCTGAGTACTTAGCACCGAGCACCCTGAGTACTGAGCACCGAGCACCCTGAGTACTAAGCACCCAGCACCCTGAGCACTGAGCACCCAGCACCCTGAGTACTGAGCACCCAGCACCCTGAGTACTGAGCACCCAGCACCCCTAGCACTGAGCACCCAGCACCCTGAGTACTGAGCACCTAGCACCCTGAGCACTGAGCACCGAGCACCCTGAGTACTGAACACCCAGCACCCTGAGCACTGAGCACTGAGCACCCAGCACCCTGAGCACTGAGAACTGAGCACCCAGCACCCCGAGCACTGAGCACCCAGCACCCTGAGCACCCAGCACCCTGAGCACTGAGCACCCTGAGCACTGAGCACCCTGAGCACTGAGCACTGAGCACCCAGCACCCTGAGTACTGAGCACCCAACACTCTGAGCACTGAGCACCCAGCACGCTGAGTACTGAGCACTGAGCACACAGCACCCTGAGTACTGAGCACCCAGCACCCCGAGCACTGAGCACCCAGCGCCCCGAGCACTGAGCACCCAGCACCCTGAGCACTGAGCACTGAGCACACTGAGCACTGAGCACCCAGCACCCCGAGTACTGAGCACTGAGCACCCTGAGTACTGCGCACCCAACACCCAGAGTACTGATCACCCAGCACCCTGAGAACTGAGCACCCAGCACCCTGAGTACTGAGCACCCAGCACCCTGAGTACTGAGCACCCAGCACCCTGAGCACTGAGCACTGAGCACCCAGCACCTTGAGCACTGAGCACTGACCACCCAGCACCCCGAGCACTGAGCACCCAGCGCCCTGAGCACTGAGCACCCAGCACACTGAGCACTGAGCACCCAGCCCCCTGAGTACTGAGCACCCAGCACCATGAGTACTGAGCACCCAGCACCCTGAGCACTGAGCACCCTGAGGACTGAGCACCCAGCTCCCTGAGCACTGAGCACCCAGCACCCTGAGTACTGAGCACCGATCACCCTGAGCACTGAGCACCCAGCACCCCGAGCACTGAGCACCCAGCACCCTGAGTACTGAGCACCCAGCACCCTGAGCACTGAGCACCCAGCACCCTGAGTACTGAGCACCCTGAGTACTGAGCACCGATCACCCTGAGCACTGAGCACCCAGCACCCTGAGTACTGAGCACCCAGCACCCTGAGCACTGAGCAACCAGCACCCTGAGCACTGAGCACCCAGCACCCTGAGTACTGAGCACCCAGCACCCTGAGTACTGAGTACCCAGCACCCTGAGCACTGAGGACCCAGCACCCTGAGTACTGAGCACCGAGCACCCTGAGTACTGAGCACCCAGCACCCTGAGTACTGAGCACACAGCACCCTGAGCACTGAGCACCCAGCACACTGAGTACTGAGCACCCAGCACCCTGAGTACTGAGCACCCAACACCCAGACTACTGAGCTCCCAGCACCCTGAGCACTGAGCACCCAGCACCCTGAGTACTGAGCACCCAGCACCCTGAGTACTGAACACCCAGCACCCTGAGCACTGAGCACTGAGCACCCTGAGCACTGAGTACTGAGCACTGAGCACCCTGAGCACTGAGCACCCAGCACCCCGAGTACTGAGCACCCAGCACCCCGAGCACTGAGCACCCAGCGCCCCGAGCACTGAGCACCCAGCACCCCGAGCACTGAGCACTGAGCACCCTGAGCACTGAGCACCAAGCACCCCGAGTACTGAGCACTGAGCACCCTGAGTACTGAGCACCAAGCACCCCGAGTACTGAGCACTGAGCACCCTGAGTACTGAGCACCCAGCACCCTGAGCACTGAGCACCCAGCACCCTGAGTACTGAGCACTGAAAACCCTGAGTACTGAGCACCGAGCACCCTGAGTACTGAGCACCCAGCACCCTGATCACTGAGCATGGAGCACCCCGAGGACTGAGCACCCAGCACCCTGAGCACTGAGCACCGAGCACCCTGAGTACTGAACACCCAGCACCCTGAGCACTGAGCACTGAGCACCCAGCACCCTGAGCACTGAGAACTGAGCACCCAGCACCCCGAGCACTGAGCACCCAGCACCCTGAGCACCCAGCACCCTGAGCACTGAGCACCCTGAGCACTGAGCACCCTGAGCACTGAGCACTGAGCACCCAGCACCCTGAGTACTGAACACCCAGCACCCTGAGCACTGAGCACTGAGCACCCAGCACCCTGAGCACTGAGAACTGAGCACCCAGCACCCCGAGCACTGAGCACCCAGCACCCTGAGCACCCAGCACCCTGAGCACTGAGCACCCTGAGCACTGAGCACCCTGAGCACTGAGCACTGAGCACCCAGCACCCTGAGTACTGAGCACCCAACACTCTGAGCACTGAGCACCCAGCACGCTGAGTACTGAGCACTGAGCACACAGCACCCTGAGTACTGAGCACCCAGCACCCCGAGCACTGAGCACCCAGCGCCCCGAGCACTGAGCACCCAGCACCCTGAGCACTGAGCACTGAGCACACTGAGCACTGAGCACCCAGCACCCCGAGTACTGAGCACTGAGCACCCTGAGTACTGCGCACCCAACACCCAGAGTACTGATCACCCAGCACCCTGAGAACTGAGCACCCAGCACCCTGAGTACTGAGCACCCAGCACCCTGAGTACTGAGCACCCAGCACCCTGAGCACTGAGCACTGAGCACCCAGCACCTTGAGCACTGAGCACTGACCACCCAGCACCCCGAGCACTGAGCACCCAGCGCCCTGAGCACTGAGCACCCAGCACACTGAGCACTGAGCACCCAGCCCCCTGAGTACTGAGCACCCAGCACCATGAGTACTGAGCACCCAGCACCCTGAGCACTGAGCACCCTGAGGACTGAGCACCCAGCTCCCTGAGCACTGAGCACCCAGCACCCTGAGTACTGAGCACCGATCACCCTGAGCACTGAGCACCCAGCACCCCGAGCACTGAGCACCCAGCACCCTGAGTACTGAGCACCCAGCACCCTGAGCACTGAGCACCCAGCACCCTGAGTACTGAGCACCCTGAGTACTGAGCACCGATCACCCTGAGCACTGAGCACCCAGCACCCTGAGTACTGAGCACCCAGCACCCTGAGCACTGAGCAACCAGCACCCTGAGCACTGAGCACCCAGCACCCTGAGTACTGAGCACCCAGCACCCTGAGTACTGAGTACCCAGCACCCTGAGCACTGAGGACCCAGCACCCTGAGTACTGAGCACCGAGCACCCTGAGTACTGAGCACCCAGCACCCTGAGTACTGAGCACACAGCACCCTGAGCACTGAGCACCCAGCACCCTGAGTACTGAGCACCCAGCACCCTGAGTACTGAACACCCAGCACCCTGAGCACTGAGCACTGAGCACCCTGAGCACTGAGTACTGAGCACTGAGCACCCTGAGCACTGAGCACCCAGCACCCCGAGTACTGAGCACCCAGCACCCCGAGCACTGAGCACCCAGCGCCCCGAGCACTGAGCACCCAGCACCCCGAGCACTGAGCACTGAGCACCCTGAGCACTGAGCACCAAGCACCCCGAGTACTGAGCACTGAGCACCCTGAGTACTGAGCACCAAGCACCCCGAGTACTGAGCACTGAGCACCCTGAGTACTGAGCACCCAGCACCCTGAGCACTGAGCACCCAGCACCCTGAGTACTGAGCACTGAAAACCCTGAGTACTGAGCACCGAGCACCCTGAGTACTGAGCACCCAGCACCCTGATCACTGAGCATGGAGCACCCCGAGGACTGAGCACCCAGCACCCTGAGCACTGAGCACCGAGCACCCTGAGTACTGAACACCCAGCACCCTGAGCACTGAGCACTGAGCACCCAGCACCCTGAGCACTGAGAACTGAGCACCCAGCACCCCGAGCACTGAGCACCCAGCACCCTGAGCACCCAGCACCCTGAGCACTGAGCACCCTGAGCACTGAGCACCCTGAGCACTGAGCACTGAGCACCCAGCACCCTGAGTACTGAACACCCAGCACCCTGAGCACTGAGCACTGAGCACCCAGCACCCTGAGCACTGAGAACTGAGCACCCAGCACCCCGAGCACTGAGCACCCAGCACCCTGAGCACCCAGCACCCTGAGCACTGAGCACCCTGAGCACTGAGCACCCTGAGCACTGAGCACTGAGCACCCAGCACCCTGAGTACTGAGCACCCAACACTCTGAGCACTGAGCACCCAGCACGCTGAGTACTGAGCACTGAGCACACAGCAC
This sequence comes from Microtus oregoni, assembly GCF_018167655.1. Taxonomy (NCBI): domain Eukaryota; kingdom Metazoa; phylum Chordata; class Mammalia; order Rodentia; family Cricetidae; genus Microtus; species Microtus oregoni. Next base: position 1,539,822 of record NW_024544785.1, on the reverse strand, counting down.
CCTGAGTACTGAGCACCCAGCACCCCGAGCACTGAGCACCCAGCGCCCCGAGCACTGAGCACCCAGCACCCTGAGCACTGAGCACTGAGCACACTGAGCACTGAGCACCCAGCACCCCGAGTACTGAGCACTGAGCACCCTGAGTACTGCGCACCCAACACCCAGAGTACTGATCACCCAGCACCCTGAGAACTGAGCACCCAGCACCCTGAGTACTGAGCACCCAGCACCCTGAGTACTGAGCACCCAGCACCCTGAGCACTGAGCACTGAGCACCCAGCACCTTGAGCACTGAGCACTGACCACCCAGCACCCCGAGCACTGAGCACCCAGCGCCCTGAGCACTGAGCACCCAGCACACTGAGCACTGAGCACCCAGCCCCCTGAGTACTGAGCACCCAGCACCATGAGTACTGAGCACCCAGCACCCTGAGCACTGAGCACCCTGAGGACTGAGCACCCAGCTCCCTGAGCACTGAGCACCCAGCACCCTGAGTACTGAGCACCGATCACCCTGAGCACTGAGCACCCAGCACCCCGAGCACTGAGCACCCAGCACCCTGAGTACTGAGCACCCAGCACCCTGAGCACTGAGCACCCAGCACCCTGAGTACTGAGCACCCTGAGTACTGAGCACCGATCACCCTGAGCACTGAGCACCCAGCACCCTGAGTACTGAGCACCCAGCACCCTGAGCACTGAGCAACCAGCACCCTGAGCACTGAGCACCCAGCACCCTGAGTACTGAGCACCCAGCACCCTGAGTACTGAGTACCCAGCACCCTGAGCACTGAGGACCCAGCACCCTGAGTACTGAGCACCGAGCACCCTGAGTACTGAGCACCCAGCACCCTGAGTACTGAGCACACAGCACCCTGAGCACTGAGCACCCAGCACACTGAGTACTGAGCACCCAGCACCCTGAGTACTGAGCACCCAACACCCAGACTACTGAGCTCCCAGCACCCTGAGCACTGAGCACCCAGCACCCTGAGTACTGAGCACCCAGCACCCTGAGTACTGAACACCCAGCACCCTGAGCACTGAGCACTGAGCACCCTGAGCACTGAGTACTGAGCACTGAGCACCCTGAGCACTGAGCACCCAGCACCCCGAGTACTGAGCACCCAGCACCCCGAGCACTGAGCACCCAGCGCCCCGAGCACTGAGCACCCAGCACCCCGTGCACTGAGCACTGAGCACCCTGAGCACTGAGCACCAAGCACCCCGAGTACTGAGCACTGAGCACCCTGAGTACTGAGCACCAAGCACCCCGAGTACTGAGCACTGAGCACCCTGAGTACTGAGCACCCAGCACCCTGAGCACTGAGCACCCAGCACCCTGAGTACTGAGCACTGAAAACCCTGAGTACTGAGCACCGAGCACCCTGAGTACTGAGCACCCAGCACCCTGATCACTGAGCATGGAGCACCCCGAGGACTGAGCACCCAGCACCCTGAGCACTGAGCACCCAGCACCTTGAGTACTGAGCACCGAGCACAATGAGCACTGCGCACCCAGCACCCTGAGTACTGACCACCCAGCACCCTGAGCACTGAGCACCCAGCTCCCTGAGCACTGAGCACGCAGCACCCCAAGCACTCAGCAACCAGCACCCTGAGTACTGAGCACAGAGCACCCTGAGCACTGAGCACCCAGCACCCTGAGTACTGAGCACCCAGCACCCTGAGTACTGAGCAACCAGCACCCTGAGCACTGAGCACCCAGCACCCTGAGCACTGAGCACTGAGCATCCAGCACCACAGCCCTGAGCAATCAGCACCCCGAGCACTGAGCACCCAGCACCCTGAGCACTGAGCACCCAGCACCCTGAGTACTGAGCAACCAGCTACCTGAGTACTGAGCACCCAGCACCCTGAGTACTGAGCACTCAGCAGCCTGAGTACTGAGCACCGAGCACACCGAGCAATGAGCACCCAGCACCCTGAGCACTGAGCACCCGGAGGACTGAGCACCCAGCACTCTGAGCACTGAGCACAGATCACTCTGAGCAGTGAGCACCCAGCACCCCGAGCACTGAGCACCCAGCACCCTGAGTACTGAGCACCCAGCACCCCGAGTACTGAGCACCCAGCACCCTGAGTACTGAGCACCCAGCACCCCGAGCACTGAGCACCCAGCACCCTGAGTACTGAGCACCCTGAGTACTGAGCACTGAGCACAGAGCATCCTGAGTACTGAGCACTCTGAGGACTGAGCACCCAGCACCCAGAGCACTGAGAACCCAGCACCCGGAGTACTGAGCACTGATCACCCTGAGCACTGAGCACCCAGCACCCCGAGCACTGAGCACCCAGCACCCTGAGTACTGAGCACCCAGCACCCTGAGCACTGAGCACCGAGCACCCTGAGTACTGAACACCCAGCACCTTGAGCACTCAGCACTGAGCACCCAGCACCCTGAGCACTGAGCACTGAGCACCCAGCACCCCGAGCACTGAGCACCCAGCACCCTGAGCACCCAGCACCCTGAGCACTGAGCACCCTGAGCACTGAGCACCCTGAGCACTGAGCACTGAGCACCCAGCACCCTGAGTACTGAGCACCCAACACTCTGAGCACTGAGCACCCAGCACGCTGAGTACTGAGCACTGAGCACACAGCACCCTGAGTACTGAGCACCCAGCACCCCGAGCACTGAGCACCCAGCGCCCCGAGCACTGAGCACCCAGCACCCCAAGCACTGAGCACTGAGCACACTGAGCACTGAGCACCCAGCACCCCGAGTACTGAGCACTGAGCGCCCTGAGTACTGAGCACCCAGCACCCCGAGTACTGAGCACTGAGCACCCTGAGTACTGAGCACCCAGCACCCTGAGCACTGAGAACCCAGCACCATGAGTACTGAGTACCCAGCACCCTGAGTACTGAGCACCGAGCACCCCGAGCACTGAGCACCCAGCACCCTGAGCACTGAGCACCCTGAGGACTGAGCAACCAGCACCCTGAGCACCGAGCACCCCGAGCACTGAGCACCCAGCACCCTGAGCACTGAGCACCCTGAGGACTGAGCACCCAGCACCCTGAGCACCGAGCACCCCGAGCACTGAGCACCCAGCACCCTGAGTACTGAGAACAGATCACCCCGAGCACGGAGCACCCAGTACCCCGAACACTGAGTACTGAGCACCCAGCACCCTGAGTACTGAGCACCCAGCACGCTGAGTACTGAGCACTCAGCACCCTGAGCACTGAGCACCCAGCACCCTGAGTACTGAGCACTGAGCACCCAGCACCCCGAGCACTGAGCACCCAGCACCCTGTGTACTGAGCACTGAGCACCCTGATTACTAAGCACCTAGCACCCTGAGTACTGAGCACCCAGGACCCTGAGCACTGAGCACCGAGCACCCCGAGCACTGAGCACTCAGCACCCTGAGCACTCAGCACCCATCACCCCGATCACTGAACACCCAGCACCCTGAGCACTGAGCACCCAGCACCCTGAGCACTGAGCACCCAGCACCCAGAGCACTGAGCACCCAGCACCCTGAGCACTGAGCACCCAGCACCCTGAGTACTGAGCACCCAGCACCCTGAGTACTGAGCACCCAGCACCCTGAGTACTTAGCACCGAGCACCCTGAGTACTGAGCACCGAGCACCCTGAGTACTGAGCACCCAGCACCCTGAGCACTGAGCACCCAGCACCCTGAGTACTGAGCACCCAGCACCCTGAGTACTGAGCACCCAGCACCCCTAGCACTGAGCACCCAGCACCCTGAGTACTGAGCACCTAGCACCCTGAGCACTGAGCACCGAGCACCCTGAGTACTGAACACCCAGCACCCTGAGCACTGAGCACTGAGCACCCAGCACCCTGAGCACTGAGAACTGAGCACCCAGCACCCCGAGCACTGAGCACCCAGCACCCTGAGCACCCAGCACCCTGAGCACTGAGCACCCTGAGCACTGAGCACCCTGAGCACTGAGCACTGAGCACCCAGCACCCTGAGTACTGAGCACCCAACACTCTGAGCACTGAGCACCCAGCACGCTGAGTACTGAGCACTGAGCACACAGCACCCTGAGTACTGAGCACCCAGCACCCCGAGCACTGAGCACCCAGCGCCCCGAGCACTGAGCACCCAGCACCCTGAGCACTGAGCACTGAGCACACTGAGCACTGAGCACCCAGCACCCCGAGTACTGAGCACTGAGCACCCTGAGTACTGCGCACCCAACACCCAGAGTACTGATCAGCCAGCACCCTGAGAACTGAGCACTCAGCACCCTGAGTACTGAGCACCCAGCACCCTGAGTACTGAGCACCCAGCACCCTGAGCACTGAGCACTGAGCACCCAGCACCTTGAGCACTGAGCACTGACCACCCAGCACCCCGAGCACTGAGCACCCAGCACCCCAAGCACTGAGCACCCAGCGCCCTGAGCACTGAGCACCCAGCACACTGAGCACTGAGCACCCAGCCCCCTGAGTACTGAGCACCCAGCACCATGAGTACTGAGCACCCAGCACCCTGAGCACTGAGCACCCTGAGGACTGAGCACCCAGCTCCCTGAGCACTGAGCACCCAGCACCCTGAGTACTGAGCACCGATCACCCTGAGCACTCAGCACCCAGCACCCCGAGCACTGAGCACCCAGCAACCTGAGTACTGAGCACCCAGCACCCTGAGCACTGAGCACCCAGCACCCTGAGTACTGAGCACCCTGAGTACTGAGCACCGATCACCCTGAGCACTGAGCACCCAGCACCCTGAGTACTGAGCACCCAGCACCCTGAGCACTGAGCAACCAGCACCCTGAGCACTGAGCACCCAGCACCCTGAGTACTGAGCACCCAGCACCCTGAGTACTGAGTACCCAGCACCCTGAGCACTGAGGACCCAGCACCCTGAGTACTGAGCACCGAGCACCCTGAGTACTGAGCACCCAGCACCCTGAGTACTGAGCACACAGCACCCTGAGCACTGAGCACCCAGCACACTGAGTACTGAGCACCCAGCACCCTGAGTACTGAGCACCCAGCACACAGAGCACTGAGCACCCAGCACCCCGAGCACGGAGCACCCAGGACCCCGAGCACTGAGTACTGAGCACCCAGCACCCTGAGTACTGAGCACCGAGCTAACCGAGCACTGAGCACCCTGAGTACTGAGCACCCAGCACCCCGATCACTGAGCACCCAGCACCATGTGCACTGAGCACCCAGCACCCTGAGCACTGAGCACCCAGCACCCTGAGTACTGAGCACCCAGCACGCTGAGTACTGAGCACCCAGCACCCTGAGCACTGAGCAGGCAGCACCCTGAGTACTGAGCACTGAGCACCCAGCACCCCGAGCACTGAGCACCCAGCACCCTGTGTACTGAGCACTGAGCACCCTGAGCACTGAGCACCGAGCACCCCGAGCACTGAGCACCCAGCACCCTGAGCACTCAGCACCCAGCACCCCGAGCACTGAGCACCGAGCACCCCGAGCACTGAGCACCCAGCACCCTGAGCACTCAGCACCCAGCACCCCGAGCACTGAGCACCCAGCACCCTGAGCACTGAGCACCCAGCACCATGAGCACGGAGCACCCCGAGTACTGAGCACCCAGCACCCTGAGCACTGAGCACCCAGCACCTTGAGTACTGAGCACCGAGCACCTCGAGCACTAAGCACCCAGCACCCTGAGTACTGAGCACCCAGCACCCTGAGCACTGAGCACCCAGAACCCTGAGCACTGAGCACCCAGCACCCTGAGCACGGAGCACCCAGCACCCTGAGTACTGAGCACCCAACACCCAGACTACTGAGCTCCCAGCACCCTGAGCACTGAGCACCCAGCACCCTGAGTACTGAGCACCCAGCACCCTGAGTACTGAACACCCAGCACCCTGAGCACTGAGCACTGAGCACCCTGAGCACTGAGTACTGAGCACTGAGCACCCTGAGCACTGAGCACCCAGCACACCGAGTACTGAGCACCCAGCACCCCGAGCACTGAGCACCCAGCGCCCCGAGCACTGAGCACCCAGCACCCCGAGCACTGAGCACTGAGCACCCTGAGCACTGAGCACCAAGCACCCCGAGTACTGAGCACTGAGCACCCTGAGTACTGAGCACCAAGCACCCCGAGTACTGAGCACTGAGCACCCTGAGTACTGAGCACCCAGCACCCTGAGCACTGAGCACCCAGCACCCTGAGTACTGAGCACTGAAAACCCTGAGTACTGAGCACCGAGCACCCTGAGTACTGAGCACCCAGCACCCTGATCACTGAGCACGGAGCACCCCGAGGACTGAGCACCCAGCACCCTGAGCACTGAGCCCCCAGCACCTTGAGTACTGAGCACCGAGCACAACGAGCACTGAGCACCCAGCACCCTGAGTACTGAGCACCCAGCACCCTGAGCACTGAGCACCCAGCTCCCTGAGCACTGAGCACGCAGCACCCCAAGCACTCAGCAACCAGCACACTGAGTACTGAGCACAGAGCACCCTGAGCACTGAGCACCCAGCACCCTGAGTACTGAGCACCCAGCACCCTGAGTACTGAGCAACCAGCACCCTGAGCACTGAGCACTGAGCACCCAGCACCCTGAGCACTGAGCACTGAGCACCCAGCACCACAGCCCTGAGCAATCAGCACCCCGAGCACTGAGCACCCAGCACCCTGAGCACTGAGCACCCAGCACCCTGAGTACTGAGCAACCAGCTACCTGAGTACTGAGCACCCAGCACCCTGAGTACTGAGCACTCAGCAGCCTGAGTACTGAGCACCGAGCACACCGAGCAATGAGCACCCAGCACCCTGAGCACTGAGCACCCGGAGGACTGAGCACCCAGCACTCTGAGCACTGAGCACAGATCACTCTGAGCAGTGAGCACCCAGCACCCCGAGCACTGAGCACCCAGCACCCTGAGTACTGAGCACCCAGCACCCCGAGTACTGAGCACCCAGCACCCTGAGTACTGAGCACCCAGCACCCCGAGCACTGAGCACCCAGCACCCTGAGTACTGAGCACCCTGAGTACTGAGCACTGAGCACAGAGCATCCTGAGTACTGAGCACTCTGAGGACTGAGCACCCAGCACCCAGAGCACTGAGAACCCAGCACCCTGAGTACTGAGCACTGATCACCCTGAGCACTGAGCACCCAGCACCCCGAGCACTGAGCACCCAGCACCCTGAGTACTGAGCACCCAGCACCCTGAGCACTGAGCACCGAGCACCCTGAGTACTGAACACCCAGCACCTTGAGCACTCAGCACTGAGCACCCAGCACCCTGAGCACTGAGCACTGAGCACCCAGCACGCCGAGCACTGAGCACCCAGCACCCTGAGCACCCAGCACCCTGAGCACTGAGCACCCTGAGCACTGAGCACCCTGAGCACTGAGCACTGAGCACCCAGCACCCTGAGTACTGAGCACCCAACACTCTGAGCACTGAGCACCCAGCACGCTGAGTACTGAGCACTGAGCACACAGCACCCTGAGTACTGAGCACCCAGCACCCCGAGCACTGAGCACCCAGCGCCCCGAGCACTGAGCACCCAGCACCCCGAGCACTGAGCACTGAGCACACTGAGCACTGAGCACCCAGCACCCCGAGTACTGAGCACTGAGCGCCCTGAGTACTGAGCACCCAGCACCCCGAGTACTGAGCACTGAGCACCCTGAGTACTGAGCACCCAGCACCCTGAGCACTGAGAACCCAGCACCATGAGTACTGAGTACCCAGCACCCTGAGTACTGAGCACCGAGCACCCCGAGCAATGAGCACCCAGCACCCTGAGCACTGAGCACCCTGAGGACTGAGCACCCAGCACCCTGAGCACCGAGCACCCCGAGCACTGAGCACCCAGCACCCTGAGCACTGAGCACCCTGAGGACTGAGCACCCAGCACCCTGAGCACCGAGCACCCCGAGCACTGAGCACCCAGCACCCTGAGCACTGAGCACCCTGAGGACTGAGCACCCAGCACCCTGAGCACCGAGCACCCCGAGCACTGAGCACCCAGCACCCTGAGTACTGAGAACAGATCACCCCGAGCACGGAGCACCCAGTACCCCGAACACTGAGTACTGAGCACCCAGCACCCTGAGTACTGAGCACCGAGCTCCCCGAGCACTGAGCACCCAGCACCCTGAGCACTGAGCACCCAGCACCCTGAGCACTGAACACCCAGCACCCTGAGTACTGAGCACCCAGCACGCTGAGTACTGAGCACTCAGCACCCTGAGCACTGAGCACCCAGCACCCTGAGTACTGAGCACTGAGCACCCAGCACCCCGAGCACTGAGCACCCAGCACCCTGTGTACTGAGCACTGAGCACCGTGATTACTAAGCACCTAGCACCCTGAGTACTGAGCCCCCAGCACCCTGAGTACTGAGCACCCAGCACCCCGAGCACTGAGCACCCAGCACCCCGAGAATGAGCACCCAGCACCCTGAGTACTGAGCACCCAGCACCCTGAGTACTGAGCACACAGCACCCTGAGTACTTAGCACCCAGCACCCTGAGCACTGAGCACTGAGCACCCAGCACCTTGAGCACTGTGCACTGACCACCCAGCACCCCGAGCACTGAGCACCCAGCACCCCGAGCACTGAGCACCGAGCGCCCTGAGCACTGAGCACCCAGCACCCTGAGCACTGAGCACCCAGCACCCCGAGCACTGAGCACCCAGCGCCCTGAGCACTGAGCACCCAGCACAATGAGTACTGAGCACCCAGCACCCTGAGTACTGAGCACACAGCACCCTGAGTATTGAGCACCGAGCACCCCGAGCACTGAGCACCCAGCACCCTGAGCACTGAGCACCCTGAGGACTGAGCACCCAGCACCCTGAGCACTGAGCACCCAGCACCCTGAGTACTGAGCACCGATCACCCTGAGCACTGAGCACCCAGCACCCCGAGCACTGAGCACCCAGCACCCTGAGCACTGAGCACCCAGCACCCTGAGTACTGAGCACTGAGCACCCAGCACCCCGAGCACTGAGCATCCAGCACCCTGTGTACTGAGCACTGAGCACCCTGAGTACTAAGCACCCAGCACCCTGAGTACTGAGCACCCAGGACCCTGAGCACTGAGCACCGAGCACCCCGAGCACTGAGCACCCAGCACCCTGAGCAATCAGCACCTATCACCCCGATCAATGAGCACCCAGCACCCTGAGCACTGAGCACCCAGCACCCTGAGCACTGAGCACCCAGCACCCAGAGCACTGAGCACCCAGCACCCTGAACACTGAGCACCCAGCACCCTGAGTACTGAGCACCCAGCACCCTGAGTACTGAGCACCCAGACCCCGAGCACTGAGGACCCAGCACCCCTAGCACTGAGCACCCAGCACCCTGAGCACTGAGCACCCAGCAGCCCGAGCACTGAGCACCCAGCATCCTGAGCACTGAGTACTGAGCAACCAGCACCCTGAGCACTGAGCACCCAGCACCCTGAGCACTGAGCACCCAGCACCCTGAGTACTGAGCACCCAGCACCCCAAGCACTGAGCACCGAGCACCCTGAGTACTGAGCAACCAGCACCCTGAGCACTGAGCACCCAGCACCCTGAGCACTGAGCACTGAGCATCCAGCACCACAGCCCTGAGCAATCAGCACCCCGAGCACTGAGCACCCAGCACCCTGAGCACTGAGCACCCAGCACCCTGAGTACTGAGCAACCAGCTACCTGAGTACTGAGCACCCAGCACCCTGAGTACTGAGCACTCAGCAGCCTGAGTACTGAGCACCGAGCACACCGAGCAATGAGCACCCAGCACCCTGAGCACTGAGCACCCGGAGGACTGAGCACCCAGCACTCTGAGCACTGAGCACAGATCACTCTGAGCAGTGAGCACCCAGCACCCCGAGCACTGAGCACCCAGCACCCTGAGTACTGAGCACCCAGCACCCCGAGTACTGAGCACCCAGCACCCTGAGTACTGAGCACCCAGCACCCCGAGCACTGAGCACCCAGCACCCTGAGTACTGAGCACCCTGAGTACTGAGCACTGAGCACAGAGCATCCTGAGTACTGAGCACTCTGAGGACTGAGCACCCAGCACCCAGAGCACTGAGAACCCAGCACCCGGAGTACTGAGCACTGATCACCCTGAGCACTGAGCACCCAGCACCCCGAGCACTGAGCACCCAGCACCCTGAGTACTGAGCACCCAGCACCCTGAGTACTGAGCACCCAGCACCCCTAGCACTGACCACCCAGCACCCTGAGTACTGAGCACCTAGCACCCTGAGCACTGAGCACCGAGCACCCTGAGTACTGAACACCCAGCACCCTGAGCACTGAGCACTGAGCACCCAGCACCCTGAGCACTGAGAACTGAGCACCCAGCACCCCGAGCACTGAGCACCCAGCACCCTGAGCACCCAGCACCCTGAGCACTGAGCACCCTGAGCACTGAGCACCCTGAGCACTGAGCACTGAGCACCCAGCACCCTGAGTACTGAGCACCCAACACTCTGAGCACTGAGCACCCAGCACGCTGAGTACTGAGCACTGAGCACACAGCACCCTGAGTACTGAGCACCCAGCACCCCGAGCACTGAGCACCCAGCGCCCCGAGCACTGAGCACCCAGCACCCTGAGCACTGAGCACTGAGCACACTGAGCACTGAGCACCCAGCACCCCGAGTACTGAGCACTGAGCACCCTGAGTACTGCGCACCCAACACCCAGAGTACTGATCACCCAGCACCCTGAGAACTGAGCACCCAGCACCCTGAGTACTGAGCACCCAGCACCCTGAGTACTGAGCACCCAGCACCCTGAGCACTGAGCACTGAGCACCCAGCACCTTGAGCACTGAGCACTGACCACCCAGCACCCCGAGCACTGAGCACCCAGCGCCCTGAGCACTGAGCACCCAGCACACTGAGCACTGAGCACCCAGCCCCCTGAGTACTGAGCACCCAGCACCATGAGTACTGAGCACCCAGCACCCTGAGCACTGAGCACCCTGAGGACTGAGCACCCAGCTCCCTGAGCACTGAGCACCCAGCACCCTGAGTACTGAGCACCGATCACCCTGAGCACTGAGCACCCAGCACCCCGAGCACTGAGCACCCAGCACCCTGAGTACTGAGCACCCAGCACCCTGAGCACTGAGCACCCAGCACCCTGAGTACTGAGCACCCTGAGTACTGAGCACCGATCACCCTGAGCACTGAGCACCCAGCACCCTGAGTACTGAGCACCCAGCACCCTGAGCACTGAGCAACCAGCACCCTGAGCACTGAGCACCCAGCACCCTGAGTACTGAGCACCCAGCACCCTGAGTACTGAGTACCCAGCACCCTGAGCACTGAGGACCCAGCACCCTGAGTACTGAGCACCGAGCACCCTGAGTACTGAGCACCCAGCACCCTGAGTACTGAGCACACAGCACCCTGAGCACTGAGCACCCAGCACACTGAGTACTGAGCACCCAGCACCCTGAGTACTGAGCACCCAACACCCAGACTACTGAGCATCCAGCACCCTGAGCACTGAGCACCCAGCACCCTGAGTACTGAGCACCCAGCACCCTGAGTACTGAACACCCAGCACCCTGAGCACTGAGCACTGAGCACCCTGAGCACTGAGTACTGAGCACTGAGCACCCTGAGCACTGAGCACCCAGCACCCCGAGTACTGAGCACCCAGCACCCCGAGCACTGAGCACCCAGCGCCCCGAGCACTGAGCACCCAGCACCCCGAGCACTGAGCACTGAGCACCCTGAGCACTGAGCACCAAGCACCCCGAGTACTGAGCACTGAGCACCCTGAGTACTGAGCACCAAGCACCCCGAGTACTGAGCACTGAGCACCCTGAGTACTGAGCACCCAGCACCCTGAGCACTGAGCACCCAGCACCCTGAGTACTGAGCACTGAAAACCCTGAGTACTGAGCACCGAGCACCCTGAGTACTGAGCACCCAGCACCCTGATCACTGAGCATGGAGCACCCCGAGGACTGAGCACCCAGCACCCTGAGCACTGAGCACCCAGCACCTTGAGTACTGAGCACCGAGCACAATGAGCACTGAGCACCCAGCACCCTGAGTACTGAGCACCCAGCACCCTGAGCACTGAGCACCCAGCTCCCTGAGCACTGAGCACGCAGCACCCCAAGCACTCAGCAACCAGCACCCTGAGTACTGAGCACAGAGCACCCTGAGCACTGAGCACCCAGCACCCTGAGTACTGAGCACCCAGCACCCTGAGTACTGAGCAACCAGCACCCTGAGCACTGAGCACCCAGCACCCTGAGCACTGAGCACTGAGCATCCAGCACCACAGCCCTGAGCAATCAGCACCCCGAGCACTGAGCACCCAGCACCCTGAGCACTGAGCACCCAGCACCCTGAGTACTGAGCAACCAGCTACCTGAGTACTGAGCACCCAGCACCCTGAGTACTGAGCACTCAGCAGCCTGAGTACTGAGCACCGAGCACACCGAGCAATGAGCACCCAGCACCCTGAGCACTGAGCACCCGGAGGACTGAGCACCCAGCACTCTGAGCACTGAGCACAGATCACTCTGAGCAGTGAGCACCCAGCACCCCGAGCACTGAGCACCCAGCACCCTGAGTACTGAGCACCCAGCACCCCGAGTACTGAGCACCCAGCACCCTGAGTACTGAGCACCCAGCACCCCGAGCACTGAGCACCCAGCACCCTGAGTACTGAGCACCCTGAGTACTGAGCACTGAGCACAGAGCATCCTGAGTACTGAGCACTCTGAGGACTGAGCACCCAGCACCCAGAGCACTGAGAACCCAGCACCCGGAGTACTGAGCACTGATCACCCTGAGCACTGAGCACCCAGCACCCCGAGCACTGAGCACCCAGCACCCTGAGTACTGAGCACCCAGCACCCTGAGCACTGAGCACCGAGCACCCTGAGTACTGAACACCCAGCACCTTGAGCACTCAGCACTGAGCACCCAGCACCCTGAGCACTGAGCACTGAGCACCCAGCACCCCGAGCACTGAGCACCCAGCACCCTGAGCACCCAGCACCCTGAGCACTGAGCACCCTGAGCACTGAGCACCCTGAGCACTGAGCACTGAGCACCCAGCACCCTGAGTACTGAGCACCCAACACTCTGAGCACTGAGCACCCAGCACGCTGAGTACTGAGCACTGAGCACACAGCACCCTGAGTACTGAGCACCCAGCACCCCGAGCACTGAGCACCCAGCGCCCCGAGCACTGAGCACCCAGCACCCCGAGCACTGAGCACTGAGCACACTGAGCACTGAGCACCCAGCACCCCGAGTACTGAGCACTGAGCGCCCTGAGTACTGAGCACCCAGCACCCCGAGTACTGAGCACTGAGCACCCTGAGTACTGAGCACCCAGCACCCTGAGCACTGAGAACCCAGCACCATGAGTACTGAGTACCCAGCACCCTGAGTACTGAGCACCGAGCACCCCGAGCACTGAGCACCCAGCACCCTGAGCACTGAGCACCCTGAGGACTGAGCAACCAGCACCCTGAGCACCGAGCACCCCGAGCACTGAGCACCCAGCACCCTGAGCACTGAGCACCCTGAGGACTGAGCACCCAGCACCCTGAGCACCGAGCACCCCGAGCACTGAGCACCCAGCACCCTGAGCACTGAGCACCCTGAGGACTGAGCACCCAGCACCCTGAGCACCGAGCACCCCGAGCACTGAGCACCCAGCACCCTGAGTACTGAGAACAGATCACCCCGAGCACGGAGCACCCAGTACCCCGAACACTGAGTACTGAGCACCCAGCACCCTGAGTACTGAGCACCCAGCACGCTGAGTACTGAGCACTCAGCACCCTGAGCACTGAGCACCCAGCACCCTGAGTACTGAGCACTGAGCACCCAGCACCCCGAGCACTGAGCACCCAGCACCCTGTGTACTGAGCACTGAGCACCCTGATTACTAAGCACCTAGCACCCTGAGTACTGAGCACCCAGGACCCTGAGCACTGAGCACCGAGCACCCCGAGCACTGAGCACTCAGCACCCTGAGCACTCAGCACCCATCACCCCGATCACTGAACACCCAGCACCCTGAGCACTGAGCACCCAGCACCCTGAGCACTGAGCACCCAGCACCCAGAGCACTGAGCACCCAGCACCCTGAGCACTGAGCACCCAGCACCCTGAGTACTGAGCACCCAGCACCCTGAGTACTGAGCACCCAGCACCCTGAGTACTTAGCACCGAGCACCCTGAGTACTGAGCACCGAGCACCCTGAGTACTGAGCACCCAGCACCCTGAGCACTGAGCACCCAGCACCCTGAGTACTGAGCACCCAGCACCCTGAGTACTGAGCACCCAGCACCCCTAGCACTGAGCACCCAGCACCCTGAGTACTGAGCACCTAGCACCCTGAGCACTGAGCACCGAGCACCCTGAGTTCTGAACACCCAGCACCCTGAGCACTGAGCACTGAGCACCCAGCACCCTGAGCACTGAGAACTGAGCACCCAGCACCCCGAGCACTGAGCACCCAGCACCCTGAGCACCCAGCACCCTGAGCACTGAGCACCCTGAGCACTGAGCACCCTGAGCACTGAGCACTGAGCACCCAGCACCCTGAGTACTGAGCACCCAACACTCTGAGCACTGAGCACCCAGCACGCTGAGTACTGAGCACTGAGCACACAGCACCCTGAGTACTGAGCACCCAGCACCCCGAGCACTGAGCACCCAGCGCCCCGAGCACTGAGCACCCAGCACCCTGAGCACTGAGCACTGAGCACACTGAGCACTGAGCACCCAGCACCCCGAGTACTGAGCACTGAGCACCCTGAGTACTGCGCACCCAACACCCAGAGTACTGATCAGCCAGCACCCTGAGAACTGAGCACCCAGCACCCTGAGTACTGAGCACCCAGCACCCTGAGTACTGAGCACCCAGCACCCTGAGCACTGAGCACTGAGCACCCAGCACCTTGAGCACTGAGCACTGACCACCCAGCACCCCGAGCACTGAGCACCCAGCACCCCAAGCACTGAGCACCCAGCGCCCTGAGCACTGAGCACCCAGCACACTGAGCACTGAGCACCCAGCCCCCTGAGTACTGAGCACCCAGCACCATGAGTACTGAGCACCCAGCACCCTGAGCACTGAGCACCCTGAGGACTGAGCACCCAGCTCCCTGAGCACTGAGCACCCAGCACCCTGAGTACTGAGCACCGATCACCCTGAGCACTGAGCACCCAGCACCCCGAGCACTGAGCACCCAGCAACCTGAGTACTGAGCACCCAGCACCCTGAGCACTGAGCACCCAGCACCCTGAGTACTGAGCACCCTGAGTACTGAGCACCGATCACCCTGAGCACTGAGCACCCAGCACCCTGAGTACTGAGCACCCAGCACCCTGAGCACTGAGCAACCAGCACCCTGAGCACTGAGCACCCAGCACCCTGAGTACTGAGCACCCAGCACCCTGAGTACTGAGTACCCAGCACCCTGAGCACTGAGGACCCAGCACCCTGAGTACTGAGCACCGAGCACCCTGAGTACTGAGCACCCAGCACCCTGAGTACTGAGCACACAGCACCCTGAGCACTGAGCACCCAGCACACTGAGTACTGAGCACCCAGCACCCTGAGTACTGAGCACCCAGCACACAGAGCACTGAGCACCCAGCACCCCGAGCACGGAGCACCCAGGACCCCGAGCACTGAGTACTGAGCACCCAGCACCCTGAGTACTGAGCACCGAGCTAACCGAGCACTGAGCACCCTGAGTACTGAGCACCCAGCACCCCGATCACTGAGCACCCAGCACCATGTGCACTGAGCACCCAGCACCCTGAGCACTGAGCACCCAGCACCCTGAGTACTGAGCACCCAGCACGCTGAGTACTGAGCACCCAGCACCCTGAGCACTGAGCAGGCAGCACCCTGAGTACTGAGCACTGAGCACCCAGCACCCCGAGCACTGAGCACCCAGCACCCTGTGTACTGAGCACTGAGCACCCTGAGCACTGAGCACCGAGCACCCCGAGCACTGAGCACCCAGCACCCTGAGCACTCAGCACCCAGCACCCCGAGCACTGAGCACCGAGCACCCCGAGCACTGAGCACCCAGCACCCTGAGCACTCAGCACCCAGCACCCCGAGCACTGAGCACCCAGCACCCTGAGCACTGAGCACCCAGCACCATGAGCACGGAGCACCCCGAGTACTGAGCACCCAGCACCCTGAGCACTGAGCACCCAGCACCTTGAGTACTGAGCACCGAGCACCTCGAGCACTAAGCACCCAGCACCCTGAGTACTGAGCACCCAGCACCCTGAGCACTGAGCACCCAGAACCCTGAGCACTGAGCACCCAGCACCCTGAGCACGGAGCACCCAGCACCCTGAGTACTGAGCACCCAACACCCAGACTACTGAGCTCCCAGCACCCTGAGCACTGAGCACCCAGCACCCTGAGTACTGAGCACCCAGCACCCTGAGTACTGAACACCCAGCACCCTGAGCACTGAGCACTGAGCACCCTGAGCACTGAGTACTGAGCACTGAGCACCCTGAGCACTGAGCACCCAGCACACCGAGTACTGAGCACCCAGCACCCCGAGCACTGAGCACCCAGCGCCCCGAGCACTGAGCACCCAGCACCCCGAGCACTGAGCACTGAGCACCCTGAGCACTGAGCACCAAGCACCCCGAGTACTGAGCACTGAGCACCCTGAGTACTGAGCACCAAGCACCCCGAGTACTGAGCACTGAGCACCCTGAGTACTGAGCACCCAGCACCCTGAGCACTGAGCACCCAGCACCCTGAGTACTGAGCACTGAAAACCCTGAGTACTGAGCACCGAGCACCCTGAGTACTGAGCACCCAGCACCCTGATCACTGAGCACGGAGCACCCCGAGGACTGAGCACCCAGCACCCTGAGCACTGAGCCCCCAGCACCTTGAGTACTGAGCACCGAGCACAACGAGCACTGAGCACCCAGCACCCTGAGTACTGAGCACCCAGCACCCTGAGCACTGAGCACCCAGCTCCCTGAGCACTGAGCACGCAGCACCCCAAGCACTCAGCAACCAGCACCCTGAGTACTGAGCACAGAGCACCCTGAGCACTGAGCACCCAGCACCCTGAGTACTGAGCACCCAGCACCCTGAGTACTGAGCAACCAGCACCCTGAGCACTGAGCACCCAGCACCCTGAGCACTGAGCACTGAGCATCCAGCACCACAGCCCTGAGCAATCAGCACCCCGAGCACTGAGCACCCAGCACCCTGAGCACTGAGCACCCAGCACCCTGAGTACTGAGCAACCAGCTACCTGAGTACTGAGCACCCAGCACCCTGAGTACTGAGCACTCAGCAGCCTGAGTACTGAGCACCGAGCACACCGAGCAATGAGCACCCAGCACCCTGAGCACTGAGCACCCGGAGGACTGAGCACCCAGCACTCTGAGCACTGAGCACAGATCACTCTGAGCAGTGAGCACCCAGCACCCCGAGCACTGAGCACCCAGCACCCTGAGTACTGAGCACCCAGCACCCCGAGTACTGAGCACCCAGCACCCTGAGTACTGAGCACCCAGCACCCCGAGCACTGAGCACCCAGCACCCTGAGTACTGAGCACCCTGAGTACTGAGCACTGAGCACAGAGCATCCTGAGTACTGAGCACTCTGAGGACTGAGCACCCAGCACCCAGAGCACTGAGAACCCAGCACCCTGAGTACTGAGCACCCAGCACCCTGAGTACTGAGCACTCGGCACCCTGAGTACTGAGCACCGAGCACCCCGAGCACTGAGCACCCAGCACCCTGAGCACAGAGCACCCGGAGGACTGAGCACCCAGCACCATGAGCACTTTGCACCGATCACCCTGAGCACTAAGCACCCAGCACCCCGAGCACTGAGCACCCAGCACCCTGAGTACTGAGCACCCAGCACCCCGAGTACTGAGCACCCAGCACCCTGAGTACTGAGCACCCAGCATCCCGAGCACTGAGCACCCAGCACCCTGAGTACTGAGCACCCTGAGTACTGAGCACTGAGCACCGAGCATCCTGAGTACTGAGCACCCTGAGGACTGAGCACCCAGCACCCTGAGCTCTGAGCACCCAGCACCCTGAGTACTGAGCACTGATCACCCTGAGCACTGAGCACCCAGCACCCCGAGCACTGAGCACCCAGCACCCTGAGCACTGAGCACTGAGCACCCAGCAACCCGAGTACTGAGCACCCAGCACCCTGAGCACTGAGCACCCTGAGCACTGAGCACCTTGAGCACTGAGCACTGAGCACCCAGCACCCTGAGTACTGAGCACCCAACACTCTGAGCACTGAGCACCCAGCACGCAGAGTACTGAGCACTGAGCACACAGCACCCTGAGTACTGAGCACACAGCACCCCGAGCACTGAGCACCCAGCGCCCCGAGCACTGAGCACCCAGCACCCCGAGCACTGAGCACTGAGCACACTGAGCACTGAGCACCCAGCACCCCGAGTACTGAGCACTGACCACCCTGAGTACTGAGCACGCAGCACCCCGAGGACTGAGCACTGAGCACCCTGAGTACTGAGCACCCAGCACCCTGAGCACTGAGAACCCTGAGTACTGAGCACCGAGCAACCCGAGTACTGAGCACTGAGCACCCTGAGTACTGAGCACCCAGCACCACGAGCACTGAGCACCTAGCGCCCTGAGCACTGAGCACCCAGCACCCTGAGCACTGAGCACCCAGTCCCCTGAGTACTGAGCACCCAGCACCATGAGTACTGAGAACCCAGCACCCTGAGTACTGAGCACTCAGCCCCCTGTGTACTGAGCACCGAGCACCCCGAGCACAGAGCACCCAGCACCCTGAGCACTGAGCACCCTGAGGACTGAGCACCCAGCACCCTGAGCACTGAGCACCCAGCACCCTGAGTACTGAGCACCGATCACCCTGAGCACTGAGCACCCAGCACCCCGAGCACTGAGCACCCAGAACCCTGAGTACTGAGCACCCAGCACCCTGAGCACTGAGCACCCAGCACCCTGAGTACTGAGCACCCTGAGTACTGAGCACCGATCACCCTGAGCACTGAGCACCCAGCACCCTGAGCACTGAGCACCCTGAGTACTGAGCACCCAGCACCCTGAGCACTGAGCACCCAGAACCCTGAGTACTGAGCACCCAGCACCCTGAGCACTGAGCACCCAGCACCCTGAGTACTGAGCACCCTGAGTACTGAGCACCGATCACCCTGAGTACTGAGCACCCAGCACCCTGAGTACTGAGCACCGATCACCCTGAGCACTGAGCACCCAGCACCCTGAGTACTGAGCACCCAGCATCCTGAGCACTGAGCACCCAGGACCCTGAGCACTGAGCACCCAGCACCCTGAGTACTGAGCACCCAGCACCCTGAGTACTGAGGATCCAGCACCCTGAGCACTGAGCACCCAGCACCCTGAGTACTGAGCACCCAGCACCCTGAGTACTGAGCACCCAGCATCCTGAGTACTCAGCACCCAGCACCCAGAGCACTGAGCACCCAGCACCCTGAGCACTCAGCACCCAGGACCCCGAGCACTGAGTATTGAGCACCCAGCACCCTGAGTACTGAGCACCAAGCACCCCGAGCACTGAGCAAACAGCACCCTGAGTACTGAGCACTCAGCACCCTGAGTACGGAGCACCGAGCACCCCGAGCACTGAGCACCCAGCACCCTGAGCACTGAGCACCCTGAGGACTGAGCACCTAGCACCCTGAGTACTGAGCACCCAGCACCCTGAGTACTGAGCACCGATCACCCTGAGCACTGAGCACCCAGCACCCCGAGCACTGAGCACCCAGCACCCTGAGCACTGAGCACCCAGAACCCTGAGTACTGAGCACGCAGCACGCTGAGTACTGAGCACCCAGCACCCCGAGCACTGAGCACCCAGCACCCTGAGCACTGAGCACCCAGCACCCTGAGCACTGAGCACCCAGCACCCTGAGCACTGAGCACCCAGCACCCCGAGCACGGAGCACAAAGCACCCTGAGTACTGAACACCCAACACCCAGAGTACTGAGCACCCAGCGCCCTGAGCACTGAGCACCCAGCACCCTGAGTACTGAGCACTGAGCACCCTGAGCACTGAGTACTGAGCAATGAGCACCCTGAGCACTGAGCACCCAGCACCCCGAGTACTGAGCACCCAGCACCCTGAGCACTGAGCACCCAGCGCCCCGAGCACTGAGCACACAGCACCCCGAGCACTGAGCACTGAGCACCCTGAGCACTGAGCACCCAGCACCCCGAGCACTGAGCACCCAGCACCCCGAGCACTGAGCACCTAGCGCCCTGAGCACTGAGCACCCAGCACCCTGAGCACTGAGCACCCAGTCCCCTGAGTACTGAGCACCCAGCACCATGAGTACTGAGAACCCAGCACCCTGAGTACTGAGCACTCAGCACCCTGAGTACTGAGCACCGAGCACCCCGAGCACTGAGCACCCAGCACCCTGAGCACTGAGCACCCTGAGGACTGAGCACACAGCACCCTGAGCACTGAGCACCCAGCACCCTGAGTCCTGAGCACCGATCACCCTGAGCACTGAGCACCCAGCACCCCGAGCACTGAGCACCCAGCACCCTGAGTACTGAGCACCCAGCACCCGGAGCACTGAGCACCCAGCACCCTGAGTACTGAGCACCCTGAGTACTGAGCACCGATCACCCTGAGCACTGAGCACCCAGCACCCTGAGTACTGAGCACCCAGCACCCTGAGTAGTGAGCACCCTGAGTACTGAGCACCGATCACCCTGAGCACTGAGCACCCAGCACCCTGAGTACTGAGGATCCAGCACCCTGAGCACTGAGCACCCAGCACCCTGAGTACTGAGCACCCAGCACCCTGAGTACTGAGCACCCAGCACCCTGAGTACTCAGCACCCAGCACACAGAGCACTGAGCACACAGCACCCTGAGCACTCAGCACCCAGGACCCCGAGCACTGAGTATTGAGCACCCAGCACCCTGAGTACTGAGCACGCAGCACGCTGAGTACTGAGCACCCAGCACCCCGAGCACTGAGCACCCAGCACCATGAGTACTGAGCACCCAGCACCCTGAGTACTGAGCACTCAGCACCCTGAGTACTGAGCACCGAGCACCCCGAGCACTGAGCACCCAGCACCCTGAGCACTGAGCACCCTGAGGACTGAGCACCTAGCACCCTGAGTACTGAGCACACAGCACCCTGAGTACTGAGCTCCGATCACCCTGAGCACTGAGGACCCAGCACCCCGAGCACTGAGCACCCAGCACCCTGAGCACTGAGCACCCAGCACCCTGAGTACTGAGCATGCAGCACGCTGAGTACTGAGCACCCAGCACCCCGAGCACTGAGCACCCAGCACCCTGAGCACTGAGCACCCAGCACCCTGAGTACTGAGCACGCAGCACGCTGAGTACTGAGCACCCAGCACCCTGAGTACTGAGCACCCAGGACACTGAGCACTGTGCACCGAGCACCCCGAGCACTGAGCACCCAGCACCCTGAGCACTCAGCACCCAGCACCCCGAGCACTGAGCACGCAGCACCCTGAGCACTGAGCACCCAGCACCCTGAGCACGGAGCACCCCGAGGACTGAGCACCCAGCACTCTGAGCACTGAGCACCCAGCACCTTGAGTACTGAGCACTGAGCACCTCGAGCACTAAGCACCCAGCACCCTGAGTACTGAGCACCCAGCACCCTGAGCACTGAGCACCCAGCACCCTGAGCACTGAGCACCCAGCACCCTGAGCACGGAGCACAAAGCACCCTGAGTACTGAGCACCCAACACCCAGAGTACTGAGCACCCAGCACCCTGAGCACTGAGCACCCAGCACCCTGAGTACTGAGCACCCAGCACCCTGAGTACTGAACACCCAGCACCCTGAGCACTGAGCACTGAGCACCCTGAGCACTGAGTACTGGGCAATGAGCACCCTGAGCACTGAGCACCCAGCACCCCGAGTACTGAGCACCCAGCACCCCGAGCACTGATCACCCAGCGCCCCGAGCACTGAGCACCCAGCACCCCGAGCACTGAGCACTGAGCACCCTGAGCACTGAGCACCCAGCACCCCGAGTACTGAGCACTGAGCACCCTGAGTACTGAGCAGCAAGCAACCCGATTACTGAGCACTGAGCACTCTGAGTACTGAGCACCCAGCACCCTGAGCACTGAGCACCCAGCACCCTGAGTACTGAGCACTGAGAACCCTGAGTACTGAGCACCGAGCACCCTGAGTACTGAGCACCCAGCACCCTGATCACTGAGCACGGAGCACCCCGAGGACTGAGCACCCAGCACCCTGAGCACTGAGCACCCAGCACCTTGAGTACTGAGCACCGAGCACCCTGAGCACTGAGCACCCCGCACCCTGAGTACTGAGCACCCTGCAACCTGAGCACTGAGCACCCAGCACCCTGAGCACTGAGCACGCAGCACCCCGAGCACTGAGCACCCAGCATCCTGAGTACTGAGCACAGAGCACCCTGAGCACTGAGCACCCAGCACCCTGAGTACTGAGCACCCAGCACCCTGAGTACTGAGCAACCAGCACCCTGAGCACTGAGCACTGAGCACCCAGCACCCTGAGCACTGAGCACTGAGCACCCAGCACCACAGCCCTGAGCACCCAGCACCCCGAGCACTGAGCACCCAGCACCCTGAGCACTGAGCACCCAGCACCCTGAGCACTGAGGACCCAGCACCCTGAGTACTGAGCACCCAGCACCCTGAGTACTGAGCACTCAGCACCCTGAGTACTGAGCACCGAGCACCCCGAGCACTGAGCACCCAGCACCCTGAGCACAGAGCACCCGGAGGACTGAGCACCCAGCACCATGAGCACTTTGCACCGATCACCCTGAGCACTAAGCACCCAGCAGCCCGAGCACTGAGCACCCAGCACCCTGAGTACTGAGCACCCAGCACCCCGAGTACTGAGCACCCAGCACCCTGAGTACTGAGCACCCAGCATCCCGAGCACTGAGCACCCAGCACCCTGAGTACTGAGCACCCTGAGTACTGAGCACTGAGCACCGAGCATCCTGAGTACTGAGCACCCTGAGGACTGAGCACCCTGCACCCTGAGCTCTGAGCACACAGCACCCTGAGTACTGAGCACTGATCACCCTGAGCACTGAGCACCCAGCACCCCGAGCACTGAGCACCCAGCACCCTGAGCACTTAGCACTGAGCACCCATCACCCCGAGTACTGAGCACCCAGCACCCTGAGCACTGAGCACCCTGAGCACTGAGCACCTTGAGCACTGAGCACTGAGCACCCAGCACCCTGAGTACTGAGCACCCAACACTCTGAGCACTGAGCACCCAGCACGCAGAGTACTGAGCACTGAGCACACAGCACCCTGAGTACTGAGCACACAGCACCCCGAGCACTGAGCACCCAGTGCCCCGAGCACTGAGCACCCAGCACCCCAAGCACTGAGCACTGAGCACACTGAGCACTGAGCTCCCAGCACCCCGAGTACTGAGCACTGACCACCCTGAGTACTGAGCACCCAGCACCCCGAGGACTGAGCACTGAGCACCCTGAGTACTGAGCACCCAGCACCCTGAGCACTGAGAACCCAGCACCTTGAGTACTGAGCACCGAGCACCCCGAGTACTGAGCACCGAGCACCCAGAGTACTGAGCACCCAGCACCCTGAGCACTGAGCACCCAGCACCCTGAGCACTGAGCACCCAGCACCCCGAGCACTGAGCACCCAGCACCCTGAGTACTGAGCACCCAACACCCAGAGTAATGAGCACCCAGCACCCTGAGAACTGAGCACCCAGCACCCTGAGTACTGAGCACCCAGCACCCTGAGCACTGAGCACTGAGCACCCAGCACCCTGAGCACTGAGCACTGAGCACCCAGCACCCTGAGCACTGAGCACCCAGCACCCCGAGCACTGAGCACCCAGTACCCTGAGTACTGAGCACCCAGCACCCTGAGTACTGAGCACCCAGCACCCTGAGCACTGAGCACTGAGCACCCAGCACCCTGAGCACTGAGCACTGAGCACCCAGCACCCTGAGCACTGAGCACCCAGCACCCCGAGCACTGAGCACACAGCGCCCTGAGCACTGAGCACCCAGCACCCTGAGCACTGAGCACCCAGCCCCCTGAGTACTGAGCACCCAGCACCCTGAGTACTGAGCACCCAGCACCCTGAGCACTGAGAACCCTGAGGACTGAGCACCCAGCACCCCGAGCACTGAGCACCCAGCACCCTGAGCACTGAGCACCTAGTGCCCTGAGCACTGACCACCCAGCACCCTGAGCACTGAGCACCCAGTCCCCTGAGTACTGAGCACCCAGCACCATGAGTACTGAGAACCCAGCACCCTGAGTACTGAGCACTCAGCCCCCTGTGTACTGAGCACCGAGCACCCCGAGCACTGAGCACCCAGCACCCTGAGCACTGAGCACCCTAAGGACTGAGCACCCAGCACCCTGAGCACTGAGCACCCAGCACCCTGAGTACTGAGCACCGATCACCCTGAGCACTGAGCACCCAGCACCCCGAGCACTGAGCACCCAGCACCCTGAGTACTGAGCACCCAGCACCCTGAGCACTGAGCACCCAGCACCCTGAGTACTGAGCACACTGAGTACTGAGCACCGATCACCCTGAGCACTGTGCACCCAGCACCCTGAGTACTGAGCACCCAGCACCCTGAGCACTGAGCACCCAGGACCCTGAGCACTGAGCACCCAGCAACCTGAGTACTGAGCACCCAGCACCCTGAGTACTGAGGATCCAGCACCCTGAGCACTGAGCACCCAGCACCCTGAGTACTGAGCACCCAGCACCCTGAGTACTGAGCACCCAGCACCCTGAGTACTCAGCACCCAGCACCCAGAGCACTGAGCACCCAGCACCCTGAGCATTCAGCACCCAGGACCCCGAGCACTGAGTATTGAGCACCCAGCACCTTGAGTACTGAGCACGCAGCACGCTGAGTACTGAGCACCCAGCACCCCGAGCACTGAGCACCCAGCACCCTGAGCACTTAGCACTGAGCACCCAGCACCCCGAGTACTGAGCACACAGCACCCTGAGCACTGAGCACCCTGAGCACTGAGCACCTTGAGCACTGAGCACTGAGCACCCAGCACCCTGAGTACTGAGCACCCAACACTCTGAGCACTGAGCACCCAGCACGCAGAGTACTGAGCACTGAGCACACAGCACCCTGAGTACTGAGCACACAGCACCCCGAGCACTGAGCACCCAGCGCCCCGAGCACTGAGCACCCAGCACCCCGACCACTGAGCACTGAGCACACTGAGCACTGGGCACCCAGCACCCCGAGTACTGAGCACTGACCACCCTGAGTACTGAGCACCCAGCACCCCGAGGACTGAGCACTGAGCACCCTGAGTACTGAGCACACAGCACCCTGAGCACTGAGAACCCAGCACCTTGAGTACTGAGCACCGAGCACCCCGAGTACTGAGCACCGAGCACCCAGAGTACTGAGCACCCAGCACCCTGAGCACTGAGCACCCAGCACCCTGAGCACTTAGCACCCAGCACCCCGAGCACTGAGCACCCAGCACCCTGAGTACTGAGCACCCAACACCCAGAGTAATGAGCACCCAGCACCCTGAGAACTGAGCACCCAGTACCCTGAGTACTGAGCACCCAGCACCCTGAGTACTGAGCACCCAGCACCCTGAGCACTGAGCACTGAGCACCCAGCACCCTGAGCACTGAGCACTGAGCACCCAGCACCCTGAGCACTGAGCACCCAGCACCCCGAGCACTGAGCACCCAGCGCCCTGAGCACTGAGCACCCAGCACCCTGAGCACTGAGCACCCAGCCCCCTGAGTACTGAGCACAAAGCACCCTGAGTACTGAGCACCCAGCACCCTGAGCACTGAGAACCCTGAGGACTGAGCACCCAGCACCCCGAGCACTGAGCACCCAGCACCCTGAGCACTGAGCACCTAGCGCCCTGAGCACTGACCACCCAGCACCCTGAGCACTGAGCACCCAGTCCCCTGAGTACTGAGCACCCAGCACCATGAGTACTGAGAACCCAGCACCCTGAGTACTGAGCACTCAGCCCCCTGTGTACTGAGCACCGAGCACCCCGAGCACTGAGAACCCAGCACCCTGAGCACTGAGCACCCTAAGGACTGAGCACCCAGCACCCTGAGCACTGAGCACCCAGCACCCTGAGTACTGAGCACCGATCACCCTGAGCACTGAGCACCCAGCACCCCGAGCACTGAGCACCCAGCACCCTGAGTACTGAGCACCCAGCACCCTGAGCACTGAGCACCCAGCACCCTGAGTACTGAGCACACTGAGTACTGAGCACCGATCACCCTGAGCACTGTGCACCCAGCACCCCGAGTACTGAGCACCCAGCACCCTGAGCACTGAGCACCCAGGACCCTGAGCACTGAGCACCCAGCAACCTGAGTCCTGAGCACCCAGCACCCTGAGTACTGAGGATCCAGCACCCTGAGCACTGAGCACCCAGCACCCTGAGTACTGAGCACCCAGCACCCTGAGTACTGAGCACCCAGCACCCTGAGTACTCAGCACCCAGCACCCAGAGCACTGAGCACCCAGCACCCTGAGCACTCAGCACCCAGGACCCCGAGCACTGAGTATTGAGCACCCAGCACCCTGAGTACTGAGCACGCAGCACGCTGAGTACTGAGCACCCAGCACCCCGAGCACTGAGCACCCAGCACCATGAGTACTGAGCACCCAGCACCCTGAGTACTGAGCACTCAGCACCCTGAGTACTGAGCACCAAGCACCCGAGCACTGAGCACCCAGCACCCTGAGCACTGAGCACCCTGAGGACTGAGCACCTAGTTCCCTGAGTACTGAGCACCCAGCACCCTGAGTACTGAGCACCGATCACCCTGAGCACTGAGCACCCAGCACCCCGAGCACTGAGCACCCAGCACCCTGAGCACTGAGCACCCAGCACCCTGAGTACTGAGCACGCAGCACGCTGAGTACTGAGCACCCAGCACCCCGAGCACTGAGCACCCAGCACCCTGAGCACTTAGCACCCAGCACCCTGAGCACTGAGCACCCAGCACCCTGAGCACTGAGCACCCAGCACCCCGAGCACGGAGCACAAAGCACCCTGAGTACTGAACACCCAACACCCAGAGTACTGAGCACCCAGCACCCTGAGCACTGAGCACCCAGCACCATGAGTACTGAGCACCCAGCACCCTGAGTACTGAACACCCAGCACCCTGAGCACTGAGCACTGAGCACCCTGAGCACTGAGTACTGAGCAATGAGCACCCTGAGCACTGAGCACCCAGCACCCCGAGTACTGAGCACCCAGCACCCTGAGCACTGAGCACCCAGCGCCCCGAGCACTGAGCACACAGCACCCGGAGCACTGAGCACTGAGCACCCTGAGCACTGAGCACCCAGCACCCCGAGTACTGAGCACTGAGCACCCTGAGTACTGAGCACCAAGCAACCCGAGTACTGAGCACTGAGCACCCTGAGTACTGAGCAACCAGCACCCCGAGCACTGAGCACCCAGCACCCCGAGCACTGAGCACCTAGCGCCCTGAGCACTGAGCACCCAGCACCCTGAGCACTGAGCACCCAGTCCCCTGAGTACTGAGCACCCAGCACCATGAGTACTGAGAACCCAGCACCCTGAGTACTGAGCACCCAGCACCCTGAGTACTCAGCACCCAGCACCCTGAGCACTGAGCAACCAGCACCCTGAGTACTGAGCACCCTGCACCCCAAGCACTGAGCACCCTGAGAACTGAGCACCCAGCACACCAAGCACTGAGCACCCTGAGTACTGATCACCCAGCACCCTGATTAATGAGCACCCAGCACCCCGAGAACTGAGCACCCAGCACCCTGAGTATTGAGCACCGAGCACCCTGAGTACTGAGCACCCAAAACCCTGAGTACTGAGCACCCAGTGTACTGAGCACCGAGCACCCAGCACCCTGAGTACTGAGCACCCAGCACCCTGAGTTCTGAGCACCGAGCTGCCCAAGCACTGAGCACCCAGCACCCTGAGCACTGAGCACCCAGCACCCTGAGCACTGAGCACCCAGCACCCTGAGTACTGAGCACCCAGCACGCGGAGTACTGAGCACCCAGCACCCTGAGCACTGAGCACCCAGCACCCTGAGTACTGAGCACTGAGCACCCAGCACCCCGAGCACTGAGCACCCAGCACCCTGTGTACTGAGCACTGAGCACCCTGAGTACTAAGCACCCAGCACCCTGAGTACTGAGCACCCAGGACCCTGAGCACCGAGCACCCCGAGCACTGAGCACCCAGCACCCTGAGCACTCAGCACCCATCACGCCGATCACTGAGCACCCAGCACCCTGAGCACTGAGCACCCAGCACCCTGAGCACGGAGCACCCAGCACCCAGAGCACTGAGCACCCAGCACCCTGAGCACTGAGCACAGAGCACCCTGAGTACTGAGCACCCAGCACCCTGAGTACTGAGCACCCAGACCCCGAGCACTGAGCACCCAGCACCCCTAGCACTGTGCACCCAGCACCCTGAGTACTGAGAACCCAGCACCCTGAGTACTGAGCACCGAGCACCCTGAGTACTGAGCACCCAGCACGCTGAGCACTGAGCACCCAGCACCCCGAGTACTGAGCACCCAGCACCCTGAGTACGGAGCACCCAGCACCCCGAGCACTGAGCACCCAGCACCCTGAGCACTGAGCACCCAGCACCCTTAGTACTGAGCATCAAGCTCGCTGAGCACTGAGCACCCAGCACCCTGAGTACTGAGCACCCAGCACCCTGAGCACTGAGCACCCAGCACCCTGAGCACTGAGCACTCAGCACCCTGAGTACTGAGCACCCAGCACCCTGAGCACTGAGAACCCAGCACCTTGAGTACTGAGCACCGAGCACCCCGAGTACTGAGCACCGAGCACCCAGAGTACTGAGCACCCAGCACCCTGAGCACTGAGCACCCAGCACCCTGAGCACTGAGCACCCAGCACCCCGAGCACTGAGCACCCAGCACCCTGAGTACTGAGCACCCAACACCCAGAATAATGAGCACCCAGCACCCTGAGAACTGAGCACCCAGCACCCTGAGTACTGAGCACCCAGCACCCTGAGCACTGAGCACTGAGCACCCAGCACCCTGAGCACTGAGCACTGAGCACCCAGCACCCTGAGCACTGTGCACCCAGCACCCCGAGCACTGAGCACCCAGTACCCTGAGTACTGAGCACCCAGCACCCTGAGTACTGAGCACCCAGCACCCTGAGCACTGAGCACTGAGCACCCAGCACCCTGAGCACTGAGCACTGAGCACCCAGCACCCTGAGCACTGAGCACCCAGCACCCCGAGCACTGAGCACACAGCGCCCTGAGCACTGAGCACCCAGCACCCTGAGCACTGAGCACCCAGCCCCCTGAGTACTGAGCACCCAGCACCCTGAGTACTGAGCACCCAGCACCCTGAGCACTGAGAACCCTGAGGACTGAGCACCCAGCACCCCGAGCACTGAGCACCCAGCACCCTGAGCACTGAGCACCTAGTGCCCTGAGCACTGACCACCCAGCACCCTGAGCACTGAGCACCCAGTCCCCTGAGTACTGAGCACCCAGCACCATGAGTACTGAGAACCCAGCACCCTGAGTACTGAGCACTCAGCCCCCTGTGTACTGAGCACCGAGCACCCCGAGCACTGAGCACCCAGCACCCTGAGCACTGAGCACCCTAAGGACTGAGCACCCAGCACCCTGAGCACTGAGCACCCAGCACCCTGAGTACTGAGCACCGATCACCCTGAGCACTGAGCACCCAGCACCCCGAGCACTGAGCACCCAGCACCCTGAGTACTGAGCACCCAGCACCCTGAGCACTGAGCACCCAGCACCCTGAGTACTGAGCACACTGAGTACTGAGCACCGATCACCCTGAGCACTGTGCACCCAGCACCCTGAGTACTGAGCACCCAGCACCCTGAGCACTGAGCACCCAGGACCCTGAGCACTGAGCACCCAGCAACCTGAGTACTGAGCACCCAGCACCCTGAGTACTGAGGATCCAGCACCCTGAGCACTGAGCACCCAGCACCCTGAGTACTGAGCACCCAGCACCCTGAGTACTGAGCACCCAGCACCCTGAGTACTCAGCACCCAGCACCCAGAGCACTGAGCACCCAGCACCCTGAGCATTCAGCACCCAGGACCCCGAGCACTGAGTATTGAGCACCCAGCACCTTGAGTACTGAGCACGCAGCACGCTGAGTACTGAGCACCCAGCACCCCGAGCACTGAGCACCCAGCACCCTGAGCACTTAGCACTGAGCACCCAGCACCCCGAGTACTGAGCACACAGCACCCTGAGCACTGAGCACCCTGAGCACTGAGCACCTTGAGCACTGAGCACTGAGCACCCAGCACCCTGAGTACTGAGCACCCAACACTCTGAGCACTGAGCACCCAGCACGCAGAGTACTGAGCACTGAGCACACAGCACCCTGAGTACTGAGCACACAGCACCCCGAGCACTGAGCACCCAGCGCCCCGAGCACTGAGCACCCAGCACCCCGACCACTGAGCACTGAGCACACTGAGCACTGAGCACCCAGCACCCCGAGTACTGAGCACTGACCACCCTGAGTACTGAGCACCCAGCACCCCGAGGACTGAGCACTGAGCACCCTGAGTACTGAGCACACAGCACCCTGAGCACTGAGAACCCAGCACCTTGAGTACTGAGCACCGAGCACCCCGAGTACTGAGCACCGAGCACCCAGAGTACTGAGCACCCAGCACCCTGAGCACTGAGCACCCAGCACCCTGAGCACTGAGCACCCAGCACCCCGAGCACTGAGCACCCAGCACCCTGAGTACTGAGCACCCAACACCCAGAGTAATGAGCACCCAGCACCCTGAGAACTGAGCACCCAGTACCCTGAGTACTGAGCACCCAGCACCCTGAGTACTGAGCACCCAGCACCCTGAGCACTGAGCACTGAGCACCCAGCACCCTGAGCACTGAGCACTGAGCACCCAGCACCCTGAGCACTGAGCACCCAGCACCCCGAGCACTGAGCACCCAGCGCCCTGAGCACTGAGCACCCAGCACCCTGAGCACTGAGCACCCAGCCCCCTGAGTACTGAGCACAAAGCACCCTGAGTACTGAGCACCCAGCACCCTGAGCACTGAGAACCCTGAGGACTGAGCACCCAGCACCCCGAGCACTGAGCACCCAGCACCCTGAGCACTGAGCACCTAGCGCCCTGAGCACTGACCACCCAGCACCCTGAGCACTGAGCACCCAGTCCCCTGAGTACTGAGCACCCAGCACCATGAGTACTGAGAACCCAGCACCCTGAGTACTGAGCACTCAGCCCCCTGTGTACTGAGCACCGAGCACCCCGAGCACTGAGAACCCAGCACCCTGAGCACTGAGCACCCTAAGGACTGAGCACCCAGCACCCTGAGCACTGAGCACCCAGCACCCTGAGTACTGAGCACAGATCACCCTGAGCACTGAGCACCCAGCACCCCGAGCACTGAGCACCCAGCACCCTGAGTACTGAGCACCCAGCACCCTGAGCACTGAGCACCCAGCACCCTGAGTACTGAGCACACTGAGTACTGAGCACCGATCACCCTGAGCACTGTGCACCCAGCACCCTGAGTACTGAGCACCCAGCACCCTGAGCACTGAGCACCCAGGACCCTGAGCACTGAGCACCCAGCAACCTGAGTCCTGAGCACCCAGCACCCTGAGTACTGAGGATCCAGCACCCTGAGCACTGAGCACCCAGCACCCTGAGTACTGAGCACCCAGCACCCTGAGTACTGAGCACCCAGCACCCTGAGTACTCAGCACCCAGCACCCAGAGCACTGAGCACCCAGCACCCTGAGCACTCAGCACCCAGGACCCCGAGCACTGAGTATTGAGCACCCAGCACCCTGAGTACTGAGCACGCAGCACGCTGAGTACTGAGCACCCAGCACCCCGAGCACTGAGCACCCAGCACCATGAGTACTGAGCACCCAGCACCCTGAGTACTGAGCACTCAGCACCCTGAGTACTGAGCACCAAGCACCCGAGCACTGAGCACCCAGCACCCTGAGCACTGAGCACCCTGAGGACTGAGCACCTAGTTCCCTGAGTACTGAGCACCCAGCACCCTGAGTACTGAGCACCGATCACCCTGAGCACTGAGCACCCAGCACCCCGAGCACTGAGCACCCAGCACCCTGAGCACTGAGCACCCAGCACCCTGAGTACTGAGCACGCAGCACGCTGAGTACTGAGCACCCAGCACCCCGAGCACTGAGCACCCAGCACCCTGAGCACTGAGCACCCAGCACCCTGAGCACTGAGCACCCAGCACCCTGAGCACTGAGCACCCAGCACCCCGAGCACGGAGCACAAAGCACCCTGAGTACTGAACACCCAACACCCAGAGTACTGAGCACCCAGCACCCTGAGCACTGAGCACCCAGCACCATGAGTACTGAGCACCCAGCACCCTGAGTACTGAACACCCAGCACCCTGAGCACTGAGCACTGAGCACCCTGAGCACTGAGTACTGAGCAATGAGCACCCTGAGCACTGAGCACCCAGCACCCCGAGTACTGAGCACCCAGCACCCTGAGCACTGAGCACCCAGCGCCCCGAGCACTGAGCACACAGCACCCGGAGCACTGAGCACTGAGCACCCTGAGCACTGAGCACCCAGCACCCCGAGTACTGAGCACTGAGCACCCTGAGTACTGAGCACCAAGCAACCCGAGTACTGAGCACTGAGCACCCTGAGTACTGAGCAACCAGCACCCCGAGCACTGAGCACCCAGCACCCCGAGCACTGAGCACCTAGCGCCCTGAGCACTGAGCACCCAGCACCCTGAGCACTGAGCACCCAGTCCCCTGAGTACTGAGCACCCAGCACCATGAGTACTGAGAACCCAGCACCCTGAGTACTGAGCACCCAGCACCCTGAGTACTCAGCACCCAGCACCCTGAGCACTGAGCAACCAGCACCCTGAGTACTGAGCACCCTGCACCCCAAGCACTGAGCACCCTGAGAACTGAGCACCCAGCACCCCAAGCACTGAGCACCCTGAGTACTGATCACCCAGCACCCTGATTAATGAGCACCCAGCACCCCGAGAACTGAGCACCCAGCACCCTGAGTATTGAGCACCGAGCACCCTGAGTACTGAGCACCCAGCACCCTGAGTACTGAGCACCCAGTGTACTGAGCACCGAGCACCCAGCACCCTGAGTACTGAGCACCCAGCACCCTGAGTTCTGAGCACCGAGCTGCCCGAGCACTGAGCACCCAGCACCCTGAGCACTGAGCACCCAGCACCCTGAGCACTGAGCACCCAGCACCCTGAGTACTGAGCACCCAGCACGCGGAGTACTGAGCACCCAGCACCCTGAGCACTGAGCACCCAGCACCCTGAGTACTGAGCACTGAGCACCCAGCACCCCGAGCACTGAGCACCCAGCACCCTGTGTACTGAGCACTGAGCACCCTGAGTACTAAGCACCCAGCACCCTGAGTACTGAGCACCCAGGACCCTGAGCACCGAGCACCCCGAGCACTGAGCACCCAGCACCCTGAGCACTCAGCACCCATCACGCCGATCACTGAGCACCCAGCACCCTGAGCACTGAGCACCCAGCACCCTGAGCACGGAGCACCCAGCAGCCAGAGCACTGAGCACCCAGCACCCTGAGCACTGAGCACAGAGCACCCTGAGTACTGAGCACCCAGCACCCTGAGTACTGAGCACCCAGACCCCGAGCACTGAGCACCCAGCACCCCTAGCACTGTGCACCCAGCACCCTGAGTACTGAGAACCCAGCACCCTGAGTACTGAGCACCGAGCACCCTGAGTACTGAGCACCCAGCACGCTGAGCACTGAGCACCCAGCACCCCGAGTACTGAGCACCCAGCACCCTGAGTACGGAGCACCCAGCACCCCGAGCACTGAGCACCCAGCACCCTGAGCACTGAGCACCCAGCACCCTTAGTACTGAGCATCAAGCTCGCTGAGCACTGAGCACCCAGCACCCTGAGTACTGAGCACCCAGCACCCTGAGCACTGAGCACCCAGCACCCTGAGCACTGAGCACTCAGCACCCTGAGTACTGAGCACCAAGCACCCCGAGCACTGAGCACCAGGTACCCCGAGCACTGAGCACCCAGCACCCTGAGTACTGAGCACCAAGCACCCTGAGTACTGAGCACTGAGCACTGAGCACCCTGAGCACTGAGCACCCAGCACCCTGAGCACTGAGCACCCAGCATCCTGAGCACTGAGTACTGAGCACCAAGCACCCTGAGTAATGAGCACTGAGCACCCTGAACACTGAGCACCCAACACCCCGAGCACTGAGCACCCAGCACCCTGAGTACTGAGCACCCAGCACCCTGAGTACTGAGCACTCAGCACCCTGATTACTGAGCACCCAGCACCCTGAGCACTGAGCACCCTGAGGACTGAGCACCCAGCACCCTGAGTACTGAGCACCCAGCACCCCGAGTACTGAGCACCCAGCACCGTGAGTACTGAGCACCCAGCACCCTGAGTAATGAGCACCCAGCACCCCGAGTACTGAGCACCCAGCACCGTGAGTACTGAGCACCCAGCACCCTGAGTACTGAGCACCCAGCACCCTGAGCACTGAGCACAAAGCACGCTGAGTACTGAGCACCTTGAGTACTGAGCATAGAGGACCCTGAGCACTGAGCACCCAGCAAACTGAGCACTGAGCACCCAGCACCCCGAGAATGAGCACCCAGCACCCTGAGTACTGAGAACCGAGCACCCTGAGTACTGAGCACCCAGCACGCTGAGCACTGAGCACCCAGCACCCCGAGTACTGAGCACCCAGCACCCCGAGCACTGAGCACCCATCACCACGAGAATCAGCACCCAGCACCCTGAGTACTGAGCACCCAGCACCCTGAGTACTGAGCACCGAGCTCCCCGAGCACTGAGCACCCAGAGTACTGAGCACCCAGCACCCTGAGTACTGAGCACCCAGCACCCTGAGCACTGAGCACCCAGCACCCTGAGTACTGAGCACCCAGCACCACGAGCACTGAGCACACAGCACCCTGAGTACTGAGCACCCTGAGGACTGAGCACCGATCACCATGAGCACTGAGCACCCAGCACCCTGAGTACTGAGCACCCAGCACCCTGAGCACTGAGCACCCAGCACCCTGAGTACTGAGCAGAGAGCACCCTGATCACTGAGCACCCAGCACCCTGAGTACTGAGCACCCAGCACCCTGAGTACTGAGCACCGAGCACCCCGAGTACTGAGCACCCAGCACCCTGAGCACTCAGCACCCAGCACACCGAGCACTGAGCACCCAGCACCCTGAGTACTGAGCTCCCAGCACCCCGCGCCCTGAGCACCCAGCACCCTGAGTACTGAGCACCCTGAGTACTGAGCACCGATCACCCTGAGCACTGAGCACCCAACACCCTGAGTACTGAGCACCCAACGTACTGAGCACTGAGCACACTGAGCACTGAGCACCCAGCACCCTGAGTACTGAGCACCGAGCACCCTGAGCACTGAGCACCCAGCACCCTGAGTACTGAGCACCGAGCACCCCGAGCAATGAGCACCCAGCACCCCGAGCACTGAGCACCCAGCACCCCGAGCACTGAGCACCCAGCACCCGTAGCACTGAGGACCCAGCACCCCGAGCAATGAGCACCCAGCACCCTGAGTACTGAGCACCCAGCACCCCGAGTACTGAACACCCAGCAACCTGAGCACCGAGCACCCAGCACCCTGAGCACTGAGCACCCAGCACCCTGAGTACTGAGCACTGAGCTCCCCGAGTACTGAGCACCCACCACCCCGAGCACTGACCACCGAGGACACCGAGCACTGAGCACCCAGCACCCCGAGCACTGAGCACCCAGCACCCTGAGCACTGAGCACCCAGCACCCTGAGCACTGAGCACCCAGCACCCCGAGCACTGAGCACCCAGCACCCTGAGTACTGAGCACCCAACACCCAGAGTAATGAGCACCCAGCACCCTGAGAACTGAGCACCCAGTACCCTGAGTACTGAGCACCCAGCACCCTGAGTACTGAGCACCCAGCACCCTGAGCACTGAGCACTGAGCACCCAGCACCCTGAGCACTGAGCACTGAGCACCCAGCACCCTGAGCACTGAGCACCCAGCACCCCGAGCACTGAGCACCCAGCGCCCTGAGCACTGAGCACCCAGCACCCTGAGCACTGAGCACCCAGCCCCCTGAGTACTGAGCACAAAGCACCCTGAGTACTGAGCACCCAGCACCCTGAGCACTGAGAACCCTGAGGACTGAGCACCCAGCACCCCGAGCACTGAGCACCCAGCACCCTGAGCACTGAGCACCTAGCGCCCTGAGCACTGACCACCCAGCACCCTGAGCACTGAGCACCCAGTCCCCTGAGTACTGAGCACCCAGCACCATGAGTACTGAGAACCCAGAACCCTGAGTACTGAGCACTCAGCCCCCTGTGTACTGAGCACCGAGCACCCCGAGCACTGAGAACCCAGCACCCTGAGCACTGAGCACCCTAAGGACTGAGCACCCAGCACCCTGAGCACTGAGCACCCAGCACCCTGAGTACTGAGCACCGATCACCCTGAGCACTGAGCACCCAGCACCCCGAGCACTGAGCACCCAGCACCCTGAGTACTGAGCACCCAGCACCCTGAGCACTGAGCACCCAGCACCCTGAGTACTGAGCACACTGAGTACTGAGCACCGATCACCCTGAGCACTGTGCACCCAGCACCCTGAGTACTGAGCACCCAGCACCCTGAGCACTGAGCACCCAGGACCCTGAGCACTGAGCACCCAGCAACCTGAGTCCTGAGCACCCAGCACCCTGAGTACTGAGGATCCAGCACCCTGAGCACTGAGCACCCAGCACCCTGAGTACTGAGCACCCAGCACCCTGAGTACTGAGCACCCAGCACCCTGAGTACTCAGCACCCAGCACCCAGAGCACTGAGCACCCAGCACCCTGAGCACTCAGCACCCAGGACCCCGAGCACTGAGTATTGAGCACCCAGCACCCTGAGTACTGAGCACGCAGCACGCTGAGTACTGAGCACCCAGCACCCCGAGCACTGAGCACCCAGCACCATGAGTACTGAGCACCCAGCACCCTGAGTACTGAGCACTCAGCACCCTGAGTACTGAGCACCAAGCACCCGAGCACTGAGCACCCAGCACCCTGAGCACTGAGCACCCTGAGGACTGAGCACCTAGTTCCCTGAGTACTGAGCACCCAGCACCCTGAGTACTGAGCACCGATCACCCTGAGCACTGAGCACCCAGCACCCCGAGCACTGAGCACCCAGCACCCTGAGCACTGAGCACCCAGCACCCTGAGTACTGAGCACGCAGCACGCTGAGTACTGAGCACCCAGCACCCCGAGCACTGAGCACCCAGCACCCTGAGCACTGAGCACCCAGCACCCTGAGCACTGAGCACCCAGCACCCTGAGCACTGAGCACCCAGCACCCCGAGCACGGAGCACAAAGCACCCTGAGTACTGAACACCCAACACCCAGAGTACTGAGCACCCAGCACCCTGAGCACTGAGCACCCAGCACCATGAGTACTGAGCACCCAGCACCCTGAGTACTGAACACCCAGCACCCTGAGCACTGAGCACTGAGCACCCTGAGCACTGAGTACTGAGCAATGAGCACCCTGAGCACTGAGCACCCAGCACCCCGAGTACTGAGCACCCAGCACCCTGAGCACTGAGCACCCAGCGCCCCGAGCACTGAGCACACAGCACCCGGAGCACTGAGCACTGAGCACCCTGAGCACTGAGCACCCAGCACCCCGAGTACTGAGCACTGAGCACCCTGAGTACTGAGCACCAAGCAACCCGAGTACTGAGCACTGAGCACCCTGAGTACTGAGCAACCAGCACCCCGAGCACTGAGCACCCAGCACCCCGAGCACTGAGCACCTAGCGCCCTGAGCACTGAG
Organism: Microtus oregoni; assembly: GCF_018167655.1. Taxonomy (NCBI): domain Eukaryota; kingdom Metazoa; phylum Chordata; class Mammalia; order Rodentia; family Cricetidae; genus Microtus; species Microtus oregoni. The sequence goes on along the minus strand of NW_024544785.1, from coordinate 1,501,806 downwards.
CACCCAGCACCCTGAGCACTGAGCACCCAGTCCCCTGAGTACTGAGCACCCAGCACCATGAGTACTGAGAACCCAGCACCCTGAGTACTGAGCACCCAGCACCCTGAGTACTCAGCACCCAGCACCCTGAGCACTGAGCAACCAGCACCCTGAGTACTGAGCACCCTGCACCCCAAGCACTGAGCACCCTGAGAACTGAGCACCCAGCACCCCAAGCACTGAGCACCCTGAGTACTGATCACCCAGCACCCTGATTAATGAGCACCCAGCACCCCGAGAACTGAGCACCCAGCACCCTGAGTATTGAGCACCGAGCACCCTGAGTACTGAGCACCCAGCACCCTGAGTACTGAGCACCCAGTGTACTGAGCACCGAGCACCCAGCACCCTGAGTACTGAGCACCCAGCACCCTGAGTTCTGAGCACCGAGCTGCCCGAGCACTGAGCACCCAGCACCCTGAGCACTGAGCACCCAGCACCCTGAGCACTGAGCACCCAGCACCCTGAGTACTGAGCACCCAGCACGCGGAGTACTGAGCACCCAGCACCCTGAGCACTGAGCACCCAGCACCCTGAGTACTGAGCACTGAGCACCCAGCACCCCGAGCACTGAGCACCCAGCACCCTGTGTACTGAGCACTGAGCACCCTGAGTACTAAGCACCCAGCACCCTGAGTACTGAGCACCCAGGACCCTGAGCACCGAGCACCCCGAGCACTGAGCACCCAGCACCCTGAGCACTCAGCACCCATCACGCCGATCACTGAGCACCCAGCACCCTGAGCACTGAGCACCCAGCACCCTGAGCACGGAGCACCCAGCAGCCAGAGCACTGAGCACCCAGCACCCTGAGCACTGAGCACAGAGCACCCTGAGTACTGAGCACCCAGCACCCTGAGTACTGAGCACCCAGACCCCGAGCACTGAGCACCCAGCACCCCTAGCACTGTGCACCCAGCACCCTGAGTACTGAGAACCCAGCACCCTGAGTACTGAGCACCGAGCACCCTGAGTACTGAGCACCCAGCACGCTGAGCACTGAGCACCCAGCACCCCGAGTACTGAGCACCCAGCACCCTGAGTACGGAGCACCCAGCACCCCGAGCACTGAGCACCCAGCACCCTGAGCACTGAGCACCCAGCACCCTTAGTACTGAGCATCAAGCTCGCTGAGCACTGAGCACCCAGCACCCTGAGTACTGAGCACCCAGCACCCTGAGCACTGAGCACCCAGCACCCTGAGCACTGAGCACTCAGCACCCTGAGTACTGAGCACCAAGCACCCCGAGCACTGAGCACCAGGTACCCCGAGCACTGAGCACCCAGCACCCTGAGTACTGAGCACCAAGCACCCTGAGTACTGAGCACTGAGCACTGAGCACCCTGAGCACTGAGCACCCAGCACCCTGAGCACTGAGCACCCAGCATCCTGAGCACTGAGTACTGAGCACCAAGCACCCTGAGTAATGAGCACTGAGCACCCTGAACACTGAGCACCCAACACCCCGAGCACTGAGCACCCAGCACCCTGAGTACTGAGCACCCAGCACCCTGAGTACTGAGCACTCAGCACCCTGATTACTGAGCACCCAGCACCCTGAGCACTGAGCACCCTGAGGACTGAGCACCCAGCACCCTGAGTACTGAGCACCCAGCACCCCGAGTACTGAGCACCCAGCACCGTGAGTACTGAGCCCCCAGCACCCTGAGTAATGAGCACCCAGCACCCCGAGTACTGAGCACCCAGCACCGTGAGTACTGAGCACCCATCACCCTGAGTACTGAGCACCCAGCACCCTGAGCACTGAGCACAAAGCACGCTGAGTACTGAGCACCTTGAGTACTGAGCATAGAGGACCCTGAGCACTGAGCACCCAGCACCCTGAGCACTGAGCACCCAGCACCCCGAGAATGAGCACCCAGCACCCTGAGTACTGAGAACCGAGCACCCTGAGTACTGAGCACCCAGCACGCTGAGCACTGAGCACCCAGCTCCCCGAGTACTGAGCACCCAGCAACCCGAGCACTGAGCACCCAGCACCCCGAGCACTGAGCACCCAGCACCCTGAGTACTGAGCACCCAGCACCCTGAGTACTCAGCACCCAGCACCCTGAGCACTGAGCAACCAGCACCCCGAGAACTGAGCACCCAGCACCCCGAGCACTGAGCACCCAGCACCCCGAGCACTGAGCACCCAGCACCCTGAGCACTGAGCACCCTGAGTACTGAGCACTGAGCACCCTGAGTACTGAGCACCCAGCCCCCTGAGCACTGAGCACCCAGCACCCTGAGTACTGAGCACCGAGCACCCTGAGTACTGAGCACCCAGCACCCCGAGCACTGAGCACCCAGCACCCCGAGCACTGAGCACCCAGCACCCTGAGCACTGAGCACCCTGAGTACTGAGCACTGAGCACCCTGAGTACTGAGCACCCAGCACCCTGAGTATTGAGCACCCAGCAACCTGAGCACTGAGCACCGAGCACCATGAGCACTGAGCACCAAGCACCCTGAGTACTGAGCACCCTGAGTACTGAGCACACAGCACCGTGAGCACTGAGCACCCAGCACCCCGAGCACTGAGCACCCCGCACCCTGAGCACTGAGCACCCTGAGTACTGAGCACTGAGCACCCTGAGTACTGAGCACTGTGCACCCTGAGTACTGAGCACCCAGCACACTGAGTACTGAGCACCCAGCACCCTGAGCAATGAGCACCCGGAGTACTGAGCACCCAGCACCCTGAGTACTAAGCACCGAGCACCCTGAGTACTGAGCACAGAGTACCCTGAGCACTGAACACACAGCACCCTGAGTACTGAGCACCCCGAGCATTGAGCACCCAGCACCCTGAGCACTGAGGACCCAGCACCCTGAGTACTGAGCACCCAGCACCCTGAGCACTGAGCACCCAGCACCCTGAGTACTGAGCACCCAGCACCCTGAGCACTGAGCACCCAGCACCCTGAGTAAAGAGCACTGAGCACCCAGCACCCTGTGTACTGAGCACTGAGTACCCAGCACCCCGAGCACTGAGCACCCAGCACCCTGAGCACTGAGCACGCTGAGTACTGAGCACCCAGCACCCTGAGCACTGAGCACCCAGCACCCTGAGCACTGAGCACCCAGCACCCAGAGCACTGAGCACCCTGAGTACTGAGCACTGAGCACCGAGCACCCTGAGTGCTGAGCACTGAGCACCCTGACCACTGAGCACCCAGCACCCTGAGTACTGAGCACCCAGCACCCTGAGCACTGAGGACCGAGCACCCTGAGTACTAAGCACAAAGCACCCTGAGTACTGAGCACCCAGCACCCTGAGCACTGAGCACCCAGCACACTGAGTACTGAGCACTGAGCACCCTGAGTACTGAGCACCGAGCACCCTGAGCACGGAGCACCCAGCACGCTGAGTACTGAGCACTGAGCACCCTGATTAATGAGCACCCAGCACCCCGAGAACTGAGCACCCAGCACCCTGAGCACTGAGCACCCTGATTACTGAGCACTGAGCACCCTGAGTACTGAGCACCCAGCACCCTGAGTATTGAGCACCCAGCAACCTGAGCACTGAGCACCGAGCACCCTGAGCACAGAGCACCCAGCACCCTGAGCACTGAGCACCCAGCACCCTGAGCACTTAGCACCCTGAGGACTGAGCACCCAGCACCCTGAGTACTGAGCACCCAGCACCCTGAGTACTGAGCACCCAGCATCCTGAGTACTGAGCACAGTGAGTACTGAGCACCCAGCACCCCGAGCACTGAGCACCCAGCATCCTGAGTACTGTGCAACCTGAGTACTGAGCACCCAGCAACCTGAGTACTTAGCACCCAGCACCTGAGCACTTAGCACCCAGCACCCTGAGTACTGAGCACCGAGCACTCCGAGTACTGAGCACCCAGCACCCCGAGCACTGAGCACCCAGCACCCTGAGCACTGAGCACCCAGCACCCCAAGCACTGAGCACCCAGCACCCTGAGTACTGAGTACTGAGCACCCTGAGTACTGAGCACCCAGCATCCTGAGCACTGAGCACCCAGCACCCTGAGTACTGAGCACCGAGCACCCCGAGCACTGAGCACGCAGCACCCTGAGTACTGAGCACCCAGCACCAAAAGTACTGAGCACCGAGCATCCTAAGCACTGAGCACCGAGCACCCCGAGAACTGAGCACCCAGCACCCCGAGCACTGAGCACCCAGCACCCGTAGCACTGAGGACACAGCACCCCGAGCAATGAGCACCCAGCACCCTGAGTACTGAGCACCCAGCACCCCGAGTACTGAGCACCCAGCAACCTGAGCACCGAGCACCCAGCACCCCGAGCACTGAGCACCCAGCACCCTGAGCACTGAGCACCCAGCACCCTGAGCACTGAGCACCCAGCACCCAGAGCACTGAGCACCCTGAGTACTGAGCACGGAGCACCCTGAGCACTGAGCACCGAGCACCCTGAGTGCTGAGCACTGAGCACCCTGACCACTGAGCACCCAGCACCCTGAGTACTGAGCACCCAGCACCCTGAGCACTGAGGACCGAGCACCCTGAGTACTAAGCACAAAGCACCCTGAGTACTGAGCACCCAGCACCCTGAGCACTGAGCACCCAGCACACTGAGTACTGAGCACTGAGCACCCTGAGTACTGAGCACCGAGCACCCTGAGCACTGAGCACCCAGCACGCTGAGTACTGAGCACTGAGCACCCTGATTAATGAGCACCCAGCACCCCGAGAACTGAGCACCCAGCACCCTGAGTATTGAGCACCGAGCACCCTGAGTACTGAGCACCCAGCACCCTGAGTACTGAGCACCCAGTGTACTGAGCACCGAGCACCCAGCACCCTGAGTACTGAGCACCCAGCACCCTGAGCACTGAGCACCCAGCACCCTGAGTACTGAGCACCGAGCACCCTGAGTACTGAGCACCCAGCACCCCGAGCACAGAGCACCCAGCACCCCGAGCACTGAGCACCCAGCACACCGAGCACTCAGCACCCAGCACCCCGAGCACTGAGCACCCAGCACACCGAGCACTGAGCACCCTGAGTACTGAGCACTGAGCACCCTGAGTACTGAGCACCCTGAGTACTGAGCACACAGCACCGTGAGCACTGAGCACCCAGCACCCCGAGCACTGAGCACCCAGCACCCTGAGCACTGAGCACCCTGAGTACTGAGCACTGAGCACCCTGAGTACTGAGCACTGAGCACCCTGAGTACTGAGCACCCAGCACACTGAGTACTGAGCACCCAGCACCCTGAGCAATGAGCACCCGGAGTACTGAGCACCCAGCACCCTGAGTACTAAGCACCGAGCACCCTGAGTACTGAGCACCCAGTACCCTGAGCACTGAACACACAGCACCCTGAGTACTGAGCACCCCGAGCATTGAGCACCCAGCACCCTGAGCACTGAGGACCCAGCACCCTGAGTACTGAGCACCCAGCACCCGGAGCACTGAGCACCCAGCACCCTGAGTACTGAGCACCCAGCACCCTGAGCACTGAGCACCCAGCACCCTGAGTAATGAGCACTGAGCACCCAGCACCCCGAGCACTGAGCACTCAGCACCCTGTGTACTGAGCACTGAGTACCCAGCACCCCGAGCACTGAGCACCCAGCACCCTGAGCACTGAGCACCCTGAGTACTGAGCACCCAGCACCCTGAGCACTGAGCACCCAGCACCCTGAGCACTGAGCACCCAGCACCCAGAGCACTGAGCACCCTGAGTACTGAGCACTGAGCACCCTGAGCACTGAGCACCGAGCACCCTGAGTGCTGAGCACTGAGCACCCTGACCACTGAGCACCCAGCACCCTGAGTACTGAGCAACCAGCACCCTGAGCACTGAGGACCGAGCACCCTGAGTACTAAGCACAAAGCACCCTGAGTACTGAGCACCCAGCACCCTGAGCACTGAGCACCCAGCACACTGAGTACTGAGCACTGAGCACCTTGAGTACTAAGCACCGAGCACCCTGAGCACGGAACACCCAGCACGCTGAGTACTGAGCACTGAGCACCCTGATTAATGAGCACCCAGCACCCCGAGAACTGAGCACCCAGCACCCTGAGCACTGAGCACCCTGATTACTGAGCACTGAGCACCCTGAGTACTGAGCACCCAGCACCCTGAGTATTGAGCACCCAGCAACCTGAGCACTGAGCACCCAGCACCCTGAGCACTTAGAACCCTGAGGACTGAGCACCCAGCACCCTGAGTTCTGAGCACCCAGCACCCTGAGTACTGAGCACCCAGCATCCTGAGTACTGAGCACAGTGAGTACTGAGCACCCAGCACCCCGAGCACTGAGCACCCAGCATCCTGAGTACTGTGCAACCTGAGTACTGAGCACCCAGCAACCTGAGTACTTAGCACCCAGCACCTGAGCACTTAGCACCCAGCACCCTGAGTACTGAGCACCGAGCACTCCGAGTACTGAGCACCCAGCACCCCGAGCACTGAGCACCCAGCACCCTGAGCACTGAGCACCCAGCACCCCAAGCACTGAGCACCCAGCACCCTGAGTACTGAGTACTGAGCACCCTGAGTACTGAGCACCCAGCATCCTGAGCACTGAGCACCCAGCACCAAAAGTACTGAGCACCGAGCATCCTGAGCACTGAGCACCGAGCACCCCGAGCACTGAGCACCCAGCACCCCGAGCACTGAGCACCCAGCACCCGTAGCACTGAGGACCCAGCACCCCGAGCAATGAGCACCCAGCACCTTGAGTACTGAGCACCCAGCACCCCGAGTACTGAGCACCCAGCAACCTGAGCACCGAGCACCCAGCACCCCGAGCACTGAGCACCCAGCACCCTGAGCACTGAGCACCCAGCACCCTGAGCACTGAGCACCCAGCACCCAGAGCACTGAGCACCCTGAGTACTGAGCACTGAGCACCCTGAGCACTGAGCACCGAGCACCCTGAGTGCTGAGCACTGAGCACCCTGACCACTGAGCACCCAGCACCCTGAGTACTGAGCACCCAGCACCCTGAGCACTGAGGACCGAGCACCCTGAGTACTAAGCACAAAGCACCCTGAGTACTGAGCACCCAGCACCCTGAGCACTGAGCACGCAGCACACTGAGTACTGAGCACTGAGCACCCTGAGTACTGAGCACCGAGCACCCTGAGCACTGAGCACCCAGCACGCTGAGTACTGAGCACTGAGCACCCTGATTAATGAGCACCCAGCACCCCGAGAACTGAGCACCCAGCACCCTGAGTATTGATCACCGAGCACCCTGAGTACTGAGCACCCAGCACCCTGAGTACTGAGCACCCAGTGTACTGAGCACCGAGCACCCAGCACCCTGAGTACTGAGCACCCAGCACCCTGAGCACTGAGCACCCAGCACCCTGAGTACTGAGCACCGAGCACCCTGAGTACTGAGCACCCAGCACCCCGAGCACTGAGCACCCAGCACCCCGAGCACTGAGCACCCAGCACACCGAGCACTCAGCACCCAGCACCCCGAGCACTGAGCACCCAGCACACCGAGCACTGAGCACCCAGCACCCCGAGCACCGAGCACCATGAGTACTAAGCACCGAGCACCCTGAGCACTGAGCACCCAGCACCCTGAGCACTGAGCACCCAGCACCCTGAGTACTGAGCCCCCAGCACCCCGAGCACTGAGCACCCAGCACCGTGAGTACTGAGCACCCAGCACCCTGAGCACTGAGCACCGAGCATCCTGAGCACTGAGCACCCAGCACCCTGAGGACTGAGCACCCAGCACCCTGAGCACTTAGCACCCTGAGGACTGAGCACCCAGCACCCTGAGTACTGAGCACCCAGCACCCTGAGTACTGAGCACCCAGCATCCTGAGTACTGAGCACCCTGAGTACTGAGCACCCAGCACCCCGAGCACTGAGCACCCAGCATCCTGAGTACTGTGCAACCTGAGTACTGAGCACCCAGCAACCTGAGTACTTAGCACCCAGCACCTGAGCACTTAGCACCCAGCACCCTGAGTACTGAGCACCGAGCACTCCGAGTACTGAGCACCCAGCACCCCGAGCACTGAGCACCCTGCACCCTGAGCACTGAGCACCCAGCACCCCGAGCACTGAGCACCCAGCACCCTGAGTACTGAGTACTGAGCACCCTGAGTACTGAGCACCCAGCATCCTGAGCACTGAGCACCCAGCACCCTGAGTACTGAGCACCGAGCACCCCGAGCACCCCGAGCACTGAGCACGCAGCACCCTGAGTACTGAGCACCCAGCACCAAAAGTACTGAGCACCGAGCATCCTGAGCACTGAGCACCGAGCACCCCGAGCACTGAGCACCCAGCACCCTGAGTACTGAGCACCCAGCAAAAAGTGTACTGAGCTGCGAGCACCCTGAGCACTGAGCACCCAGCACCCTGAGTAATGAGCACCCAGCACCCCGAGTACTGAGCACCCAGCACCCCGAGCACTGAGCACCCAACACCCTGAGTACTGAGCACCCAGCACCCTGAGCACTGAGCACAAAGCACACTGAGTACTGAGCACCCTGAGTACTGAGCGTAGAGGACCCTGAGCACTGAGCACCCAGCACCCTGAGCACTGAGGACACAGCACACCGAGAATGAGCACCCAGCACCCTGAGTACTGAGAACCGAGCACCCTGAGTACTGAGAACGCAGCACGCTGAGCACTGAGCACCCAGCACCCCGAGTACTGAGCACCCAGCACCTCGAGCACTGAGCACCCAGCACCACGAGAATGAGCACCCAGCACCCTGAGTACTGAGCACCCAGCACCCTGAGTACTGAGCACCCTGAGTACTGAGCACCGATCACCCTGAGCACTGAGCACCCAACACCCTGAGTACTGAGCACCCAACGTACTGAGCACCGAGCACACTGAGCACTGAGCACCCAGCACCCTGAGTACTGAGCACCGAGCACCCTGAGCACTGAGGACCCAGCACCCTGAGTACTGAGCACCGAGCACCCCGAGCACTGAGCACCCATCGCCCCGAGCACTGAGCACCCAGCACCCCGAGCACTGAGCACCCAGCACCCGTAGCACTGAGGACCCAGCACCCCGAGCAATGAGCACCCAGCACCCTGAGTACTGAGCACCCAGCACCCCGAGTACTGAGCACCCAGCAACCTGAGCACCGAGCACCCAGCACCCCGAGCACTGAGCACCCAGCACCCTGAGCACTGAGCACCCAGCACCCTGAGTACTGAGCACTGAGCTCCCCGAGTACTGAGCACCCACCACCCCGAGCACTGAGCACCGAGGACACCGAGCACTGAGCACCCAGCACCCCGAGCACTGAGCACCCAGCACCCTGAGCACTGAGCACCCAGCACCCTGAGCACTGAGCACCCAGCACCCCGAGCACTAAGCACCCAGCAACCCGAGCACTGAGCACCCAGCACCCCGAGCACTGAGCACCCAGCACCCTGAGTCCTGAGAACCCAGCACCCTGAGTACTCAGCACCCAGCACCCTGAGCACTGAGCAACCAGCACCCTGAGTACTGAGCACCCTGCACCCCAAGCACTGAGCACCCTGAGAACTGAGCACCCAGCACCCCAAGCACTGAGCACCCTGAGTACTGAGCACCCAGCACCCTGATTAATGAGCACCCAGCACCCCGAGAACTGAGCACCCAGCACCCTGAGTATTGAGCACCGAGCACCCTGAGTACTGAGCACCCAGCACCCTGAGTACTGAGCACCCAGTGTACTGAGCACCGAACACCCAGCACCCTGAGTACTGAGCACCCAGCACCCTGAGCACTGAGCACCCAGCACCCTGAGTACTGAGCACCGAGCACCCTGACTACTGAGCAACCAGCACCCCGAGCACTGAGCACCCAGCACCCCGAGCACTGAGCACCCAGCACCCTGAGCACTGAGCACCCTGAGTACTGAGCACCCAGCACCCTGAGTATTGAGCACCCAGCAACCTGAGCACTGAGCACCGAGCACCCTGAACACTGAGCACCAAGCACCCTGAGTACTGAGCACCCTGAGTACTGAGCACACAGCACCGTGAGCACTGAGCACCCAGCACCCCGAGCACTGAGCACCCAGCACCCGGAGCACTGAGCACCCTGAGTACTGAGCAATGAGCACCCTGAGTACTGAGCACTGAGCACCCTGAGTACTGAGCACACAGCACCCCGAGTACTGAGCACCCAGCACCCTGAGCAATGAGCACCCGGAGTACTGAGCACAAAGCACCCTGAGTACTAAGCACCGAGCACCCTGAGTACTGAGCACCCAGTACCCTGAGCACTGAACACACAGCACCCTGAGTACTGAGCACCCTGAGCATTGAGCACCCAGCACCCTGAGCACTGAGGACCCAGCACCCTGAGTACTGAGCACCCAGCATCCTGAGCACTGAGCACCCAGCACCCTGAGTACTGAGCACCCAGCACCCTGAGCACTGAGCACCCAGCACTCTGAGTAATGAGCACTGAGCACCCAGCACCCCGAGCACTGAGCACTCAGCACCCTGTGTACTGAGCACTGAGTACCCAGCACCCCGAGCACTGAGCACCCAGCACCCTGAGCACTGAGCACCCTGAGTACTGAGCACCCAGCACCCTGAGCACTGAGCACCCAGCACCCTGAGCACTGAGCACCCAGCACCCAGAGCACTGAGCACCCTGAGTACTGAGCACTGAGCACCCTGAGCACTGAGCACCGAGCACCCTGAGTGCTGAGCACTGAGCACCCTGACCACTGAGCACCCAGCACCCTGAGTACTGAGCACCCAGCACCCTGAGCACTGAGGACCGAGCACCCTGAGTACTAAGCACAAAGCACCCTGAGTACTGAGCACCCAGCACCCTGAGCACTGAGCACCCAGCACACTGAGTACTGAGCACTGAGCACCCTGAGTACTGAGCACCGAGCACCCTGAGCACGGAGCACCCAGCACGCTGAGTACTGAGCACTGAGCACCCTGATTAATGAGCACCCAGCACCCCGAGAACTGAGCACCCAGCACCCTGAGCACTGAGCACCCTGATTACTGAGCACTGAGCACCCTGAGTACTGAGCACCCAGCACCCTGAGTATTGAGCACCCAGCAACCTGAGCACTGAGCACCGAGCACCCTGAGCACTTAGCACCCTGAGGACTGAGCACCCTGAGTACTGAGCACTGAGCACCCTGAGTACTGAGCACCCTGAGTACTGAGCACACAGCACCGTGAGCACTGAGCACCCAGCACCCCGAGCACTGAGCACCCAGCACCCTGAGCACTGAGCACCCTGAGTACTGAGCACTGAGCACCCTGAGTACTGAGCACTGAGCACCCTGAGTACTGAGCACCCAGCACACTGAGTACTGAGCACCCAGCACCCTGAGCAATGAGCACCCTGAGTACTGAGCACCGAGCACCCTGAGCACGGAGCACCCAGCACGCTGAGTACTGAGCACTGAGCACCCTGATTAATGAGCACCCAGCACCCCGAGAACTGAGCACCCAGCACCTTGAGTACTGAGCACCGAGCCCCTCGAGCACTAAGCACCCAGCACCCTGAGTACTGAGCACCCAGCACCCTGAGCACTGAGCACCCAGCACCCTAAGCACTGAGCACCCAGCACCCCGAGCACGGAGCACAAAGCACCCTGAGTACTGAGCACCCAACACCCAGAGTACTGAGCACCCAGCACCCTGAGTACTGAGCACCCAGCACCCTGAGTACTGAGCACCCCGCACCCTGAGTACTGAACACCCAGCACCCTGAGCACTGAGCACTGAGCACCCTGAGCACTGAGTACTGAGCAATGAGCACCCTGAGCACTGAGCACCCAGCACCCCGTGTACTGAGCACCCAGCACCCCGAGCACTGAGCACCCAGCGCCCCGAGCACTGAGCACACAGCACCCCGAGCACTGAGCACTGAGCACCCTGAGCACTGAGCACCCAGCACCCCGAGTACTGAGCACTGAGCACCCTGAGTACTGAGCACCCAGCAACCCGAGTACTGAGCACTGAGCACCCTGAGTACTGAGCACCCAGCACCCCGAGCACTGAGCACACAGCACCTCGAGCACTGAGCACCCAGCGCCCTGAGCACTGAGCACCCAGCACCCTGAGCACTGAGCACCCAGTCCCCTGAGTACTGAGCACCCAGCACCATGAGTACTGAGAACCCAGCACCCTGAGTACTGAGCACTCAGCACCCTGAGTACTGAGCACCGAGCACCCCGAGCACTGAGCACCCAGCACCCTGAGCACTGAGCACCCTGAGGACTGAGCTCCCAGCACCCTGAGCATTGAGCACCCAGCACCCTGAGTACTGAGCACCGATCACCCTGAGCACTGAGCACCCAGCACCCCGAGCACTGAGCACCCAGCACCCTGAGTACTGAGCACCCAGCACCCTGAGCACTGAGCACCCAGCACCCTGAGTACTAAGCACCCTGAGTACTGAGCACCGATCACACTGAGCACTGAGCACCCAGCACCCTGAGTACTGAGCACCCAGCACCCTGAGCACTGAGCACCCAGCACCCTGAGCACTGAGCACCCAGCACACTGAGTACTGAGCACCCAGCACCCTGAGTACTGAGGATCCTGCACCCTGAGCACTGAGCACCCAGCACCCTGAGTACTGAGCACCCAGCACCCTGAGTACTGAGCACCCAGCACCCTGAGTACTGAGCACCCAGCACCCAGAGCACTGAGCACCCAGCACCCTGAGCACTCAGCACCCAGGACCCCGAGCACTGAGTATTGAGCACCCAGCACCCTGAGTACTGAGTACGCAGCACGCTGAGTACTGAGCTCCCAGCACCCCGAGCACTGAGCACCCAGCAACATGAGTACTGAGCACCCAGCACCCTGAGTACTGAGCACTCAGCACCCTGAGTACTGAGCACCGAGCACCCCGAGCACTGAGCACCCAGCACCCTGAGCACTGAGCACACTGAGGACTAAGCACCTAGCACCCTGAGTACTGAGCACCCAGCACCCTGAGTACTGAGCATCGATCACCCTGAGCACTGAGCACCCAGCACCCCGAGCACTGAGCACCCAGCACCCTGAGGACTGAGCACCCAGCACCCTGAGTACTGAGCACGCAGCACGCTGAGTACTGAGCACCCAGCACCCCGAGCACTGAGCACCCAGCACCCTGAGCACTGAGCACCCAGCACCCTGAGTACTGAGCACGCAGCACGCTGAGTACTGAGCACCCAGCACCCTGAGTACTGAGCACCCAGGACCCTGAGCACTGAGCACCGAGCACCCCGAGCACTGAGCACCCAGCACCCTGAGCACTCAGCACCCAGCACCCCGAGCACTGAGCACCCAGCACCCTGAGCACTGAGCACCCAGCACCCTGAGCACGGAGCACCCCGAGGACTGAGCACCCAGCACCCTGAGCACTGAGCACCCAGCACCTTGAGTACTGAGCACCGAGCACCTCGAGCACTAAGCACCCAGCACCCTGAGTACTGAGCACAGAGCACCCTGAGCACTGAGCACCCAGCACCCTGAGCACTGAGCACCCAGCACCCTGAGCACGGAGCACAAAGCACCCTGAGTACTGAGCACCCAACACCCAGAGTACTGAGCACCCAGCACCCTGAGCACTGAGCACCCAGCACCCTGAGTACTGAGCACCCAGCACCCTGAGTACTGAACACCCAGCACCCTGAGCACTGAGCACTGAGCACCCAGAGCACTGAGTACTGAGCAATGAGCACCCTGAGTACTGAGCACCCAGCACCCCGAGTACTGAGCACCCAGCACCCCGAGCACTGAGCACCCAGCGCCCCGAGCACTGAGCACCCAGCACCCCGAGCACTGAGCACTGAGCACCCTGAGCACTGAGCACCCAGCACCCCGAGTACTGAGCACTGAGCACCCTGAGTACTGAGCACCAAGCAACCCGATTACTGAGCACTGAGCACTCTGAGTACTGAGCACCCAGCATCCTGAGCACTGAGCACCCAGCACCCTGAGTACTGAGCACCGAGCACCCTGAGTACTGAGCACCCAGCACCCTGATCACTGAGCACGGAGCACCCCGAGGACTGAGCACCCAGCACCCTGAGCACAGAGCAGCCAGCACCTTGAGTACTGAGCACCGAGCACCCCGAGCACTGAGTACCCAGCACCCCGAGCACTGAGCACCCAGCACCCTGAGCACTGAGCACCCTGAGTACTGAGCACCCAGCACCCTGAGCACTGAGCACCCAGCACCCTGAGCACTGAGCACCCAGCACCCAGAGCACTGAGCACCCTGAGTACTGAGCACTGAGCACCCTGAGCACTGAGCACCGAGCACCCTGAGTGCTGAGCACTGAGCACCCTGACCACTGAGCACCCAGCACCCTGAGTACTGAGCACCCAGCACCCTGAGCACTGAGGACCGAGCACCCTGAGTACTAAGCACAAAGCACCCTGAGTACTGAGCACCCAGCACCCTGAGCACTGAGCACCCAGCACACTGAGTACTGAGCACTGAGCACCCTGAGTACTGAGCACCGAGCACCCTGAGCACGGAGCACCCAGCACGCTGAGTACTGAGCACTGAGCACCCTGATTAATGAGCACCCAGCACCCCGAGAACTGAGCACCCAGCACCCTGAGCACTGAGCACCCTGATTACTGAGCACTGAGCACCCTGAGTACTGAGCACCCAGCACCCTGAGTATTGAGCACCCAGCAACCTGAGCACTGAGCACCGAGCACCCTGAGCACTTAGCACCCTGAGGACTGAGCACCCTGAGTACTGAGCACTGAGCACCCTGAGTACTGAGCACCCTGAGTACTGAGCACACAGCACCGTGAGCACTGAGCACCCAGCACCCCGAGAACTGAGCACCCAGCACCCTGAGCACTGAGCACCCTGAGTACTGAGCACTGAGCACCCTGAGTACTGAGCACTGAGCACCCTGAGTACTGAGCACCCAGCACACTGAGTACTGAGCACCCAGCACCCTGAGCAATGAGCACCCTGAGTACTGAGCACCGAGCACCCTGAGCACGGAGCACCCAGCATGCTGAGTACTGAGCACTGAGCACCCTGATTAATGAGCACCCAGCACCCCGAGAACTGAGCACCCAGCACCTTGAGTACTGAGCACCGAGCCCCTCGAGCACTAAGCACCCAGCACCCTGAGTACTGAGCACCCAGCACCCTGAGCACTGAGCACCCAGCACCCTAAGCACTGAGCACCCAGCACCCCGAGCACGGAGCACAAAGCACCCTGAGTACTGAGCACCCAACACCCAGAGTACTGAGCACCCAGCACCCTGAGTACTGAGCACCCAGCACCCTGAGTACTGAGCACCCAGCACCCTGAGCACTGAGCACTGAGCACCCTGAGCACTGAGTACTGAGCAATGAGCACCCTGAGCACTGAGCACCCAGCACCCCGTGTACTGAGCACCCAGCACCCCGAGCACTGAGCACCCAGCGCCCCGAGCACTGAGCACACAGCACCCCGAGCACTGAGCACTGAGCACCCTGAGCACTGAGCACCCAGCACCCCGAGTACTGAGCACTGAGCACCCTGAGTACTGAGCACCCAGCAACCCGAGTACTGAGCACTGAGCACCCTGAGTACTGAGCACCCAGCACCCCGAGCACTGAGCACACAGCACCTCGAGCACTGAGCACCCAGCGCCCTGAGCACTGAGCACCCAGCACCCTGAGCACTGAGCACCCAGTCCCCTGAGTACTGAGCACCCAGCACCATGAGTACTGAGAACCCAGCACCCTGAGTACTGAGCACTCAGCACCCTGAGTACTGAGCACCGAGCACCCCGAGCACTGAGCACCCAGCACCCTGAGCACTGAGCACCCTGAGGACTGAGCACCCAGCACCCTGAGCATTGAGCACCCAGCACCCTGAGTACTGAGCACCGATCACCCTGAGCACTGAGCACCCAGCACCCCGAGCACTGAGCACCCAGCACCCTGAGTACTGAGCACCCAGCACCCTGAGCACTGAGCACCCAGCACCCTGAGTACTAAGCACCCTGAGTACTGAGCACCGATCACACTGAGCACTGAGCACCCAGCACCCTGAGTACTGAGCACCCAGCAACCTGAGCACTGAGCACCCAGCACCCTGAGCACTGAGCACCCAGCACACTGAGTACTGAGCACCCAGCACCCTGAGTACTGAGGATCCTGCACCCTGAGCACTGAGCACCCAGCACCCTGAGTACTGAGCACCCAGCACCCTGAGTACTGAGCACCCAGCACCCTGAGTACTGAGCACCCAGCACCCAGAGCACTGAGCACCCAGCACCCTGAGCACTCAGCACCCAGGACCCCGAGCACTGAGTATTGAGCACCCAGCACCCTGAGTACTGAGCACGCAGCACGCTGAGTACTGAGCTCCCAGCACCCCGAGCACTGAGCACCCAGCAACATGAGTACTGAGCACCCAGCACCCTGAGTACTGAGCACTCAGCACCCTGAGTACTGAGCACCGAGCACCCCGAGCACTGAGCACCCAGCACCCTGAGCACTGAGCACACTGAGGACTAAGCACCTAGCACCCTGAGTACTGAGCACCCAGCACCCTGAGTACTGAGCATCGATCACCCTGAGCACTGAGCACCCAGCACCCCGAGCACTGAGCACCCAGCACCCTGAGGACTGAGCACCCAGCACCCTGAGTACTGAGCACGCAGCACGCTGAGTACTGAGCACCCAGCACCCCGAGCACTGAGCACCCAGCACCCTGAGCACTGAGCACCCAGCACCCTGAGTACTGAGCACGCAGCACGCTGAGTACTGAGCACCCAGCACCCTGAGTACTGAGCACCCAGGACCCTGAGCACTGAGCACCGAGCACCCCGAGCACTGAGCACCCAGCACCCTGAGCACTCAGCACCCAGCACCCCGAGCACTGAGCACCCAGCACCCTGAGCACTGAGCACCCAGCACCCTGAGCACGGAGCACCCCGAGGACTGAGCACCCAGCACCCTGAGCACTGAGCACCCAGCACCTTGAGTACTGAGCACCGAGCACCTCGAGCACTAAGCACCCAGCACCCTGAGTACTGAGCACAGAGCACCCTGAGCACTGAGCACCCAGCACCCTGAGCACTGAGCACCCAGCACCCTGAGCACGGAGCACAAAGCACCCTGAGTACTGAGCACCCAACACCCAGAGTACTGAGCACCCAGCACCCTGAGCACTGAGCACCCAGCACCCTGAGTACTGAGCACCCAGCACCCTGAGTACTGAACACCCAGCACCCTGAGCACTGAGCACTGAGCACCCAGAGCACTGAGTACTGAGCAATGAGCACCCTGAGTACTGAGCACCCAGCACCCCGAGTACTGAGCACCCAGCACCCCGAGCACTGAGCACCCAGCGCCCCGAGCACTGAGCACCCAGCACCCCGAGCACTGAGCACTGAGCACCCTGAGCACTGAGCACCCAGCACCCCGAGTACTGAGCACTGAGCACCCTGAGTACTGAGCACCAAGCAACCCGATTACTGAGCACTGAGCACTCTGAGTACTGAGCACCCAGCATCCTGAGCACTGAGCACCCAGCACCCTGAGTACTGAGCACCGAGCACCCTGAGTACTGAGCACCCAGCACCCTGATCACTGAGCACGGAGCACCCCGAGGACTGAGCACCCAGCACCCTGAGCACAGAGCAGCCAGCACCTTGAGTACTGAGCACCAAGCACCCCGAGCACTGAGCACCCAGCACCCTGAGTACTGAGCACCCTGCACCCTGAGCACTGAGCACCCAGCACCCTGAGCACTGAGCACGCAGCACCCCGAGCACTGAGCACCCAGCATCCTGAGTACTGAGCACAGAGCACCCTGAGCACTGAGCACCCAGCATCCTGAGTACTGAGCACCCAGCACCCTGAGTACTGAGCAACCAGCACCCTGAGCACTGAGCACTGAGCACCCAGCACCCTGAGCACTGAGCACTGAGCACCCAGCACCACAGCCCTGAGCACCCAGCACCCCGAGCACTGAGCACCCAGCACTCTGAGCACTGAGCACCCAGCACCCTGAGCACTGAGGACCCAGCACCCTGAGTACTGAGCACCCAGCACCCTGAGTACTGAGCACTCAGCACCCTGAGTACTGAGCACCGAGCACCCCGAGCACTGAGCACCCAGCACCCTGAGCACAGAGCACCCGGAGGACTGAGCACGCAGCACCATGAGCACTTTGCACCGATCACCCTGAGCACTAAGCACCCAGCACCCCGAGCACTGAGCACCCAGCACCCTGAGCACAGAGCACCCGGAGTACTGCGCACCCAGCACCCTGAGTACTGAGCACCCAGCACCCCGAGTACTGAGCACCCAGCACCCTGAGTACTGAGCACCCAGCACCCCGAGCACTGAGCACCCAGTATCCTGAGTACTGAGCACCCTGAGGACTGAGCACTGAGCACCGAGCATCCTGAGTACTGAGCACCCTGAGGACTGAGCTCCCAGCACCCTGAGCACTGAGCACCCAGCACCCTGAGTACTGATCACCCAGCATTCTGAGTACTGAGCACCCAGCACCCTGAGCACTGAGAACCCAGCACCCTGAGTACTGAGCACCCAGCACCCTGAGTACTGAGCACCCAGCACCCTGAGTACTGAGCACCCAGCACCCTGAGTACTGAGCACCGAGCACCCCGAGCACTGAGCAACCAGCACCCTGAGTATTGAGCACTGAGCACCCTGAGAACTGAGCACCGAACTCCCTGAGTACTGAGCACCCAGCACCCTGAGGACTGAGCACCCAGCACCCTGAGCACTGAGCACCCCGCACCCTGAGTACTGAGCACCCAGCACCCTGAGTACTGAGCACCCAGCACCCTTAGCACTGAGCACCCAGCACCCCGAGCACTGAGCACCCAGCACCCCAAGCACTGAGTACCCAGGACCCCGAGCACTGATCACCCAGCACCCTGAGCACTGAGCACCCTGCACCCTGAGCACTGAGCACCCAGCACCCTGAGCACTGAGTACCCAGAACCCTGAGCACTGAGCACCCAGCACGCTGAGTACTGAGCACTGAGCACCCTGAGTACTGAGCACCTAGCACCCTGAGTTCTGAGCACCCAGCACCCTGAGCACTGAGTAGCCAGCACACTCAGCACTGAGCACCCAGCACCCCGAGCACTGAGCACCCAGCACCCTGAGCACTGAGCACCCAGCACCCCGAGTACTGAGCACCCAGCAACCCGAGTACTGAGCACCGAGCACCCCGAGCACTGAGCACCCAGCACCCTGAGTACTGAGCACCCAGCACACTGAGTACTGAGCACCCCGAGAACTGAGCACACAGCACCCCGAGCACTGAGCACCCAGCACCCTGAGTACTGAGAACACATCACCCTGAGTACTGAGCACCCAGCAACCTGAGTACTGAGCCCCCAGCACCCTGAGTACTGAGCACCCAGCACCCCGAGCACTGAGCACCCAGCACCCCGAGAATGAGCACCCAGCACACTGAGTACTGACAACCGAGCACCCTGAGTACTGAGCACCCAGCACCCTGAGTACTGAGCCCCCAGCACCCTGAGTACTGAGCACCCAGCACCCCGAGTACTGAGCACCCAGCACCCCGAGAATGAGCACCCAGCTCCCTGAGTACTGAGCACCCAGCACCCTGAGTACTGAGCACCGATCACCCTGAGTACTGAGCAACCAGCACCCCGAGCACTGAGCACCAGGTACCCCGAGCACTGAGCACCCAGCACCCTGAGTACTGAGCACCAAGCACCCTGAGTACTGAGCACTGAGCACTGAGCACCCTGAGCACTGAGCACCCAGCACCCTGAGCACTGAGCACCCAGCATCCTGAGCACTGAGTACTGAGAACCCAGCACCCTGAGTAATGAGCACTGAGCACCCTGAGCACTGAGCACCCAACACCCCGAGCACTGAGCACCCAGCACCCTGAGTACTGAGCACCCAGCACCCTGAGTACTGAGCACTCAGCACCCTGAGTACTGAGCACCCAGCACCCTGAGCACAGAGCACCCTGAGGACTGAGCACCCAGCACCCTGAGTACTGAGCACCCAGCACCCTGAGTACTGAGCACCCAGCACCCTGAGTACTGAGCACCGATCACCCTGAGCACTGAGCACCCAGCATCCCGAGCACTGAGCACCCAGCACCCTGAATACTGAGCACCCTGAGTACTGAGCACCCAGCACCCCGAGCACTGAGCACCCAGCACCCTGAGTACTGAGCACTGAGCACCATGAGTACTGAGCACTGAGCACCCCGAGCACTGAGCACCCAGCACCCCGAGCACTGAGCACCCAGCAACCCGAGCACTGAGCACCCAGCACCGCGAGCACTGAGCACCCAGCACCCTGAGTACTGAGCACCCAGCACCCTGAGTACTCAGCACCCAGCACCCTGAGCACTGAGCAACCAGCACCCTGAGTACTGAGCACCCTGCACCCCAAGCACTGAGCACCCTGAGAACTGAGCACCCAGCACCCCAAGCACTGAGCACCCTGAGTACTGATCACCCAGCACCCTGATTAATGAGCACTCAGCACCCCGAGAACTGAGCACCCAGCACCCTGAGTATTGAGCACCGAGCACCCTGAGTACTGAGCACACAGCACCCTGAGTACTGAGCACCCAGCACCCTGAGCACTGAGCACCCAGCACCCCGAGCACTGAGCACCCAGCACCCCGAGCACTGAGCACCCAGCACACCGAGCACTCAGCACCCAGCACCCCGAGCACTGAGCACCCAGCACACCGAGCAATTAGCACCAAGCACCCCGAGCACCGAGCACCATGAGTACTAAGCACCGAGCACCCTGAGCAATGAGCACCCAGCACCCTGAGCACTGAGCACCCAGCACCCTGAGTGCTGAGCCCCCAGCACCCCCAGCACTGTGCACACAGCACCCCGAGAAAGAGCACCCAGCACCATGAGTACTGAGCACCGAGCACCCTGAGCACTGAGCACCCAGCACCCTGAGTACTGAGCACCAAGCACCCTGAGTACTGAGCACCCAGCACCCTGAGTACTGAGCACCAAGCACCCTGAGTTCTGAGCACCCATCACCCTGAGCACTGAGCACACTGAGTACTAAGCAAAGAGCACCCTGAGCACTTAGCACCCAGCAGCCCGAGCACTGAGCACCCAGCACCCCGAACACTGAGCTCTGAGCACCCTGAGCACTGAGGACCCAGCACCCCGAGCACTGAGCACCCAGCACCCTGAGTACTGAGCACCCAGCACCCTGATCACTGAGGTCCCAGCACCCCGAGCACTGAGCACCCAGCACGCTGAGTACTGAGCACTGAGCACCCAGCACCCTGAGTACTGAGCACCCAGCACCCTGAATACTGAGCACCCAGCACCCCGAGCACTGAGCACTGAGCACCCTGAGTACTGAGCACTGAGCACCCTTAGTACTGAGCAACGAGCACCCTGAGTACTGAGCACCCAGCACCCTGAGCACTGAGCAGCCAGCACCCTCAGCACTGAGCACCCAGCACCCCGAGCACTGAGCACCCAGCACCCTGAGCACTGAGCACCCAGCACCCCGAGTACTGAGCACCCAGCACCCCGAGTACTGAGCATCGAGCACCCCGAGCACTGAGCACCCAGCAACCTGAGTACTGAGCACCCAGCACCCTGAGTACTGCGCACCCCTAGAACTGAGCACACAGCACCCCGAGCACTGAGCACCCAGCACCCTGAGTACTGAGAACAGATCACCCTGAGTACTGAGCACCCAGCAACCTGAGTACTGCGCCCCCAGCATCCTGAGTACTGAGCACCCAGCACCCCGAGCACTGAGCACCCAGCACCCCGAGAATGAGCACCCAGCACCCTGAGTACTGAGAAGCGATCACCCTGAGTACTGAGCACCCAGCACCTTGAGTACTGAGCCCCCAGCACCCTGAGTACAGAGCACCCAGCACCCCGAGCACTGAGCACCCAGCACCCCGAGAATGAGCACCCAGCACCCTGAGTACTGAGCACCCAGCACCCCGAGCACGGAGCACCCAGGACCCCGAGCACTGAGTACTGAGCACCCAGCACCCTGAGTTCTGAGCACCGAGCTCCCCGAGCACTGAGCACCCAGCCCCCTGAGCACTGAGCACCCAGCACCCTGAGCACTGAGCACCCAGCACCCTGAGTACTGAGCACCCAGTACGCTGAGTACTGAGCACCCAGCACCCTGAGCACTGAGCACCCAGCACCCTGAGTACTGAGCACTGAGCACCCAGCACCCCGAGCACTGAGCACCGAGCACCCTGTGTACTGAGCACTGAGCACCCTGAGTACTAAGCACCCAGCACCCTGAGTACTGATCACCCAGGACCCTGAGCACTGAGCACCGAGCACCCCGAGTACTGAGCACCCAGCACCCTGAGCACTCAGCACCCATCACCCCGATCACTGAGCACCCAGCACCCTGAGCACTGAGCAACCAGCACCCTGAGCACGGAGCACCCAGCACCCAGAGCACTGAGCACCCAGCACCCTGAGCACTGAGCACAGAGCACCCTGAGTACTGAGCACCCAGCACCCTGAGTACTGAGCACCCAGACCCCGAGCACTGAGCACCCAGCACCCCTAGCACTGTGCACCCAGCACCCTGAGTACTGAGAACCCAGCACCCTGAGTACTTAGCACCGAGCACCCTGAGTACTGAGCACCCAGCACGCTGAGCACTGAGCACCCAGCACCCCGAGTACTGAGCACCCAGCACCCTGAGTACGGAGCACCCAGCACCCCGAGCACTGAGCACCCAGCACCCTGAGCACTGAGCACCCAGCACCCTTAGTACTGAGCATCAAGCACGCTGAGCACTGAGCACCCAGCACCCTGAGTACTGAGCACCGAGCACCCCGAGCACTGAGCACCAGGTACCCCGAGCACTGAGCACCCAGCACCCTGAGTACTGAGCACCGATCACCCTGAGCACTGAGCACCCAGCATCCCGAGCACTGAGCACCCAGCACCCTGAGTACTGAGCACCCTGAGTACTGAGCACCCAGCACCCCGAGCACTGAGCACCCAGCACCCTGAGTACTGAGCACCGAGCACCATGAGTACTGAGCACTGAGCACCCCGAGTACTGAGCACCCAGCACCCCGAGCACTGAGCACCGAGCACCCCGAGCACTGAGCACCCAGCACCCCGAGCACTGAGCACCCAGCAACCCGAGCACTGAGCACCCAGCACCCCGAGAACTGAGCACCCAGCATACTGAGTACTGAGCACCCAGCACCCTGAGTACTCAGCACCCAGCACCCTGAGCACTGAGCAACCAGCACCCTGAGTACTGAGCACCCTGCACCCCAAGCACTGAGCACCCTGAGAACTGAGCACCCAGCACCCCAAGCACTGAGCACCCTGAGTACTGAGCACCCAGCACCCTGATTAATGAGCACCCAGCACCCCGAGAACTGAGCACCCGGCACCCTGAGTATTGAGCACCGAGCACCCTGAGCACTGAGCACCCAGCACCCTGTGTACTGAGCACCAAGCACCCTGAGTTCTGAGCACCCAGCACCCTGAGTACTGAGCAGCAAGCACCCTGAGTTCTGAGCACCCAGCACCCTGAGCACTGAGCACACTGAGTACTAAGCAACCAGCACCCTGAGCACTGAGCACCCAGCACCCCGAGCACTGAGCACCCAGCACACCGAGCACTGAGCTCTGAGCACAGTGAGCACTGAGGACCCAGCACCCCGAGCACTGAGCACCCAGCACCCTGAGTACTGAGCACCCAGCACCCTGAGCACTGAGGACCCAGCACCCCGAGCACTGAGCACCCAGCACGCTGAGTACTGAGCACTGAGCACCCAGCACCCTGAGTACTGAGCACCCAGCACCCTGAATACTGAGCACCCAGCACCCCGAGCACTGAGCACTGAGCACCCTGAGTACTGAGCACTGAGCACCCTTAGTACTGAGCACCGAGCACCCTGAGTACTGAGCACCCAGCACACTGAGCACTGAGCACGGAGCACCCCGAGGACTGAGCACCCAGCACCTTGAGCACTGAGCACCCAGCACCCTGAGTACTGAGCACCCAGCACCCCGAGCACTGAGCACCCAGCACCCTGAGTACTGAGCACCCAGCACCCTGAGTACTGAGCACTGAGCACCCTGAGCACTGAGCACCCAACACCCCGAGCACTGAGCACCCAGCACCCTGAGTACTGAGCACCAAGCACCCTGAGTACTGAGCACTCAGCACCCTGAGTACTGAGCACCGAGCTCCCTGAGCACTGAGCACCCAGCACCCTGAGCACTTAGCACCCTGAGGAATGAGCACCCAGCACCCTGAGTACTGAGCACCCAGCACCCTGAGTACTGAGCACCCAGCATCCTGAGTACTGAGCACCCAGCACCCCAAGCACTGAGCACCCAGCACCCTGAGTACTGTGCAACCTGAGTACTGAGCACCCAGCAACCTGAGTACTTAGCACCCAGCACCTGAGCACTTAGCACCCAGCACCCTGAGTACTGAGCACCGAGCACTCCGAGTACTGAGCACCCAGCACCCCGAGCACTGAGCACCCAGCACCCTGAGCACTGAGCACCCGGAGTACTGCGCACCCAGCACCCTGAGTACTGAGCACCCAGCACCCCGAGTACTGAGCACCCAGCACCCTGAGTACTGAGCACCCAGCACCCCGAGCACTGAGCACCCAGTATCCTGAGTACTGAGCACCCTGAGGACTGAGCACTGAGCACCGAGCATCCTGAGTACTGAGCACCCTGAGGACTGAGCACCCAGCACCCTGAGCACTGAGCACCCAGCACCCTGAGCACTGAGCACCCAGCACCCTGAGCACTGAGCACCCAGCAACCTGAGTACTGAGCACCCAGCACCCTGAGTACTGAGTACCCAGCACCCTGAGCACTGAGCACCCAGCACCCTGAGTACTGAGCACGGAGCACCCTGAGTACTGATCACCCAGCATCCTGAGTACTGAGCACCCAGCACCCTGAGCACTGAGAACCCAGCACCCTGAGTACTGAGCACCCAGCACCCTGAGTACTGAGCACCCAGCACCCTGAGTACTGAGCACCCAGCACACTGAGTACTGAGCACCGAGCACCCCGAGCACTGAGCAACCAGCACCCTGAGTATTGAGCACTGAGCACCCTGAGAACTGAGCACCGAACTCCCTGAGTACTGAGCACCCAGCACCCTGAGGACTGAGCACCCAGCACCCTGAGCACTGAGCACCCCGCACCCTGAGTACTGAGCACCCAGCACCCTGAGTACTGAGCACCCAGCACCCTTAGCACTGAGCACCCAGCATCCCGAGCACTGAGCACCCAGCACCCCAAGCACTGAGTACCCAGGACCCCGAGCACTGATCACCCAGCACCCTGAGCACTGAGCACCCTGCACCCTGAGCACTGAGCACCCAGCACCCTGAGCACTGAGTACCCAGAACCCTGAGCACTGAGCACCCAGCACGCTGAGTACTGAGCACTGAGCACCCTGAGTACTGAGCACCTAGCACCCTGAGTACTGAGCACCCAGCACCCTGAGCACTGAGTAGCCAGCACACTCAGCACTGAGCACCCAGCACCCCGAGCACTGAGCACCCAGCACCCTGAGCACTGAGCAGCCAGCACCCCGAGTACTGAGCACCCAGCAACCCGAGTACTGAGCACCGAGCACCCCGAGCACTGAGCACCCAGCACCCGGAGTACTGAGCACCCAGCACACTGAGTACTGAGCACCCCGAGAACTGAGCACACAGCACCCCGAGCACTGAGCACCCAGCACCCTGAGTACTGAGAACACATCACCCTGAGTACTGAGCACCCAGCAACCTGAGTACTGAGCCCCCAGCACCCTGAGTACTGAGCACCCAGCACCCCGAGCACTGAGCACCCAGCACCCCGAGAATGAGCACCCAGCACACTGAGTACTGAGAACCGAGCACCCTGAGTACTGAGCACCCAGCACCCTGAGTACTGAGCCCCCAGCACCCTGAGTACTGAGCACCCAGCACCCCGAGTACTGAGCACCCAGCACCCCGAGAATGAGCACCCAGCACCCTGAGTACTGAGCACCCAGCACCCTGAGTTCTGAGCACCGAGCTCCCCGAGCACTGGGCACCCAGCACCCTGAGCACTGAGCACACAGCACCCTGAGTACTGAGCAACGATCACCCTGAGTACTGAGCAACCAGCACCCCGAGCACTGAGCACCAGGTACCCCGAGCACTGAGCACCCAGCACCCTGAGTACTGAGCACCAAGCACCCTGAGTACTGAGCACTGAGCACTGAGCACCCTGAGCACTGAGCACCCAGCACCCTGAGCACTGAGCACCCAGCATCCTGAGCACTGAGTACTGAGAACCCAGCACCCTGAGTAATGAGCACTGAGCACCCTGAGCACTGAGCACCCAACACCCCGAGCACTGAGCACCCAGCACCCTGAGAACTGAGCACCCAGCACCCTGAGTACTGAGCACTCAGCACCCTGAGTACTGAGCACCCAGCACCCTGAGCACAGAGCACCCTGAGGACTGAGCACCCAGCACCCTGAGTACTGAGCACCCAGCACCCTGAGTACTGAGCACCCAGCACCCTGAGTACTGAGCACCGATCACCCTGAGCACTGAGCACCCAGCATCCCGAGCACTGAGCACCCAGCACCCTGAATACTGAGCACCCTGAGTACTGAGCACCCAGCACCCCGAGCACTGAGCACCCAGCACCCTGAGTACTGAGCACTGAGCACCATGAGTACTGAGCACTGAGCACCCCGAGCACTGAGCACCCAGCACCCCGAGCACTGAGCACCCAGCAACCCGAGCACTGAGCACCCAGCACCGCGAGCACTGAGCACCCAGCACCCTGAGTACTGAGCACCCAGCACCCTGAGTACTCAGCACCCAGCACCCTGAGCACTGAGCAACCAGCACCCTGAGTACTGAGCACCCTGCACCCCAAGCACTGAGCACCCTGAGAACTGAGCACCCAGCACCCCAAGCACTGAGCACCCTGAGTACTGATCACCCAGCACCCTGATTAATGAGCACTCAGCACCCCGAGAACTGAGCACCCAGCACCCTGAGTATTGAGCACCGAGCACCCTGAGTACTGAGCACACAGCACCCTGAGTACTGAGCACAGAGCACCCTGAGCACTGAGCACCCAGCACCCTGAGTACTGAGCACCGAGCACCCTGAGTACTGAGCACCCAGCACCCCGAGCACTGAGCACCCAGCACCCCGAGCACTGAGCACCCAGCACACCGAGCACTCAGCACCCAGCACCCCGAGCACTGAGCACCCAGCACACCGAGCAATTAGCACCAAGCACCCCGAGCACCGAGCACCATGAGTACTAAGCACCGAGCACCCTGAGCAATGAGCACCCAGCACCCTGAGCACTGAGCACCCAGCACCCTGAGTACTGAGCCCCCAGCACCCCCAGCACTGAGCACCCAGCACCCCGAGAAAGAGCACCCAGCACCATGAGTACTGAGCACCGAGCACCCTGAGCACTGAGCACCCAGCACCCTGAGTACTGAGCACCAAGCACCCTGAGTACTGAGCACCCAGCACCCTGAGTACTGAGCACCAAGCACCCTGAGTTCTGAGCACACAGCACCCTGAGCACTGAGCACACTGAGTACTAAGCAAAGAGCACGCTGAGCACTTAGCACCCAGCAGCCCGAGCACTGAGCACCCAGCACCCCGAACACTGAGCTCTGAGCACCCTGAGCACTGAGGACCCAGCACCCCGAGCACTGAGCACCCAGCACCCTTAGTACTGAGCACCCAGCACCCTGATCACTGAGGTCCCAGCACCCCAAGCACTGAGCACCCAGCACGCTGAGTACTGAGCACTGAGCACCCAGCACCCTGAGTACTGAGCACCCAGCACCCTGAATACTGAGCACCCAGCACCCCGAGCACTGAGCACTGAGCACCCTTAGTACTGAGCACCGAGCACCCTGAGTACTGAGCACCCAGCACCCTGAGCACTGAGCAGCCAGCACCCTCAGCACTGAGCACCCAGCACCCCGAGCACTGAGCACCCAGCACCCTGAGCACTGAGCACCCAGCACCCCGAGTACTGAGCACCCAGCACCCCGAGTACTGAGCATCGATCACCCCGAGCACTGAGCACCCAGCAACCTGAGTATTGAGCACCCAGCACCCTGAGTACTGCGCACCCCGAGAACTGAGCACACAGCACCCTGAGCACTGAGCACCCAGCACCCTGAGTACTGAGAACAGATCACCCTGAGTACTGAGCACCCAGCAACCTGAGTACTGCGCCCCCAGCACCCTGAGTACTGAGCACCCAGCACCCCGAGCACTGAGCACCCAGCACCCCGAGAATGAGCACCCAGCACCCTGAGTACTGAGAACCGAGCACCCTGAGTACTGAGCACCCAGCACCTTGAGTACTGAGCCCCCAGCACCCTGAGTACAGAGCACCCAGCACCCCGAGCTCTGAGCACCCAGCACCCCGAGAATGAGCACCCAGCACCCTGAGTACTGAGCACCCAGCACCCCGAGCATGGAGCACCCAGGACCCCGAGCACTGAGTACTGAGCACCCAGCACCCTGAGTTCTGAGCACCGAGCTCCCCGAGCACTGAGCACCCAGCACCCTGAGCACTGAGCACCCAGCACCCTGAGCACTGAGCACCCAGCACCCTGAGTACTGAGCACCCAGTACGCTGAGTACTGAGCACCCAGCACCCTGAGCACTGAGCACCCAGCACCCTGAGTACTGAGCACTGAGCACCCAGCACCCCGAGCACTGAGCACCGAGCACCCTGTGTACTGAGCACTGAGCACCCTGAGTACTAAGCACCCAGCACCCTGAGTACTGATCACCCAGGACCCTGAGCACTGAGCACCGAGCACCCCGAGTACTGAGCACC
This sequence comes from Microtus oregoni, assembly GCF_018167655.1. NCBI lineage: Eukaryota > Metazoa > Chordata > Mammalia > Rodentia > Cricetidae > Microtus > Microtus oregoni. The sequence continues at coordinate 1,472,950 of NW_024544785.1, read as the reverse complement.
CAGCACCCTGAGCACTCAGCACCCATCACCCCGATCACTGAGCACCCAGCACCCTGAGCACTGAGCAACCAGCACCCTGAGCACGGAGCACCCAGCACCCAGAGCACTGAGCACCCAGCACCCTGAGCACTGGGCACAGAGCACCCTGAGTACTGAGCACCCAGCACCCTGAGTACTGAGCACCCAGACCCCGAGCACTGAGCACCCAGCACCCCTAGCACTGTGCACCCAGCACCCTGAGTACTGAGAACCCAGCACCCTGAGTACTGAGCACCGAGCACCCTGAGTACTGAGCACCCAGCACGCTGAGCACTGAGCACCCAGCACCCCGAGTACTGAGCACCCAGCACCCTGAGTACGGAGCACCCAGCACCCCGAGCACTGAGCACCCAGCACCCTGAGCACTGAGCACCCAGCACCCTTAGTACTGAGCATCAAGCACGCTGAGCACTGAGCACCCAGCACCCTGAGTACTGAGCACCGAGCACCCCGAGCACTGAGCACCAGGTACCCCGAGCACTGAGCACCCAGCACCCTGAGTACTGAGCACCGATCACCCTGAGCACTGAGCACCCAGCATCCCGAGCACTGAGCACCCAGCACCCTGAGTACTGAGCACCCTGAGTACTGAGCACCCAGCACCCCGAGCACTGAGCACCCAGCACCCTGAGTACTGAGCACCGAGCACCATGAGTACTGAGCACTGAGCACCCCGAGTACTGTGCACCCAGCACCCCGAGCACTGAGCACCGAGCACCCGGAGCACTGAGCACCCAGCACCCCTAGCACTGAGCACCCAGCAACCCGAGCACTGAGCACCCAGCACCCCGAGAACTGAGCACCCAGCACCCTGAGTACTGAGCACCCAGCACCCTGAGTACTCAGCACCCAGCACCCTGAGCACTGAGCAACCAGCACCCTGAGTACTGAGCACCCTGCACCCCAAGCACTGAGCACCCTGAGAACTGAGCACCCAGCACCCCAAGCACTGAGCACCCTGAGTACTGAGCACCCAGCACCCTGATTAATGAGCACCCAGCACCCCGAGAACTGAGCACCCGGCACCCTGAGTATTGAGCACCGAGCACCCTGAGCACTGAGCACCCAGCACCCTGTGTACTGAGCACCAAGCACCCTGAGTTCTGAGCACCCAGCACCCTGAGTACTGAGCAGCAAGCACCCTGAGTTCTGAGCACCCAGCACCCTGAGCACTGAGCACACTGAGTACTAAGCAACCAGCACCCTGAGCACTGAGCACCCAGCACCCCGAGCACTGAGCACCCAGCACACCGAGCACTGAGCTCTGAGCACAGTGAGCACTGAGGACCCAGCACCCCGAGCACTGAGCACCCAGCACCCTGAGTACTGAGCACCCAGCACCCTGAGCACTGAGGACCCAGCACCCCGAGCACTGAGCACCCAGCACGCTGAGTACTGAGCACTGAGCACCCAGCACCCTGAGTACTGAGCACCCAGCACCCTGAATACTGAGCACCCAGCACCCCGAGCACTGAGCACTGAGCACCCTGAGTACTGAGCACTGAGCACCCTTAGTACTGAGCACCGAGCACCCTGAGTACTGAGCACCCAGCACACTGAGCACTGAGCACGGAGCACCCCGAGGACTGAGCACCCAGCACCTTGAGCACTGAGCACCCAGCACCCTGAGTACTGAGCACCCAGCACCCCGAGCACTGAGCACCCAGCACCCTGAGTACTGAGCACCCAGCACCCTGAGTACTGAGCACTGAGCACCCTGAGCACTGAGCACCCAACACCCCGAGCACTGAGCACCCAGCACCCTGAGTACTGAGCACCAAGCACCCTGAGTACTGAGCACTCAGCACCCTGAGTACTGAGCACCGAGCTCCCTGAGCACTGAGCACCCAGCACCCTGAGCACTTAGCACCCTGAGGAATGAGCACCCAGCACCCTGAGTACTGAGCACCCAGCACCCTGAGTACTGAGCACCCAGCATCCTGAGTACTGAGCACCCAGCACCCCAAGCACTGAGCACCCAGCACCCTGAGTACTGTGCAACCTGAGTACTGAGCACCCAGCAACCTGAGTACTTAGCACCCAGCACCTGAGCACTTAGCACCCAGCACCCTGAGTACTGAGCACCGAGCACTCCGAGTACTGAGCACCCAGCACCCCGAGCACTGAGCACCCAGCACCCTGAGCACTGAGCACCCGGAGTACTGCGCACCCAGCACCCTGAGTACTGAGCACCCAGCACCCCGAGTACTGAGCACCCAGCACCCTGAGTACTGAGCACCCAGCACCCCGAGCACTGAGCACCCAGTATCCTGAGTACTGAGCACCCTGAGGACTGAGCACTGAGCACCGAGCATCCTGAGTACTGAGCACCCTGAGGACTGAGCACCCAGCACCCTGAGCACTGAGCACCCAGCACCCTGAGCACTGAGCACCCAGCACCCTGAGCACTGAGCACCCAGCAACCTGAGTACTGAGCACCCAGCACCCTGAGTACTGAGTACCCAGCACCCTGAGCACTGAGCACCCAGCACCCTGAGTACTGAGCACGGAGCACCCTGAGTACTGATCACCCAGCATCCTGAGTACTGAGCACCCAGCACCCTGAGCACTGAGAACCCAGCACCCTGAGTACTGAGCACCCAGCACCCTGAGTACTGAGCACCCAGCACCCTGAGTACTGAGCACCCAGCACACTGAGTACTGAGCACCGAGCACCCCGAGCACTGAGCAACCAGCACCCTGAGTATTGAGCACTGAGCACCCTGAGAACTGAGCACCGAACTCCCTGAGTACTGAGCACCCAGCACCCTGAGGACTGAGCACCCAGCACCCTGAGCACTGAGCACCCCGCACCCTGAGTACTGAGCACCCAGCACCCTGAGTACTGAGCACCCAGCACCCTTAGCACTGAGCACCCAGCATCCCGAGCACTGAGCACCCAGCACCCCAAGCACTGAGTACCCAGGACCCCGAGCACTGATCACCCAGCACCCTGAGCACTGAGCACCCTGCACCCTGAGCACTGAGCACCCAGCACCCTGAGCACTGAGTACCCAGAACCCTGAGCACTGAGCACCCAGCACGCTGAGTACTGAGCACTGAGCACCCTGAGTACTGAGCACCTAGCACCCTGAGTACTGAGCACCCAGCACCCTGAGCACTGAGTAGCCAGCACACTCAGCACTGAGCACCCAGCACCCCGAGCACTGAGCACCCAGCACCCTGAGCACTGAGCAGCCAGCACCCCGAGTACTGAGCACCCAGCAACCCGAGTACTGAGCACCGAGCACCCCGAGCACTGAGCACCCAGCACCCGGAGTACTGAGCACCCAGCACACTGAGTACTGAGCACCCCGAGAACTGAGCACACAGCACCCCGAGCACTGAGCACCCAGCACCCTGAGTACTGAGAACACATCACCCTGAGTACTGAGCACCCAGCAACCTGAGTACTGAGCCCCCAGCACCCTGAGTACTGAGCACCCAGCACCCCGAGCACTGAGCACCCAGCACCCCGAGAATGAGCACCCAGCACACTGAGTACTGAGAACCGAGCACCCTGAGTACTGAGCACCCAGCACCCTGAGTACTGAGCCCCCAGCACCCTGAGTACTGAGCACCCAGCACCCCGAGTACTGAGCACCCAGCACCCCGAGAATGAGCACCCAGCACCCTGAGTACTGAGCACCCAGCACCCTGAGTTCTGAGCACCGAGCTCCCCGAGCACTGGGCACCCAGCACCCTGAGCACTGAGCACACAGCACCCTGAGTACTGAGCAACGATCACCCTGAGTACTGAGCAACCAGCACCCCGAGCACTGAGCACCAGGTACCCCGAGCACTGAGCACCCAGCACCCTGAGTACTGAGCACCAAGCACCCTGAGTACTGAGCACTGAGCACTGAGCACCCTGAGCACTGAGCACCCAGCACCCTGAGCACTGAGCACCCAGCATCCTGAGCACTGAGTACTGAGAACCCAGCACCCTGAGTAATGAGCACTGAGCACCCTGAGCACTGAGCACCCAACACCCCGAGCACTGAGCACCCAGCACCCTGAGAACTGAGCACCCAGCACCCTGAGTACTGAGCACTCAGCACCCTGAGTACTGAGCACCCAGCACCCTGAGCACAGAGCACCCTGAGGACTGAGCACCCAGCACCCTGAGTACTGAGCACCCAGCACCCTGAGTACTGAGCACCCAGCACCCTGAGTACTGAGCACCGATCACCCTGAGCACTGAGCACCCAGCATCCCGAGCACTGAGCACCCAGCACCCTGAATACTGAGCACCCTGAGTACTGAGCACCCAGCACCCCGAGCACTGAGCACCCAGCACCCTGAGTACTGAGCACTGAGCACCATGAGTACTGAGCACTGAGCACCCCGAGCACTGAGCACCCAGCACCCCGAGCACTGAGCACCCAGCAACCCGAGCACTGAGCACCCAGCACCGCGAGCACTGAGCACCCAGCACCCTGAGTACTGAGCACCCAGCACCCTGAGTACTCAGCACCCAGCACCCTGAGCACTGAGCAACCAGCACCCTGAGTACTGAGCACCCTGCACCCCAAGCACTGAGCACCCTGAGAACTGAGCACCCAGCACCCCAAGCACTGAGCACCCTGAGTACTGATCACCCAGCACCCTGATTAATGAGCACTCAGCACCCCGAGAACTGAGCACCCAGCACCCTGAGTATTGAGCACCGAGCACCCTGAGTACTGAGCACACAGCACCCTGAGTACTGAGCACAGAGCACCCTGAGCACTGAGCACCCAGCACCCTGAGTACTGAGCACCGAGCACCCTGAGTACTGAGCACCCAGCACCCCGAGCACTGAGCACCCAGCACCCCGAGCACTGAGCACCCAGCACACCGAGCACTCAGCACCCAGCACCCCGAGCACTGAGCACCCAGCACACCGAGCAATTAGCACCAAGCACCCCGAGCACCGAGCACCATGAGTACTAAGCACCGAGCACCCTGAGCAATGAGCACCCAGCACCCTGAGCACTGAGCACCCAGCACCCTGAGTACTGAGCCCCCAGCACCCCCAGCACTGAGCACCCAGCACCCCGAGAAAGAGCACCCAGCACCATGAGTACTGAGCACCGAGCACCCTGAGCACTGAGCACCCAGCACCCTGAGTACTGAGCACCAAGCACCCTGAGTACTGAGCACCCAGCACCCTGAGTACTGAGCACCAAGCACCCTGAGTTCTGAGCACACAGCACCCTGAGCACTGAGCACACTGAGTACTAAGCAAAGAGCACGCTGAGCACTTAGCACCCAGCAGCCCGAGCACTGAGCACCCAGCACCCCGAACACTGAGCTCTGAGCACCCTGAGCACTGAGGACCCAGCACCCCGAGCACTGAGCACCCAGCACCCTTAGTACTGAGCACCCAGCACCCTGATCACTGAGGTCCCAGCACCCCAAGCACTGAGCACCCAGCACGCTGAGTACTGAGCACTGAGCACCCAGCACCCTGAGTACTGAGCACCCAGCACCCTGAATACTGAGCACCCAGCACCCCGAGCACTGAGCACTGAGCACCCTTAGTACTGAGCACCGAGCACCCTGAGTACTGAGCACCCAGCACCCTGAGCACTGAGCAGCCAGCACCCTCAGCACTGAGCACCCAGCACCCCGAGCACTGAGCACCCAGCACCCTGAGCACTGAGCACCCAGCACCCCGAGTACTGAGCACCCAGCACCCCGAGTACTGAGCATCGATCACCCCGAGCACTGAGCACCCAGCAACCTGAGTATTGAGCACCCAGCACCCTGAGTACTGCGCACCCCGAGAACTGAGCACACAGCACCCTGAGCACTGAGCACCCAGCACCCTGAGTACTGAGAACAGATCACCCTGAGTACTGAGCACCCAGCAACCTGAGTACTGCGCCCCCAGCACCCTGAGTACTGAGCACCCAGCACCCCGAGCACTGAGCACCCAGCACCCCGAGAATGAGCACCCAGCACCCTGAGTACTGAGAACCGAGCACCCTGAGTACTGAGCACCCAGCACCTTGAGTACTGAGCCCCCAGCACCCTGAGTACAGAGCACCCAGCACCCCGAGCTCTGAGCACCCAGCACCCCGAGAATGAGCACCCAGCACCCTGAGTACTGAGCACCCAGCACCCCGAGCATGGAGCACCCAGGACCCCGAGCACTGAGTACTGAGCACCCAGCACCCTGAGTTCTGAGCACCGAGCTCCCCGAGCACTGAGCACCCAGCACCCTGAGCACTGAGCACCCAGCACCCTGAGCACTGAGCACCCAGCACCCTGAGTACTGAGCACCCAGTACGCTGAGTACTGAGCACCCAGCACCCTGAGCACTGAGCACCCAGCACCCTGAGTACTGAGCACTGAGCACCCAGCACCCCGAGCACTGAGCACCGAGCACCCTGTGTACTGAGCACTGAGCACCCTGAGTACTAAGCACCCAGCACCCTGAGTACTGATCACCCAGGACCCTGAGCACTGAGCACCGAGCACCCCGAGTACTGAGCACCCAGCACCCTGAGCACTCAGCACCCATCACCCCGATCACTGAGCACCCAGCACCCTGAGCACTGAGCAACCAGCACCCTGAGCACGGAGCACCCAGCACCCAGAGCACTGAGCACCCAGCACCCTGAGCACTGGGCACAGAGCACCCTGAGTACTGAGCACCCAGCACCCTGAGTACTGAGCACCCAGACCCCGAGCACTGAGCACCCAGCACCCCTAGCACTGTGCACCCAGCACCCTGAGTACTGAGAACCCAGCACCCTGAGTACTGAGCACCGAGCACCCTGAGTACTGAGCACCCAGCACGCTGAGCACTGAGCACCCAGCACCCCGAGTACTGAGCACCCAGCACCCTGAGTACGGAGCACCCAGCACCCCGAGCACTGAGCACCCAGCACCCTGAGCACTGAGCACCCAGCACCCTTAGTACTGAGCATCAAGCACGCTGAGCACTGAGCACCCAGCACCCTGAGTACTGAGCACCGAGCACCCCGAGCACTGAGCACCAGGTACCCCGAGCACTGAGCACCCAGCACCCTGAGTACTGAGCACCGATCACCCTGAGCACTGAGCACCCAGCATCCCGAGCACTGAGCACCCAGCACCCTGAGTACTGAGCACCCTGAGTACTGAGCACCCAGCACCCCGAGCACTGAGCACCCAGCACCCTGAGTACTGAGCACCGAGCACCATGAGTACTGAGCACTGAGCACCCCGAGTACTGTGCACCCAGCACCCCGAGCACTGAGCACCGAGCACCCGGAGCACTGAGCACCCAGCACCCCTAGCACTGAGCACCCAGCAACCCGAGCACTGAGCACCCAGCACCGCGAGCACTGAGCACCCAGCACCCTGAGTACTGAGCACCCAGCACCCTGAGTACTCAGCACCCAGCACCCTGAGCACTGAGCAACCAGCACCCTGAGTACTGAGCACCCTGCACCCCAAGCACTGAGCACGCTGAGAACTGAGCACCCAGCACCCCAAGCACTGAGCACCCTGAGTACTGAGCACCCAGCACCCTGATTAATGAGCACCCAGCACCCCGAGAACTGAGCACCCAGCACCCTGAGTATTGAGCACCGAGCACCCTGAGTACTGAGCACCCAGCACCCTGAGTACTGAGCACCCAGTGTACTGAGCACCGAGCACCCAGCACCCTGAGTACTGAGCACCCAGCACCCTGAGTTCTGAGCACCGAGCTCCCCGAGCACTGAGCACCCAGCACCCTGAGCACTGAGCACCCAGCACCCTGAGCACTGAGCACCCAGCACCCTGAGTACTGAGCACCCAGCACGCTGAGTACTGAGCACCCAGCACCCTGAGCACTGAGCACCCAGCACCCTGAGTACTGAGCACTGTGCACCCAGCACCCCGAGCACTGAGCACCCAGCACCCTGTGTACTGAGCACTGAGCACCCTGAGTACTAAGCACCCAGCACCCTGAGTATTGAGCACCCAGGACCCTGAGCACTGAGCACCGAGCACCCCGAGCACTGAGCACCCAGCACCCTGAGCACTCAGCACCCATCACCCCGATCACTGAGCACCCAGCACCCTGAGCACTGAGCACCCAGCACCCTGAGCACGGAGCACACAGCACCCAGAGCACTGAGCACCCAGCTCCCTGAGAACTGAGCACAGAGCACCCTGAGTACTGAGCACCCAGCACCCTGAGTACTGAGCACCCAGACCCCGAGCACTGAGCACCCAGCACCCCTAGCACTGTGCACCCAGCACCCTGAGTACTGAGAACCCAGCACCCTGAGTACTGAGCACCGAGCACCCTGAGTACTGAGCACCCAGCACGCTGAGCACTGAGCACCCAGCACCCCGAGTACTGAGCACCCAGCACCCTGAGTACGGAGCACCCAGCACCCCGAGCACTGAGCACCCAGCACCCTGAGCACTGAGCACCCACCACCCTTAGTACTGAGCATCAAGCACGCTGAGCACTGAGCACCCAGCACCCTGAGTACTGAGCACCCAGCACCCTGAGCACTGAGCACCCAGCACCCTGAGCACTGAGCACTCAGCACCCTGAGTACTGAGCACCGAGCACCCCGAGCACTGAGCACCAGGTACCCCGAGCACTGAGCACCCAGCACCCTGAGTACTGAGCACCAAGCACCCTGAGTACTGAGCATTGATCACTGAGCACCCTGAGCACTGAGCACCCAGCACCCTGAGCACTGAGCACCCAGCATCCTGAGCACTGAGTACTGAGCACCCAGTACCCTGAGTAATGAGCACTGAGCACACTGAACACTGAGCACCCAACACCCCGAGCACTGAGCACCCAGCACCCTGAGTACTGAGCACCCAGCACCCTGAGTACTGAGCACTCAGCACCCTGAGTACTGAGCACCCAGCACCCTGAGCACTGAGCACCCTGAGGACTGAGCACCCAGCACCCTGAGTACTGAGCACCCAGCACCCCGAGTACTGAGCACCCAGCACCCTGAGTACTGAGCACCGATCACCCTGAGCACTGAGCACCCAGCACCCTGAGTACTGAGCACCCTGAGTACTGAGCACCCAGCACCCCGAGCACTGAGCACCCAGCACCCTGAGTACTGAGCACCGAGCACCATGAGTACTGAGCACTGAGCACCCCGAGTAATGAGCACCCAGCACCCCGAGCACTGAGCACCGAGCACCCCGAGCACTGAGCACCCAGCACACCGAGCACTGAGCACCCAGCAACCCGAGCACTGAGCACCCAGCACCCCGAGCACTGAGCACCCAGCATACTGAGTACTGAGCACGCAGCACCCTGAGTACTCAGCACCCAGCACCCTGAGCACTGAGCAACCAGCACCCTGAGTACTGAGCACCCTGCACCCCAAGCACTGAGCACCCTGAGAACTGAGCACCCAGCACCCCAAGCACTGAGCACCCTGAGTACTGAGCACCCAGCACCCTGATTAATGAGCACCCAGCACCCCGAGAACTGAGCACCCAGCACCCTGAGTATTGAGCACCGAGCATCCTGAGTACTGAGCACCCAGCACCCTGAGTACTGAGCACCCAGTGTACTGAGCACCGAGCACTCAGCACCCTGAGTACTGAGCACCCAGCACCCTGAGCACTGAGCAACCAGCACCCTGAGCACTGAGCACCGAGCACCCTGAGTACTGAGCACCCAGCACCCCGAGCACTGAGCACCCAGCAACCCGAGCACTGAGCACCCAGCACACCGAGCACTCAGCAACCAGCACCCCGAGCACTGAGCACCCAGCACACCGAGCACTGAGCACCCAGCACCCCGAGCACCGAGCACCATGAGTACTAAGCACCGAGCACCCTGAGCACTGAGGACCCAGCACCCTGAGCACTGAGCACCCAGCACCCTGAGTACTGAGCCCCCAGCACCCCGAGCACTGAGCACCCAGCACCCCGAGAATGAGCACCCAGCACCATGAGTACTGAGCACCGAGCACCCTGAGCACTGAGCACCCAGCACCCTGAGTACTGAGCACCAAGCACCCTGAGTTCTGAGCACTAAGCACCCTGAGTACTGAGCACCAAGCACCCTGAGTTCTGAGCACCCAGCACCCTGAGCACTGAGCAAACTGAGTACTAAGCAACCAGCACCCTGAGCACTGAGCACCCAGCACCCCGAGCACTGAGCACCCAGCACACCGAGCACTGAGCTCTGAGCACCCTGAGCACTGAGGACCCAGCACCCCGAGCACTGAGCACCCAGCACCCTGAGTACTGAGCACCCAGCACCTTGAGCACTGAGGACCCAGCACCCCGAGCACTGAGCACCCAGCACGCTGAGTACTGAGCACTGAGCACCCAGCACCCTGAGTACTGAGCACCCAGCACCCTGAATACTGAGCACCCAGCACCCCGAGCACTGAGCACTGAGCACCCTGAGTACTGAGCACTGAGCACCCTTAGTACTGAGCACCGAGCACCCTGAGTACTGAGCACCCTGCACACTGAGCACTGAGCACGGAGCACCCCGAGGACTGAGCACCCAGCACCTTGAGCACTGAGCACCCAGCACCCTGAGTACTGAGCACCCAGCACCCCGAGCACTGAGCACCCAGCACCCTGAGTACTGAGCACCCAGCACCCTGAGTACTGAGCACTGAGCACCCTGAGCACTGAGCACCCAACACCCCGAGCACTGAGCACCCAGCACCCTGAGTACTGAGCACCCAGCACCCTGAGTACTGAGCACTCAGCACCCTGAGTACTGAGCACCGAGCTCCCTGAGCACTGAGCACCCAGCACCCTGAGCACTTAGCACCCTGAGGAATGAGCACCCAGCACCCTGAGTACTGAGCACCCAGCACCCTGAGTACTGAGCACCCAGCATCCTGAGTACTGAGCACCCAGCACCCCAAGCCCTGAGCACCCAGCACCCTGAGTACTGTGCAACCTGAGTACTGAGCACCCAGCAACCTGAGTACTTAGCACACAGCACCTGAGCACTTAGCACCCAGCACCCTGAGTACTGAGCACCGTGCACTCCGAGTACTGAGCACCCAGCACCCCGAGCACTGAGCACCCAGCACCCTGAGTACTGAGTACTGAGCACCCTGAGTACTGAGCACCCAGCATCCTGAGCACTGAGCACCCAGCACCCTGAGTACTGAGCACCGAGCACCCCGAGCACTGAGCACCCAGCACCCTGAGTACTGAGCACCCAGCACCAAAAGTACTGAGCACCGAGCATCCTGAGCACTGAGCACCGAGCACCCCGAGCACTGAGCACCCAGCACCCTGAGTACTGAGCACCCAGCAAAAAGAGTACTGAGCAGCGAGCACCCTGAGCACTGAGCACCCAGCACCCTGAGTAATGAGCACCCAGCACCCCGAGTACTGAGCACCCAGCACCGTGAGTACTGAGCACCCAGCACCCTGAGTACTGAGCACCCAGCACCCTGAGTACTGAGCACTCAGCACCCTGAGTACTGAGCACCGAGCTCCCTGAGCACTGAGCACCCAGCACCCTGAGCACTTAGCACCCTGAGGAATGAGCACCCAGCACCCTGAGTACTGAGCACCCAGCACCCTGAGTACTGAGCACCCAGCATCCTGAGTACTGAGCACCCAGCACCCCAAGCCCTGAGCACCCAGCACCCTGAGTACTGTGCAACCTGAGTACTGAGCACCCAGCAACCTGAGTACTTAGCACACAGCACCTGAGCACTTAGCACCCAGCACCCTGAGTACTGAGCACCGTGCACTCCGAGTACTGAGCACCCAGCACCCCGAGCACTGAGCACCCAGCACCCTGAGTACTGAGTACTGAGCACCCTGAGTACTGAGCACCCAGCATCCTGAGCACTGAGCACCCAGCACCCTGAGTACTGAGCACCGAGCACCCCGAGCACTGAGCACCCAGCACCCTGAGTACTGAGCACCCAGCACCAAAAGTACTGAGCACCGAGCATCCTGAGCACTGAGCACCGAGCACCCCGAGCACTGAGCACCCAGCACCCTGAGTACTGAGCACCCAGCAAAAAGAGTACTGAGCAGCGAGCACCCTGAGCACTGAGCACCCAGCACCCTGAGTAATGAGCACCCAGCACCCCGAGTACTGAGCACCCAGCACCGTGAGTACTGAGCACACAGCACCCTGAGTACTGAGCACCCAGCACCCTGAGCACTGAGCACAAAGCACGCTGAGTACTGAGCACCCTGAGTACTGAGCATAGAGGACCCTGAGCACTGAGCACCCAGCACCCTGAGCACTGAGCACCCAGCACCCCGAGAATGAGCACCCAGCACCCTGATTAATGAGCACCCAGCACCCCGAGTACTGAGCACCCAGCACCGTGAGTACTGAGCACACAGCACCCTGAGTACTGAGCACCCAGCACCCTGAGCACTGAGCACAAAGCACGCTGAGTACTGAGCACCCTGAGTACTGAGCATAGAGGACCCTGAGCACTGAGCACCCAGCACCCTGAGCACTGAGCACCCAGCACCCCGAGAATGAGCACCCAGCACCCTGAGTACTGAGAACCGAGCACCCTGAGTACTGAGCACCCAGCATGCTGAGCACTGAGCACCCAGCACCCCGAGTACTGAGCACCCAGCACCCCGAGCACTGAGCACCCAGCACCACGAGAATGAGCACCCAGCACCCTGAGTACTGAGCACCCAGCACCCTGAGTAATGAGCACCCAGCACCCCGAGCACTGAGCACCCTGAATACTGAGCACCCAGCACCCTGAGTACTGTGCACTAAGCACCCAGAGCGCTGAGCACCCAGGACACCAAGCACTGAGTACTGAGCACCCAGCACCCTGAGTACTGAGCACCGAGCTCCCCGAGCACTGAGCACCCTGAGTACTGAGCACCCAGCACCCTGAGTACTGAGCGCCCAGCACCCTGAGCAATGAGCACCCAGCACCCAGAGTACTGAGCACCCAGCACCCCGAGCACTGAGCACACAGCACCCTGAGTACTGAGTACCCAGCACCCTGAGTACTGAGCAACCTGAGCACTGAGCACCCAGCACCCTGAGTTCTGAGCACCCTGAGGACTGAGCACCGATCACCATGAGCACTGAGCACCCAGCACCCTGAGTACTGAGCACCCAGCACCCTGAGTACTGACCACCCTGAGTACTGAGCACCGATCACCCTGAGCACTGAGCACCCAACACCCTGAGTACTGAGCACCCAACGTACTGAGCACCGAGCACACTGAGCACTGAGCACCCAGCACCCTGAGTACTGAGCACCGAGCACCCTGAGCACTGAGCACCCAGCACCCTGAGTACTGAGCACCGAGCACCCCGAGCACTGAGCACCCAGCGCCCCGAGCACTGAGCACCCAGCACCCCGAGCACTGAGCACCCAGCACCCGTAGCACTGAGGACCCAGCACCCCGAGCAATGAGCACCCAGCACCCTGAGTACTGAGCACCCAGCACCCCGAGAACTGAGCACCCAGCAACCTGAGCACCGAGCACCCAGCACCCTGAGCACTGAACATACAGCACCCTGAGTACTGAGCACCTGGAGCACTGAGCACCAAGCACCCTGAGTACTGAGCACCGAGCACCCCGAGCACTGACCACCCAGCACCCCGAGCACTGAGCACCCAGCACCCCGAGCACTGAGCACCCAGCACCCTGAGCACTGAGCACCCAGCACCCTGAGTACTGAGCACCCAGCACCCTGAGCACTGAGTACCCAGCACCCTAAGCACTGAGCACCCAGCACCCTGAGCACTGAGCACCCAGCACCCTGAGCACTGAGCACCCAGCACCCTGAGTACTGAGCACTGAGCACCCAGCACCCCGAGCACTGAGCACCCAGCACCCTGAGTACTGAGCACTGAGCACCCAGCACCCTGAGCACTGAGCACCCAGCACCCTGAGCACTGAGCACCCAGCACCCGAGTACTAAGCACCCAGCACCCTGAGTACTGAGCACCCAGCACCCTGAGTACTGAGCACCCAGCACCCCGAGTACTGAGCACCCAGCAACCTGAGTACTGAGCACCCAGCGCCCTGAGCACTGAGCACCCAGCACCCCGAGCACTGAGCAACCAGCACCCTGAGTACTGAGCACCCAGCACCCTGAGCACTGAGCACCCAGCACCCTGAGCACTGAGCACCCAGCACCCTGAGCACTGAGCACCCAGCACCCTGAGTAGTGAGCACCCAACGTACTGAGCACCGAGCACCCCGAGCACTGAGCACCCAGCACCCTGAGTACTGAGCACCCAGCACCCCGAGTACTGAGCACCCAGCAACCTGAGTACTGAGCACCCAGCGCCCTGAGCACTGAGCACCCAGCACCCCGAGCACTGAGCACCCAGCACCCTGAGTACTGAGCACCCAGCACCCTGAGCACTGAGCACCCAGCACCCTGAGCACTGAGCACCCAGCACCCTGAGCACTGAGCACCCAGCACCCTGAGTAGTGAGCACCCAACGTACTGAGCACCGAGCACCCCGAGCACTGAGCACCCAGCACCCTGAGCACTGAGCACCCAGCACCCTGAGTACTGAGCACTGAGCACCCAGCACCCCGAGCACTGAGCACCCAGCACCCTGAGTACTGAGCACCCAGCACCCTGAGCACTGAGCACCCAGCACCCTGAGCACTGAGCACCCAGCGCCCTGAGTACTGAGCACTGAGCACCCGAGTACTGAGCACCGGCACCCCGAGCACTGAGCACCCAGCACCCTGAGTACTGAGCACCCAGCTCCTTGAGCACTGAGCACCCAGCACCCTGAGCACTGAGCACCCAGCACCCCTAGCACTGATCACCCAGCACCCTGAGTACTGAGCACCCAGCACCCTGAGCACTGAGCACTCAGCACCCTGAGTACTGAGCACCTAGCACCCTGAGTACTGAGCAACCAGCACCCTGAGCACTGAGCACTGAGCACCCAGCACCCTGAGCACTGAGCACTGAGCACCCAGCACCCGGAGCACTGTGCATCCAGCACCCCGAGCCCTGAGCACCCAGCACCCTGAGCAGTGAGCACCCTGAGGACTGAGCACCCAGCACCCTGAGCACTGAGCACCCAGCACCCTGAGTACTGAGCACCGATCACCCTGAGCACTGAGCACCCAGCACCCCGAGCACTGAGCACCCAGCACCCTGAGTACTGAGCACCCAGCACCCCGAGCACTGAGCACCCATCACCCTGAGTACTGAGCACCCTGAGTACTGAGCACCGATCACCCTGAGCACTGAGCTCCCAACACCCTGAGTACTGAGCAGGCAGCACCCTGAGCACTGAGCACCCAGCACCCTGAGTACTGAGCACCCAGCACCCTGAGTACTGAGCACCCTGAGTACTGAGCACCGATCACCCTGAGCACTGAGCTCCCTACACCCTGAGTACTGAGCAGGCAGCACCCTGAGCACTGAGCACCTAGCACCCTGAGTACTGAGCACCCAGCACCCTGAGCACTGAGCACCCAGCATCAAAAGTACTGAGCACCGAGCATCCTGAGCACTGAGCACCGAGCACCCCGAGCACTGAGCACCCAGCACCCTGAGTACTGAGCACCCAGCAAAAAGAGTACTGAGCAGCGAGCACCCTGAGCACTGAGCACCCAGCACCCTGAGTAATGAGCACCCAGCACCCTGAGTACTGAGCACCCAGCACCATGAGTACTGAGCACACAGCACCCTGAGTACTGAGCACCCAGCACCCTGAGAACTGAGCACAAAGCACGCTGAGTACTGAGCACCCTGAGTACTGAGCATAGAGGACCCTGAGCACGGAGCACCCAGCACCCTGAGCACTGAGCACCCAGCACCCCGAGAATGAGCACCCAGCACCCTGAGTACTGAGAACCGAGCACCCTGAGTACTGAGCACCCAGCATGCTGAGCACTGAGCACCCAGCACCCCGAGTACTGAGCACCCAGCTCCCCGAGCACTGAGCACCCAGCACCATGAGAATGAGCACCCAGCACCCTGAGTACTGAGCACCCAGCACCCTGAGTAATGAGCACCCAGCACCCCGAGCACTGAGCACCCTGAATACTGAGCACCCAGCACCCTGAGTACTGTGCACTAAGCACCCAGAGCGCTGAGCACCCAGGACCCCAAGCACTGAGTACTGAGCACCCAGCACCCTGAGTACTGAGCACCGAGCTCCCCGAGCACTGAGCACCCTGAGTACTGAGCACCCAGCACCCTGAGTACTGAGCGCCCAGCACCCTGAGCAATGAGCACCCAGCACCCAGAGTACTGAGCACCCAGCACCCCGAGCACTGAGCACACAGCACCCTGAGTACTGAGTACCCAGCACCCTGAGTACTGAGCAACCTGAGGACTGAGCACCGATCACCATGAGCACTGAGCACCCAGCACCCTGAGTACTGAGCACCCAGCACCCTGAGTACTGACCACCCTGAGTACTGAGCACCGATCACCCTGAGCACTGAGCACCCAACACCCTGAGTACTGAGCACCCAACGTACTGAGCACCGAGCACACTGAGCACTGAGCACCCAGCACACTGAGTACTGAGCACCGAGCACCCTGAGCACTGAGCACCCAGCACCCTGAGTACTGAGCACCGAGCACCCCGAGCACTGAGCACCCAGCGCCCCGAGCACTGAGCACCCAGCACCGAGAGCACTGAGCACCCAGCACCCGTAGCACTGAGGACCCAGCACCCCGAGCAATGAGCACCCAGCACCCTGAGTACTGAGCACCCAGCACCCCGAGTACTGAGCACCCAGCAACCTGAGCACCGAGCACCAAGCACCCTGAGCACTGAACATACAGCACCCTGAGTACTGAGCACCTGGAGCACTGAGCACCCAGCACCCTGAGTACTGAGCACCGAGCACCCCGAGCACTGACCACCCAGCACCCCGAGCACTGAGCACCCAGCACCCCGAGCACTGAGCACCCAGCACCCTGAGCACTGAGCACCCAGCACCCTGAGTACTGAGCACCCAGCACCCTGAGCACTGAGTACCCAGCACCCTAAGCACTGAGCACCCAGCACCCTGAGCACTGAGCACCCAGCACCCTGAGCACTGAGCACCCAGCACCCTGAGTACTGAGCACTGAGCACCCAGCACCCCGAGCACTGAGCACCCAGCACCCTGAGTACTGAGCACTGAGCACCCAGCACCCTGAGCACTGAGCACCCAGCACCCTGAGCACTGAGCACCCAGCACCCGAGTACTAAGCACCCAGCACCCTGAGTACTGAGCACCCAGCACCCTGAGTACTGAGCACCCAGCACCCCGAGTACTGAGCACCCAGCAACCTGAGTACTGAGCACCCAGCGCCCTGAGCACTGAGCACCCAGCACCCCGAGCACTGAGCAACCAGCACCCTGAGTACTGAGCACCCAGCACCCTGAGCACTGAGCACCCAGCACCCTGAGCACTGAGCACCCAGCACCCTGAGCACTGAGCACCCAGCACCCTGAGTAGTGAGCACCCAACGTACTGAGCACCGAGCACCCCGAGCACTGAGCACCCAGCACCCTGAGTACTGAGCACCCAGCACCCCGAGTACTGAGCACCCAGCAACCTGAGTACTGAGCACCCAGCGCCCTGAGCACTGAGCACCCAGCACCCCGAGCACTGAGCACCCAGCACCCTGAGTACTGAGCACCCAGCACCCTGAGCACTGAGCACCCAGCACCCTGAGCACTGAGCACCCAGCACCCTGAGCACTGAGCACCCAGCACCCTGAGTAGTGAGCACCCAACGTACTGAGCACCGAGCACCCCGAGCACTGAGCACCCAGCACCCTGAGCACTGAGCACCCAGCACCCTGAGTACTGAGCACTGAGCACCCAGCACCCCGAGCACTGAGCACCCAGCACCCTGAGTACTGAGCACCCAGCACCCTGAGCACTGAGCACCCAGCACCCTGAGCACTGAGCACCCAGCGCCCTGAGTACTGAGCACTGAGCACCCGAGTACTGAGCACCGGCACCCCGAGCACTGAGCACCCAGCACCCTGAGTACTGAGCACCCAGCTCCTTGAGCACTGAGCACCCAGCACCCTGAGCACTGAGCACCCAGCACCCCTAGCACTGATCACCCAGCACCCTGAGTACTGAGCACCCAGCACCCTGAGCACTGAGCACTCAGCACCCTGAGTACTGAGCACCTAGCACCCTGAGTACTGAGCAACCAGCACCCTGAGCACTGAGCACTGAGCACCCAGCACCCTGAGCACTGAGCACTGAGCACCCAGCACCCGGAGCACTGTGCATCCAGCACCCCGAGCCCTGAGCACCCAGCACCCTGAGCAGTGAGAACCCTGAGGACTGAGCACCCAGCACCCTGAGCACTGAGCACCCAGCACCCTGAGTACTGAGCACCGATCACCCTGAGCACTGAGCACCCAGCACCCCGAGCACTGAGCACCCAGCACCCTGAGTACTGAGCACCCAGCACCCCGAGCACTGAGCACCCATCACCCTGAGTACTGAGCACCCTGAGTACTGAGCACCGATCACCCTGAGCACTGAGCTCCCAACACCCTGAGTACTGAGCAGGCAGCACCCTGAGCACTGAGCACCCAGCACCCTGAGTACTGAGCACCCAGCACCCTGAGTACTGAGCACCCTGAGTACTGAGCACCGATCACCCTGAGCACTGAGCTCCCTACACCCTGAGTACTGAGCAGGCAGCACCCTGAGCACTGAGCACCTAGCACCCTGAGTACTGAGCACCCAGCACCCTGAGCACTGAGCACCCAGCACCAAAAGTACTGAGCACCGAGCATCCTGAGCACTGAGCACCGAGCACCCCGAGCACTGAGCACCCAGCACCCTGAGTACTGAGCACCCAGCAAAAAGAGTACTGAGCAGCGAGCACCCTGAGCACTGAGCACCCAGCACCCTGAGTAATGAGCACCCAGCACCCTGAGTACTGAGCACCCAGCACCATGAGTACTGAGCACACAGCACCCTGAGTACTGAGCACCCAGCACCCTGAGAACTGAGCACAAAGCACGCTGAGTACTGAGCACCCTGAGTACTGAGCATAGAGGACCCTGAGCACGGAGCACCCAGCACCCTGAGCACTGAGCACCCAGCACCCCGAGAATGAGCACCCAGCACCCTGAGTACTGAGAACCGAGCACCCTGAGTACTGAGCACCCAGCATGCTGAGCACTGAGCACCCAGCACCCCGAGTACTGAGCACCCAGCTCCCCGAGCACTGAGCACCCAGCACCATGAGAATGAGCACCCAGCACCCTGAGTACTGAGCACCCAGCACCCTGAGTAATGAGCACCCAGCACCCCGAGCACTGAGCACCCTGAATACTGAGCACCCAGCACCCTGAGTACTGTGCACTAAGCACCCAGAGCGCTGAGCACCCAGGACCCCAAGCACTGAGTACTGAGCACCCAGCACCCTGAGTACTGAGCACCGAGCTCCCCGAGCACTGAGCACCCTGAGTACTGAGCACCCAGCACCCTGAGTACTGAGCGCCCAGCACCCTGAGCAATGAGCACCCAGCACCCAGAGTACTGAGCACCCAGCACCCCGAGCACTGAGCACACAGCACCCTGAGTACTGAGTACCCAGCACCCTGAGTACTGAGCAACCTGAGCACTGAGCACCCAGCACCCTGAGTTCTGAGCAAACTGAGGACTGAGCACCGATCACCATGAGCACTGAGCACCCAGCACCCTGAGTACTGAGCACCCAGCACCCTGAGTACTGACCACCCTGAGTACTGAGCACCGATCACCCTGAGCACTGAGCACCCAACACCCTGAGTACTGAGCACCCAACGTACTGAGCACCGAGCACACTGAGCACTGAGCACCCAGCACCCTGAGTACTGAGCACCGAGCACCCTGAGCACTGAGCACCCAGCACCCTGAGTACTGAGCACCGAGCACCCCGAGCACTGAGCACCCAGCGCCCCGAGCACTGAGCACCCAGCACCAAGAGCACTGAGCACCCAGCACCCGTAGCACTGAGGACCCAGCACCCCGAGCAATGAGCACCCAGCACCCTGAGTACTGAGCACCCAGCACCCCGAGTACTGAGCACCCAGCAACCTGAGCACCGAGCACCAAGCACCCTGAGCACTGAACATACAGCACCCTGAGTACTGAGCACCTGGAGCACTGAGCACCCAGCACCCTGAGTACTGAGCACCGAGCACCCCGAGCACTGACCACCCAGCACCCCGAGCACTGAGCACCCAGCACCCCGAGCACTGAGCACCCAGCACCCTGAGCACTGAGCACCCAGCACCCTGAGTACTGAGCACCCAGCACCCTGAGCACTGAGTACCCAGCACCCTAAGCACTGAGCACCCAGCACCCTGAGCACTGAGCACCCAGCACCCTGAGCACTGAGCACCCAGCACCCTGAGTACTGAGCACTGAGCACCCAGCACCCCGAGCACTGAGCACCCAGCACCCTGAGTACTGAGCACTGAGCACCCAGCACCCCGAGCACTGAGCACCCAGCACCCTGAGTACTGAGCACCGATCATCCCGAGCACTGAGCACCCAGAACCCTGAGTACTGAGCTCTGAGCACCCCGAGCACCTGAGCACCCAGCACCCGGAGTACTGAGCACCCAGCACCCTGAGTACTAAGCACCGAGCACCCTGAGTACTGTGCTCCCAGTACCCTGAGCACTGAACACACAGCACCCTGAGTACTGAGCACCCCGAGCACTGAGCACCGAGCACCCTGAGTACTGAGCACCCAGCACCCTGAGTACTGAGCACCCAGCACCCTGTGTACTGAACACCCAGCACCCTGAGCACTGAGCACTGAGCACCCTGAGCACTGAGTACTGAGCACTGAGCACCCTGAGCACTGAGCACCCAGCACCCCGAGTACTGAGCACCCAGCACACCGAGCACTGAGCCCCCAGCGCCCCGAGCACTGACCACCCAGCACCCCGAGCACTGAGCACTGAGCACCCGGAGCACTGAGCACACAGCACCCCGAGTACTAAGCACTGAGCACACTGAGCACTGAGCACCCAGCACCCCGAGTACTGAGCACTGAGCACCCTGAGTACTGAGAACCCAGCACCCTGAGCACTGAGTACCCAGCACCCTGAGCACAGAGCACCCAGCACCCTGAGCACTGAGCACCCAGCACCCTGAGCACTGAGCACCCAGCACCCTGAGTACTGAGCACTGAGCACCCAGCACCCCGAGCACTGAGCACCCAGCACCCTGAGTACTGAGCACTGAGCACCCAGCACCCCGAGCACTGAGCACCCAGCACCCTGAGCACTGAGCACCCAGCACCCGAGTACTGAGCACCCAGCACCCTGAGTACTGAGCACCCAGCACCCTGAGTACTGAGCACCCAGCACCCCAAGTACTGAGCACCCAGCACCCTGAGTACTGAGCACCCAGCACGCTGAGCACTGAGCACCCAGCACCCTGAGTACTGAGCACCCAGCGCCCTGAGTACTGAGCACCCAGCACCCTGAGCACTGAGCACCCAGCACACTGAGCACTGAGCACCCAGGACCCTGAGTAGTGAGCACCCAACGTACTGAGCACCGAGCACCCCGAGCACTGAGCACCCAGCACCCTGAGTACTGAGCACCAATCACCCTGAGCACTGAGCACCCAGCACCCTGAGTACTGAGCTCCGAGCACCCCGAGCACTGAGCACCCAGCACCCTGAGCACTGAGTACCCAGCACCCTGAGCACTGAGCACCCAGCACCCTGAGTACTGAGCACCCAGCACGCTGAGCACTGAGCACCCAGCACCCTGAGTACTGAGCACCCAGCACCCCAAGTACTGAGCACCCAGCACCCTGAGTACTGAGCACCCAGCACGCTGAGCACTGAGCACCCAGCACCCTGAGTACTGAGCACCCAGCACCCTGAGCACTGAGCACCCAGCACCCTGAGCACTGAGCACCCAGCACACTGAGCACTGAGCACCCAGGACCCTGAGTAGTGAGCACCCAACGTACTGAGCACCGAGCACCCCGAGCACTGAGCACCCAGCACCCTGAGTACTGAGCAAAAATCACCCTGAGCACTGAGCACCCAGCACCCTGAGTACTGAGCTCCGAGCACCCTGAGCACTGAGCACCCAGCACCCGGAGTACTGAGCACCCAGCACCCTGAGTACTAAGCACCGAGCACCCTGAGTACTGAGCACCCAGTACCCTGAGCACTGAACACACAGCACCCTGAGTACTGAGGACCCCGAGCACTGAGCACCCAGCACCCTGAGTACTGAGCACCCTGCACCCTGAGTACTGAGCACCCAATACCCTGAGTACTGAACACCCAGCACCCTGAGCACTGAGCACTGAGCACCCTGAGCACTGAGTACTGAGCACTGAGCACCCTGAGCACTGAGCACCCAGCACCCCGAGTACTGAGCACCCAGCACACTGAGCACTGAGCCCACAGCGCCCCGAGCACTGACCACCCAGCACCCCGAGCACTGAGCACTGAGCACCCGGAGCACTGAGCACACAGCACAACGAGTACTGAGCACTGAGCACCCTGAGCACTGAGCACCCAGCACCCCGAGTACTGAGCACTGAGCACCCTGAGAACTGAGCACCCAGCACCCTGAGCACTGAGCACCCAGCACCCCGAGCACTGAGCACCCAGAACCCTGAGTACTGAGCACCGAGCACCCCGAGTACTGAGCACCCAGCACCCTGAGTACTGAGCTCCGAGCACCCCGAGCACTGAGCACCCAGCGCCCCGAGCACCGAGCACCCTGAGCACTTAGCACCCAGCACCCTGAGCAATGAGCACCCTGAGTACTGAGCACCCAGCACCTTGTGCACTTAGCAACGAGCTCCCCGAGCACTGAGCACCCAGCACCCGGAGTACTGAGCACCCAGCACCCTGAGTAATGAGCACCCAGCACCCCGAGCACTGAGCACCCCGAATACTGAGCACCCAGCACCCTGAGTACTGTGCACTAAGCACCCAGAGCGCTGAGCACCCAGGACCCCAAGCACTGAGTACTGAGCACCCAGCACCCTGAGTACTGAGCACCGAGCTCCCCGAGCACTGAGCACCCTGAGTACTGAGCACCCAGCACCCTGAGTACTGAGCGCCCAGCACCCTGAGCAATGAGCACCCAGCACCCAGAGTACTGAGCACCCAGCACCCCGAGCACTGAGCACACAGCACCCTGAGTACTGAGTACCCAGCACCCTGAGTACTGAGCAACCTGAGCACTGAGCACCCAGCACCCTGAGTTCTGAGCACCCTGAGGACTGAGCACCGATCACCATGAGCACTGAGCACCCAGCACCCTGAGTACTGAGCACCCAGCACCCTGAGTACTGACCACCCTGAGTACTGAGCACCGATCACCCTGGGCACTGAGCACCCAACACCCTGAGTTCTGAGCACCCAACGTACTGAGCACCGAGCACACTGAGCACTGAGCACCCAGCACCCTGAGTACTGAGCACCGAGCACCCTGAGCACTGAGCACCCAGCACCCTGAGTACTGAGCACCGAGCACCCCGAGCACTGAGCACCCAGCGCCCCGAGCACTGAGCACCCAGCACCCCGAGCACTGAGCACCCAGCACCCGTAGCACTGAGGACCCAGCACCCCGAGCAATGAGCACCCAGCACCCTGAGTACTGAGCACCCAGCACCCCGAGTACTGAGCACCCAGCAACCTGAGCACCGAGCACCCAGCACCCTGAGCACTGAACATACAGCACCCTGAGTACTGAGCACCTGGAGCACTGAGCACCCAGCACCCTGAGTACTGAGCACCGAGCACCCCGAGCACTGACCACCCAGCACCCCGAGCACTGAGCACCCAGCACCCCGAGCACTGAGCACCCAGCACCCTGAGCACTGAGCACCCAGCACCCTGAGTACTGAGCACCCAGCACCCTGAGCACTGAATACCCAGCACCCTAAGCACTGAGCACCCAGCACCCTGAGCACTGAGCACCCAGCACCCTGAGCACTGAGCACCCAGCACCCTGAGTACTGAGCACTGAGCACCCAGCACCCCGAACACTGAGCACCCAGCACCCTGAGTACTGAGCACTGAGCACCCAGCACCCCGAGCACTGAGCACCCAGCACCCTGAGCACTGAGCACCCAGCACCCGAGTACTAAGCACCCAGCACCCTGAGTACTGAGCACCCAGCACCCTGAGTACTGAGCACCCAGCACCCCGAGTACTGAGCACCCAGCAACCTGAGTACTGAGCACCCAGCGCCCTGAGCACTGAGCACCCAGCACCCCGAGCACTGAGCAACCAGCACCCTGAGTACTGAGCACCCAGCACCCTGAGCACTGAGCACCCAGCACCCTGAGCACTGAGCACCCAGCACCCTGAGCACTGAGCACCCAGCACCCTGAGTAGTGAGCACCCAACGTACTGAGCACCGAGCACCCCGAGCACTGAGCACCCAGCACCCTGAATACTGAGCACCCAGCACCCCGAGTACTGAGCACCCAGCAACCTGAGTACTGAGCACCCAGCGCCCTGAGCACTGAGCACCCAGCACCCCGAGCACTGAGCACCCAGCACCCTGAGTACTGAGCACCCAGCACCCTGAGCACTGAGCACCCAGCACCCTGAGTAGTGAGCACCCAACGTACTGAGCACCGAGCACCCCGAGCACTGAGCACCCAGCACCCTGAGCACTGAGCACCCAGCACCCTGAGTACTGAGCACTGAGCACCCCGCACCCCGAGCACTGAGCACCCAGCACCCTGAGTACTGAGCACCCAACACCCTGAGCACTGAGCACCCAGCGTACTGAGCACCAAGCACCCAGCACCCTGAGTACTGAGCACCCAGCACCCTGAGCACTGAGCACCCAGCACCCTGAGTACTGAGCACTGAGCACCCAGCACCCGAGCACTGAGCACCCAGCACCCTGAGTACTGAGCACTGAGCACCCAGCACCCCGAGCACTGAGCACCCAGCACCCTGAGCACTGAGCACCCAGCACCCGAGTACTGAGCACCCAGCACCCTGAGTACTGTGCACCCAGCACCCTGAGTACTGAGCACCCAGCAACCCGAGTACTGAGCACCCAGCACCCTGAGAACTGAGCACCCAGCACCCTGAGCACTGAGCACCCAGCACCCTGAGCACTGAGCACCAAGCACCCGAGTACTGAGCACCCAGTACCCTGAGTACTGAGCACCCAGCACCCTGAGTACTGAGCACCCAGCACCCCGAGTACTGAACACCCAGCACCCTGAGTACTGAGCACCCAGCACCCTGAGCACTGAGCACCCAGCACCCCGAGCACTGAGCACCCAGCACCCTGAGTACTGAGCACTCAGCACCCAGCTCCCGGAGTACTGAGCACCCAGCACCCTGAGCACTGAGCACCCAGCACCCCGAGCACTGAGCACCCAGCACCCTGAGCACTGAGCACCCAGCACCCTGAGTACTGAGCACTGAGCACCCAGCACCCCGAGCACTGAGCACCCAGCACCCTGAGCACTGAGGACCCAGCACCCTGAGCCCTGAGCACCCAGCACCCTGAGTACTGAGCACTCAGCACTCAGAACCCGGAGCACTGAGCACCCAGCACCCTGAGTACTGAGCCCTGAGCACCCAGCACCCCGAGCACTGAGCACCCAGCACCCTGAGCACTGAGCACCCAGCACCCGAGTACTGAGCACCCAGCACCCTGAGTACTGAGCACCCAGCAACCTGTGTACTGAGAACCCAGCACCCCGTGTACTGAGCACCCAGCACCCTGAGTACTGAGAACCCAGCACCCCGAGTACTGAACACCCAGCACCCTGAGTACTGAGCACCCAGCACCCTGAGCACTGAGCACCCAGCACCCCGAGCACTGAGCACCCAGCACCCTGAGCACTGAGCACCCAGCACCCTGAGCACTGAGCACCCAGCACCCTGAGCACTGAGCACCCAGCACCCTGAGCACTGAGCACCCACCACCCTGAGTAGTGAGCACCCAAAGTACTGAGCACCGAGCACAACGAGCACTGAGCACCCAGCACCCCGAGCACTGAGCACCCAGCACCCCGAGCACCGAGCACCCTGAGTACTAAGCACCGAGCACCCTGAATACTGAGCACCCAGCACCCTGAGCACTGAGCACCCAGCACACCGAGCACTGAGCACCCAGCACCCTGAGTACTGAGCACCCAGCACCCTGAGTACTGAGCACCCAGCACCCTGAGTACTGAACACCCAGCACCCTGAGCACTGAGCACTGAGCACCCTGAGCACTGAGTACTGAGCACTGAGCACCCTGAGCACTGAGCACCCAGCACCCCGAGTACTGAGCACCCAGCACACTGAGCACTGAGCCCACAGCGCCCCGAGCACTGACCACCCAGCACCCCGAGCACTGAGCACTGAGCACCCGGAGCACTGAGCACACAGCACAACGAGTACTGAGCACTGAGCACCCTGAGCACTGAGCACCCAGCACCCCGAGTACTGAGCACTGAGCACCCTGAGTACTGAGCACCCAGCACCCTGAGCACTGAGCACCCAGCACCCCGAGCACTGAGCACCCAGAACCCTGAGCACTGAGCACCCAGCACCCGAGTACTGAGCACCCAGTACCCTGAGTACTGAGCACCCAGCACTCTGAGTACTGAGCACCCAGCACCCCGAGCACTGAGCACCCAGAACCCTGAGCACTGAGCACCCAGCACCCGAGTACTGAGCACCCAGCACCCCGAGCACTGAGCACCCTGAGTACTAAGCACCGAGCACCCTGAGTACTGAGCACCCAGCACCCTGAGCACTGAGCACCCAGCACCCCGAGCACTGAGCACCCAGCACCCTGAGTACTGAGCACCCAGCACCCTGAGCACTGAGCACCCAGCACCCTGAGTAGTGAGCACCCAACGTACTGAGCACCGAGCACCCCGAGCACTGAGCACCCAGCACCCTGAGTACTGAGCACCGAGCACCCCGAGTACTGAGCACCCAGCACCCTGAGTACTGAGCTCCGAGCACCCCGAGCACTGAGCACCCAGCGCCCCGAGCACCGAGCACCCTGAGCACTTAGCACCCAGCACCCTGAGCAATGAGCACCCTGAGTACTGAGCACCCAGCACCTTGTGCACTTAGCAACGAGCTCCCCGAGCACTGAGCACCCAGCACCCGGAGTACTGAGCACCCAGCACCCTGAGTAATGAGCACCCAGCACCCCGAGCACTGAGCACCCCGAATACTGAGCACCCAGCACCCTGAGTACTGTGCACTAAGCACCCAGAGCGCTGAGCACCCAGGACCCCAAGCACTGAGTACTGAGCACCCAGCACCCTGAGTACTGAGCACCGAGCTCCCCGAGCACTGAGCACCCTGAGTACTGAGCACCCAGCACCCTGAGTACTGAGCGCCCAGCACCCTGAGCAATGAGCACCCAGCACCCAGAGTACTGAGCACCCAGCACCCCGAGCACTGAGCACACAGCACCCTGAGTACTGAGTACCCAGCACCCTGAGTACTGAGCAACCTGAGCACTGAGCACCCAGCACCCTGAGTTCTGAGCACCCTGAGGACTGAGCACCGATCACCATGAGCACTGAGCACCCAGCACCCTGAGTACTGAGCACCCAGCACCCTGAGTACTGACCACCCTGAGTACTGAGCACCGATCACCCTGGGCACTGAGCACCCAACACCCTGAGTTCTGAGCACCCAACGTACTGAGCACCGAGCACACTGAGCACTGAGCACCCAGCACCCTGAGTACTGAGCACCGAGCACCCTGAGCACTGAGCACCCAGCACCCTGAGTACTGAGCACCGAGCACCCCGAGCACTGAGCACCCAGCGCCCCGAGCACTGAGCACCCAGCACCCCGAGCACTGAGCACCCAGCACCCGTAGCACTGAGGACCCAGCACCCCGAGCAATGAGCACCCAGCACCCTGAGTACTGAGCACCCAGCACCCCGAGTACTGAGCACCCAGCAACCTGAGCACCGAGCACCCAGCACCCTGAGCACTGAACATACAGCACCCTGAGTACTGAGCACCTGGAGCACTGAGCACCCAGCACCCTGAGTACTGAGCACCGAGCACCCCGAGCACTGACCACCCAGCACCCCGAGCACTGAGCACCCAGCACCCCGAGCACTGAGCACCCAGCACCCTGAGCACTGAGCACCCAGCACCCTGAGTACTGAGCACCCAGCACCCTGAGCACTGAATACCCAGCACCCTAAGCACTGAGCACCCAGCACCCTGAGCACTGAGCACCCAGCACCCTGAGCACTGAGCACCCAGCACCCTGAGTACTGAGCACTGAGCACCCAGCACCCCGAACACTGAGCACCCAGCACCCTGAGTACTGAGCACTGAGCACCCAGCACCCCGAGCACTGAGCACCCAGCACCCTGAGCACTGAGCACCCAGCACCCGAGTACTAAGCACCCAGCACCCTGAGTACTGAGCACCCAGCACCCTGAGTACTGAGCACCCAGCACCCCGAGTACTGAGCACCCAGCAACCTGAGTACTGAGCACCCAGCGCCCTGAGCACTGAGCACCCAGCACCCCAAGCACTGAGCAACCAGCACCCTGAGTACTGAGCACCCAGCACCCTGAGCACTGAGCACCCAGCACCCTGAGCACTGAGCACCCAGCACCCTGAGCACTGAGCACCCAGCACCCTGAGTAGTGAGCACCCAACGTACTGAGCACCGAGCACCCCGAGCACTGAGCACCCAGCACCCTGAGTACTGAGCACCCAGCACCCCGAGTACTGAGCACCCAGCAACCTGAGTACTGAGCACCCAGCGCCCTGAGCACTGAGCACCCAGCACCCTGAGCACTGAGCACCCAGCACCCTGAGTACTGAGCACCCAGCACCCTGAGCACTGAGCACCCAGCACCCTGAGTAGTGAGCACCCAACGTACTGAGCACCGAGCACCCCGAGCACTGAGCACCCAGCACCCTGAGCACTGAGCACCCAGCACCCTGAGTACTGAGCACTGAGCACCCCGCACCCCGAGCACTGAGCACCCAGCACCCTGAGTACTGAGCACCCAACACCCTGAGCACTGAGCACCCAGCGTACTGAGCACCAAGCACCCAGCACCCTGAGTACTGAGCACCCAGCACCCTGAGCACTGAGCACCCAGCACCCCGAGTACTGAGCACTGAGCACCCTGAGTACTGAGCACCCAGCACCCTGAGCACTGAGCACCCAGCACCCCGAGCACTGAGCACCCAGAACCCTGAGCACTGAGCACCCAGCACCCGAGTACTGAGCACCCAGTACCCTGAGTACTGAGCACCCAGCACTCTGAGTACTGAGCACCCAGCACCCCGAGCACTGAGCACCCAGAACCCTGAGCACTGAGCACCCAGCACCCGAGTACTGAGCACCCAGCACCCCGAGCACTGAGCACCCTGAGTACTAAGCACCGAGCACCCTGAGTACTGAGCACCCAGCACCCTGAGCACTGAGCACCCAGCACCCCGAGCACTGAGCACCCAGCACCCTGAGTACTGAGCACCCAGCACCCTGAGCACTGAGCACCCAGCACCCTGAGTAGTGAGCACCCAACGTACTGAGCACCGAGCACCCCGAGCACTGAGCACCCAGCACCCTGAGTACTGAGCACCGAGCACCCCGAGTACTGAGCACCCAGCACCCTGAGTACTGAGCTCCGAGCACCCCGAGCACTGAGCACCCAGCGCCCCGAGCACCGAGCACCCTGAGCACTTAGCACCCAGCACCCTGAGCAATGAGCACCCTGAGTACTGAGCACCCAGCACCTTGTGCACTTAGCAACGAGCTCCCCGAGCACTGAGCACCCAGCACCCGGAGTACTGAGCACCCAGCACCCTGAGTAATGAGCACCCAGCACCCCGAGCACTGAGCACCCCGAATACTGAGCACCCAGCACCCTGAGTACTGTGCACTAAGCACCCAGAGCGCTGAGCACCCAGGACCCCAAGCACTGAGTACTGAGCACCCAGCACCCTGAGTACTGAGCACCGAGCTCCCCGAGCACTGAGCACCCTGAGTACTGAGCACCCAGCACCCTGAGTACTGAGCGCCCAGCACCCTGAGCAATGAGCACCCAGCACCCAGAGTACTGAGCACCCAGCACCCCGAGCACTGAGCACACAGCACCCTGAGTACTGAGTACCCAGCACCCTGAGTACTGAGCAACCTGAGCACTGAGCACCCAGCACCCTGAGTTCTGAGCACCCTGAGGACTGAGCACCGATCACCATGAGCACTGAGCACCCAGCACCCTGAGTACTGAGCACCCAGCACCCTGAGTACTGACCACCCTGAGTACTGAGCACCGATCACCCTGGGCACTGAGCACCCAACACCCTGAGTTCTGAGCACCCAACGTACTGAGCACCGAGCACACTGAGCACTGAGCACCCAGCACCCTGAGTACTGAGCACCGAGCACCCTGAGCACTGAGCACCCAGCACCCTGAGTACTGAGCACCGAGCACCCCGAGCACTGAGCACCCAGCGCCCCGAGCACTGAGCACCCAGCACCCCGAGCACTGAGCACCCAGCACCCGTAGCACTGAGGACCCAGCACCCCGAGAAATGAGCACCCAGCACCCTGAGTACTGAGCACCCAGCACCCCGAGTACTGAGCACCCAGCAACCTGAGCACCGAGCACCCAGCACCCTGAGCACTGAACATACAGCACCCTGAGTACTGAGCACCTGGAGCACTGAGCACCCAGCACCCTGAGTACTGAGCACCGAGCACCCCGAGCACTGACCACCCAGCACCCCGAGCACTGAGCACCCAGCACCCCGAGCACTGAGCACCCAGCACCCTGAGCACTGAGCACCCAGCACCCTGAGTACTGAGCACCCAGCACCCTGAGCACTGAATACCCAGCACCCTAAGCACTGAGCACCCAGCACCCTGAGCACTGAGCACCCAGCACCCTGAGCACTGAGCACCCAGCACCCTGAGTACTGAGCACTGAGCACCCAGCACCCCGAACACTGAGCACCCAGCACCCTGAGTACTGAGCACTGAGCACCCAGCACCCCGAGCACTGAGCACCCAGCACCCTGAGCACTGAGCACCCAGCACCCGAGTACTAAGCACCCAGCACCCTGAGTACTGAGCACCCAGCACCCTGAGTACTGAGCACCCAGCACCCCGAGTACTGAGCACCCAGCAACCTGAGTACTGAGCACCCAGCGCCCTGAGCACTGAGCACCCAGCACCCCAAGCACTGAGCAACCAGCACCCTGAGTACTGAGCACCCAGCACCCTGAGCACTGAGCACCCAGCACCCTGAGCACTGAGCACCCAGCACCCTGAGCACTGAGCACCCAGCACCCTGAGTAGTGAGCACCCAACGTACTGAGCACCGAGCACCCCGAGCACTGAGCACCCAGCACCCTGAGTACTGAGCACCCAGCACCCCGAGTACTGAGCACCCAGCAACCTGAGTACTGAGCACCCAGCGCCCTGAGCACTGAGCACCCAGCACCCCGAGCACTGAGCACCCAGCACCCTGAGTACTGAGCACCCAGCACCCTGAGCACTGAGCACCCAGCACCCTGAGTAGTGAGCACCCAACGTACTGAGCACCGAGCACCCCGAGCACTGAGCACCCAGCACCCTGAGCACTGAGCACCCAGCACCCTGAGTACTGAGCACTGAGCACCCCGCACCCCGAGCACTGAGCACCCAGCACCCTGAGTACTGAGCACCCAACACCCTGAGCACTGAGCACCCAGCGTACTGAGCACCAAGCACCCAGCACCCTGAGTACTGAGCACCCAGCACCCTGAGCACTGAGCACCCAGCACCCTGAGTACTGAGCACTGAGCACCCCGAGTACTGAGCACCGGCACCCCGAGCACTAAGCATCCAGCACCCCGAGCACCGAGCACCTAGCACCCTGAGCACTGAGCACCCAGCACCATGAGCACTGAGCACCCAGCACCCTGAGTACTGAGCACTGAGCACCCAGCACCCGAGCACTGAGCACCCAGCACCCTGAGTACTGAGCACTGAGCACCCAGCACCCCGAGCACTGAGCACCCAGCACCCTGAGCACTGAGCACCCAGCACCCGAGTACTGAGCACCCAGCACCCTGAGTACTGTGCACCCAGCACCCTGAGTACTGAGCACCCAGCACCCCGAGTACTGAGCACCCAGCACCCTGAGAACTGAGCACCCAGCACCCTGAGCACTGAGCACCCAGCACCCTGAGCACTGAGCACCAAGCACCCGAGTACTGAGCACCCAGTACCCTGAGTACTGAGCACCCAGCACCCTGAGTACTGAGCACCCAGCACCCCGAGTACTGAACACCCAGCACCCTGAGTACTGAGCACCCAGCACCCTGAGCACTGAGCACCCAGCACCCCGAGCACTGAGCACCCAGCACCCTGAGTACTGAGCACTCAGCACCCAGCTCCCGGAGTACTGAGCACCCAGCACCCTGAGCACTGAGCACCCAGCACACCGAGCACTGAGCACCCAGCACCCTGAGCACTGAGCACCCAGCACCCTGAGTACTGAGCACTGAGCACCCAGCACCCCGAGCACTGAGCACCCAGCACCCTGAGCACTGAGGACCCAGCACCCTGAGCCCTGAGCACCCAGCACCCTGAGTACTGAGCACTCAGCACCCAGAACCCCGAGCACTGAGCACCCAGCACCCTGAGTACTGAGCCCTGAGCACCCAGCACCCCGAGCACTGAGCACCCAGCACCCTGAGCACTGAGCACCCAGCACCCGAGTACTGAGCACCCAGCACCCTGAGTACTGAGCACCCAGCAACCTGTGTACTGAGAACCCAGCACCCCGTGTACTGAGCACCCAGCACCCTGAGTACTGAGAACCCAGCACCCCGAGTACTGAACACCCAGCACCCTGAGTACTGAGCACCCAGCACCCTGAGCACTGAGCACCCAGCACCCCGAGCACTGAGCACCCAGCACCCTGAGCACTGAGCACCCAGCACCCTGAGCACTGAGCACCCAGCACCCTGAGCACTGAGCACCCAGCACCCTGAGCACTGAGCACCCACCACCCTGAGTAGTGAGCACCCAAAGTACTGAGCACCGAGCACAACGAGCACTGAGCACCCAGCACCCCGAGCACTGAGCACCCAGCACCCCGAGCACCGAGCACCCTGAGTACTAAGCACCGAGCACCCTGAATACTGAGCACCCAGCACCCTGAGCACTGAGCACCCAGCACACCGAGCACTGAGCACCCAGCACCCTGAGTACTGAGCACCCAGCACCCTGAGCACTGAGCACCCAGCACCCTGAGTAGTGAGCACCCAACGTACTGAGCACCGAGCACCCCGAGCACTGAGCACCCAGCACCCTGAGTACTGAGCACCGAGCACCCCGAGTACTGAGCACCCAGCACCCTGAGTACTGAGCTCCGAGCACACCGAGCACTGAGCACCCAGCGCCCCGAGCACCGAGCACCCTGAGCACTGAGCAGCCAGCACCCTGAGCAATGAGCACCCTGAGTACTGAGCACCCAGCACCTTGAGCACTGAGCACCGAGCACCCCGAGCACTGAGCACCCAGCACCCGGAGTACTGAGCACCCAGCACCCTGAGTACTAAGCACCGAGCACCCTGAGTACTGAGCACCCAGCAGCCTGAGCACTGAACACACAGCACCCTGAGTACTGAGCACCTTGAGCACTGAGCACCCAGCACCCTGAGTACTGAGCACCGAGCACCCCGAGCACTGAGCACCCAGCACCGCGACCACTGAGCACATAGCACCCCGAGCACTGAGCACCCAGCACCCTGAGTACTGAGCACCCAGCACCCTGAGTACTGAGCACCCAGCACCCTGAGCACTGATTACCCAGCACCCTGAGCACTGAGCACCCAGCACCCTGAGCACTGAGCACACAGCACCCTGAGCACTGAGCACCCAGCACCCTTCGTACTGAGCACTGAGCACCCAGCACCCCGAGCACTGAGCACCCAGCACCCTGAGTACTGAGCACCGAGCACCCCGAGCACTGAGCACCCAGCACCCTGAGTACTGAGCTCCGAGCACCCCGAGCACGGAGCACCCAGCGCCCCGAGCACCGAGCACCCTGAGCACTGAGCACCCAGCACCCTGAGCACTGAGCACCGAGCACCCCGAGTACTGAGCACCCAGCACCCTGAGCACTGAGCACCCAGCACCCTGAGTACTGAGCACCCAGCACCCTGAGTACTGAACACCCAGCACCCTGAGCACTGAGCACCCAGCACCCTGAGCACTGAGCACCCAGCACACTGAGCACTGAGCACCCAGGACCCTGAGTAGTGAGCACCCAACGTACTGAGCACCGAGCACCCCGAGCACTGAGCACCCAGCACCCTGAGTACTGAGCACCGATCACCCCGAGCACTGAGCACCCAGAAACCTGAGTACTGAGCTCCGAGCACCCCGAGCACCTGAGCACCCAGCACCCGGAGTACTGAGCACCCAGCACCCTGAGTACTAAGCACCGAGCACCCTGAGTACTGTGCTCCCAGTACCCTGAGCACTGAACACACAGCACCCTGAGTACTGAGCATCCCGAGCACTGAGCACCCAGCACCCTGAGTACTGAGCACCCAGCACCCTGTGTACTGAACACCCAGCACCCTGAGCACTGAGCACTGAGCACCCTGAGCACTGAGTACTGAGCACTGAGCACCCTGAGCACTGAGCACCCAGCACCCCGAGTACTGAGCACCCAGCACACCGAGCACTGAGCCCCCAGCGCCCCGAGCACTGACCACCCAGCACCCCGAGCACTGAGCACTGAGCACCCGGAGCACTGAGCGCACAGCACCCCGAGTACTAAGCACTGAGCACCCTGAGCACTGAGCACCCAGCACCCCGAGTACTGAGCACTGAGCACACTGAGTACTGAGAACCCAGCACCCTGAGCACTGAGTACCCAGCACCCTGAGAACAGAGCACCCAGCACCCTGAGCACTGAGCACCCAGCACCCTGAGCACTGAGCACCCAGCACCCTGAGTACTGAGCACTGAGCACCCAGCACCCCGAGCACTGAGCACCCAGCACCCTGAGTACTGAGCACTGAGCACCCAGCACCCCGAGCACTGAGCACCCAGCACCCTGAGCACTGAGCACCCAGCACCCGAGTACTGAGCACCCAGCACCCTGAGTACTGAGCACCCAGCACCCTGAGTACTGAGCACCCAGCACCCCAAGTACTGAGCACCCAGCACCCTGAGTACTGAGCACCCAGCACGCTGAGCACTGAGCACCCAGCACCCTGAGTACTGAGCACCCAGCGCCCTGAGTACTGAGCACCCAGCACCCTGAGCACTGAGCACCCAGCACACTGAGCACTGAGCACCCAGGACCCTGAGTAGTGAGCACCCAACGTACTGAGCACCGAGCACCCCGAGCACTGAGCACCCAGCACCCTGAGTACTGAGCACCAATCACCCTGAGCACTGACCACCCAGCACCCTGAGTACTGAGCTCCGAGCACCCCGAGCACTGAGCACCCAGCACCCTGAGCACTGAGTACCCAGCACCCTGAGCACTGAGCACCCAGCACCCTGAGTACTGAGCACCCAGCACGCTGAGCACTGAGCACCCAGCACCCTGAGTACTGAGCACCCAGCACCCCAAGTACTGAGCACCCAGCGCCCTGAGTACTGAGCACCCAGCACGCTGAGCACTGAGCACCCAGCACCCTGAGTACTGAGCACCCAGCACCCTGAGGACTGAGCACCCAGCACCCTGAGCACTGAGCACCCAGCACACTGAGCACTGAGCACCCAGGACCCTGAGTAGTGAGCACCCAACGTACTGAGCACCGAGCACCCCGAGCACTGAGCACCCAGCACCCTGAGTACTGAGCACCAATCACCCTGAGCACTGAGCACCCAGCACCCTGAGTACTGAGCTCCGAGCACCCCGAGCACTGAGCACCCAGCACCCGGAGTACTGAGCACCCAGCACCCTGAGTACTAAGCACCGAGCACCCTGAGTACTGAGCACCCAGTACCCTGAGCATTGAACACACAGCACCCTGAGTACTGAGGACCCCGAGCACTGAGCACCCAGCACCCTGAGTACTGAGCACCCAGCACCCTGAGTACTGAGCACCCAGCACCCTGAGTACTGAACACCCAGCACCCTGAGCACTGAGCACTGAGCACCCTGAGCACTGAGTACTGAGCACTGAGCACCCTGAGCACTGAGCACCCAGCACCCCGAGTACTGAGCACCCAGCACACTGAGCACTGAGCCCACAGCGCCCCGAGCACTGACCACCCAGCACCCCGAGCACTGAGCACTGAGCACCCGGAGCACTGAGCACACAGCACAACGAGTACTGAGCACTGAGCACCCTGAGCACTGAGCACCCAGCACCCCGAGTACTGAGCACTGAGCACCCTGAGTACTGAGCACCCAGCACCCTGAGCACTGAGCACCCAGCACCCCGAGCACTGAGCACCCAGAACCCTGAGCACTGAGCACCCAGCACCCGAGTACTGAGCACCCAGTACCCTGAGTACTGAGCACCCAGCACTCTGAGTACTGAGCACCTAGCACCCCGAGCACTGAGCACCCAGCACCCTGAGCACTGAGCACCCTGAGTACTAAGCACCGAGCACCCTGAGTACTGAGCACCCAGCACCCTGAGCACTGAGCACCCAGCACCCTGAGTACTGAGCACTGAGCACCCAGCACCCCGAGCACTGAGCACCCAGCACCCTGAGTACTGAGCACTGAGCACCCAGCACCCCGAACACTGAGCACCCAGCACCCTGAGCACTGAGCACCCAGCACCCGAGTACTGAGCACCCAGCACCCTGAGTACTGAGCACCCAGCTCCCTGAGCACTGAGCACCCAGCACCCTGAGTAGTGAGCACCCAACGTACTGAGCACCGAGCACCCCGAGCACTGAGCACCCAGCACCCTGAGTACTGAGCACCGAGCACCCCGAGTACTGAGCACCCAGCACCCTGAGTACTGAGCTCCGAGCACCCCGAGCACTGAGCACCCAGCGCCCCGAGCACCGAGCACCCTGAGCACTTAGCACCCAGCACCCTGAGCAATGAGCACCCTGAGTACTGAGCACCCAGCACCTTGAGCACTGAGCAACGAGCACCCCGAGCACTGAGCACCCAGCACCCGGAGTACTGAGCACCCAGCACCCTGAGTACTAAGCACTGAGCACCCTGAGTACTGAGCACCCAGCACCCTGAGCACTGAACACACAGCACCCTGAGTACTGATCACCTCGAGCACTGAGCACCCAGCACCGCGACCACTGAGCACATAGCACCCCGAGCACTGAGCACCCAGCACCCTGAGTACTGAGCACCCAGCACCCTGAGTACTGAGCACCCAGCACCCTGAGCACTGATTACCCTGCACCCTGAGCACTGAGCACCCAGCACCCTGAGCACTGAGCACACAGCACCCTGAGCACTGAGCACCCAGCACCCTGAGTACTGAGCACTGAGCACCCAGCACCCCGAGCACTGAGCATCCAGCACCCTGAGCACTGAGCACCCAGCGCCCTGAGTACTGAGCACTGAGCACCCCGAGTACTGAGCACCGGCACCCCGAGCACTAAGCATCCAGCACCCCGAGCACCGAGCACCTAGCACCCTGAGCACTGAGCACCCAGCACCATGAGCACTGAGCACCCAGCACCCTGAGTACTGAGCACTGAGCACCCAGCACCCGAGCACTGAGCACCCAGCACCCTGAGTACTGAGCACTGAGCACCCAGCACCCCGAGCACTGAGCACCCAGCACCCTGAGCACTGAGCACCCAGCACCCGAGTACTGAGCACCCAGCACCCTGAGTACTGTGCACCCAGCACCCTGAGTACTGAGCACCCAGCACCCCGAGTACTGAGCACCCAGCACCCTGAGAACTGAGCACCCAGCACCCTGAGCACTGAGCACCCAGCACCCTGAGCACTGAGCACCAAGCACCCGAGTACTGAGCACCCAGTACCCTGAGTACTGAGCACCCAGCACCCTGAGTACTGAGCACCCAGCACCCCGAGTACTGAACACCCAGCACCCTGAGTACTGAGCACCCAGCACCCTGAGCACTGAGCACCCAGCACCCCGAGCACTGAGCACCCAGCACCCTGAGTACTGAGCACTCAGCACCCAGCTCCCGGAGTACTGAGCACCCAGCACCCTGAGCACTGAGCACCCAGCACCCCGAGCACTGAGCACCCAGCACCCTGAGCACTGAGCACCCAGCACCCTGAGTACTGAGCACTGAGCACCCAGCACCCCGAGCACTGAGCACCCAGCACCCTGAGCACTGAGGACCCAGCACCCTGAGCCCTGAGCACCCAGCACCCTGAGTACTGAGCACTCAGCACCCAGAACCCCGAGCACTGAGCACCCAGCACCCTGAGTACTGAGCCCTGAGCACCCAGCACCCCGAGCACTGAGCACCCAGCACCCTGAGCACTGAGCACCCAGCACCCGAGTACTGAGCACCCAGCACCCTGAGTACTGAGCACCCAGCAACCTGTGTACTGAGAACCCAGCACCCCGTGTACTGAGCACCCAGCACCCTGAGTACTGAGAACCCAGCACCCCGAGTACTGAACACCCAGCACCCTGAGTACTGAGCAACCAGCACCCTGAGCACTGAGCACCCAGCACCCCGAGCACTGAGCACCCAGCACCCTGAGCACTGAGCACCCAGCACCCTGAGCACTGAGCACCCAGCACCCTGAGCACTGAGCACCCAGCACCCTGAGCACTGAGCACCCACCACCCTGAGTAGTGAGCACCCAAAGTACTGAGCACCGAGCACAACGAGCACTGAGCACCCAGCACCCCGAGCACTGAGCACCCAGCACCCCGAGCACCGAGCACCCTGAGTACTAAGCACCGAGCACCCTGAATACTGAGCACCCAGCACCCTGAGCACTGAGCACCCAGCACACCGAGCACTGAGCACCCAGCACCCTGAGTACTGAGCACCCAGCACCCTGAGCACTGAGCACCCAGCACCCTGAGTAGTGAGCACCCAACATACGGAGCACCGAGCACCCCGAGCACTGAGCACCCAGCACCCTGAGTACTGAGCACCGAGCACCCCGAGTACTGAGCACCCAGCACCCTGAGTACTGAGCTCCGAGCACCCCGAGCACTGAGCACCCAGCGCCCCGAGCACCGAGCACCCTGAGCACTGAGCAGCCAGCACCCTGTGCAATGAGCACCCTGAGTACTGAGCACCCAGCACCTTGAGCACTGAGCACCGAGCACCCCGAGCACTGAGCACCCAGCACCCGGAGTACTGAGCACCCAGCACCCTGAGTACTAAGCACCGAGCACCCTGAGTACTGAGCACCCAGCAGCCTGAGCACTGAACACACAGCACCCTGAGTACTGAGCACCTCGAGCACTGAGCACCCAGCACCCTGAGTACTGAGCACCGAGCACCCCGAGCACTGAGCACCCAGCACCGCGACCACTGAGCACATAGCACCCCGAGCACTGAGCACCCAGCACCCTGAGTACTGAGCACCCAGCACCCTGAGTACTGAGCACCCAGCACCCTGAGCACTGATTACCCAGCACCCTGAGCACTGAGCACCCAGCACCCTGAGCACTGAGCACACAGCACCCTGAGCACTGAGTACCCAGCACCCTTCGTACTGAGCACTGAGCACCCAGCACCCCGAGCACTGAGCACCCAGCACCCTGAGTACTGAGCACCGAGCACCCCGAGCACTGAGCACCCAGCACCCTGAGTACTGAGCTCCGAGCACCCCGAGCACGGAGCACCCAGCGCCCCGAGCACCGAGCACCCTGAGCACTGAGCACCCAGCACCCTGAGCACTGAGCACCGAGCACCCCGAGTACTGAGCACCCAGCACCCTGAGCACTGAGCACCCAGCACCCTGAGTACTGAGCACCCAGCACCCTGAGTACTGAACACCCAGCACCCTGAGCACTGAGCACCCAGCACCCTGAGCACTGAGCACCCAGCACACTGAGCACTGAGCACCCAGGACCCTGAGTAGTGAGCACCCAACGTACTGAGCACCGAGCACCCCGAGCACTGAGCACCCAGCACCCTGAGTACTGAGCACCGATCACCCCGAGCACTGAGCACCCAGAACCCTGAGTACTGAGCTCCGAGCACCCCGAGCACCTGAGCACCCAGCACCCGGAGTACTGAGCACCCAGCACCCTGAGTACTAAGCACCGAGCACCCTGAGTACTGTGCTCCCAGTACCCTGAGCACTGAACACACAGCACCCTGAGTACTGAGCACCCCGAGCACTGAGCACCCAGCACCCTGAGTACTGAGCACCCAGCACCCTGAGTACTGAGCACCCAGCACCCTGTGTACTGAACACCCAGCACCCTGAGCACTGAGCACTGAGCACCCTGAGCACTGAGTACTGAGCACTGAGCACCCTGAGCACTGAGCACCCAGCACCCCGAGTACTGAGCACCCAGCACACCGAGCACTGAGCCCCCAGCGCCCCGAGCACTGACCACCCAGCACCCCGAGCACTGAGCACTGAGCACCCGGAGCACTGAGCACACAGCACCCCGAGTACTAAGCACTGAGCACCCTGAGCACTGAGCACCCAGCACCCCGAGTACTGAGCACTGAGCACCCTGAGTACTGAGAACCCAGCACCCTGAGCACTGAGTACCCAGCACCCTGAGCACAGAGCACCCAGCACCCTGAGCACTGAGCACCCAGAACCCTGAGCACTGAGCACCCAGCACCCTGAGTACTGAGCACTGAGCACCCAGCACCCCGAGCACTGAGCACCCAGCACCCTGAGTACTGAGCACTGAGCACCCAGCACCCCGAGCACTGAGCACCCAGCACCCTGAGCACTGAGCACCCAGCACCCGAGTACTGAGCACCCAGCACCCTGAGTACTGAGCACCCAGCACCCTGAGTACTGAGCACCCAGCACCCCAAGTACTGAGCACCCAGCACCCTGAGTACTGAGCACCCAGCACGCTGAGCACTGAGCACCCAGCACCCTGAGTACTGAGCACCCAGCACACTGAGCACTGAGCACCCAGGACCCTGAGTAGTGAGCACCCAACGTACTGAGCACCGAGCACCCCGAGCACTGAGCACCCAGCACCCTGAGTACTGAGCACCAATCACCCTGAGCACTGAGCACCCAGCACCCTGAGTACTGAGCTCCGAGCACCCCGAGCACTGAGCACCCAGCACCCTGAGCACTGAGTACCCAGCACCCTGAGCACTGAGCACCCAGCACCCTGAGTACTGAGCACCCAGCACGCTGAGCACTGAGCACCCAGCACCCTGAGTACTGAGCACCCAGCACCCCAGGTACTGAGCACCCAGCACCCGGAGTACTGAGCACCCAGCACGCTGAGCACTGAGCACCCAGCACCCTGAGTACTGAGCACCCAGCACCCTGAGCACTGAGCACCCAGCACCCTGAGCACTGAGCACCCAGCACACTGAGCACTGAGCACCCAGGACCCTGAGTAGTGAGCACCCAACGTACTGAGCACCGAGCACCCCGAGCACTGAGCACCCAGCACCCTGAGTACTGAGCACCAATCACCCTGAGCACTGAGCACCCAGCACCCTGAGTACTGAGCTCCGAGCACCCCGAGCACTGAGCACCCAGCACCCGGAGTACTGAGCACCCAGCACCCTGAGTACTAAGCACCGAGCACCCTGAGTACTGAGCACCCAGTACCCTGAGCACTGAACACACAGCACCCTGAGTACTGAGGACCCCGAGCACTGAGCACCCAGCACCCTGAGTACTGAGCACCCAGCACCCTGAGTACTGAGCACCCAGCACCCTGAGTACTGAACACCCAGCACCCTGAGCACTGAGCACTGAGCACCCTGAGCACTGAGTACTGAGCACTGAGCACCCTGAGCACTGAGCACCCAGCACCCCGAGTACTGAGCACCCAGCACACTGAGCACTGAGCCCACAGCGCCCCGAGCACTGACCACCCAGCACCCCGAGCACTGAGCACTGAGCACCCGGAGCACTGAGCACACAGCACAACGAGTACTGAGCACTGAGCACCCTGAGCACTGAGCACCCAGCACCCCGAGTACTGAGCACTGAGCACCCTGAGTACTGAGCACCCAGCACCCTGAGCACTGAGCACCCAGCACCCCGAGCACTGAGCACCCAGAACCCTGAGCACTGAGCACCCAGCACCCGAGTACTGAGCACCCAGTACCCTGAGTACTGAGCACCCAGCACTCTGAGTACTGAGCACCTAGCACCCCGAGCACTGAGCACCCAGCACCCCGAGCACTGAGCACCCAGAACCCTGAGCACTGAGCACCCAGCACCCGAGTACTGAGCACCCAGTACCCTGAGTACTGAGCACCCAGCACTCTGAGTACTGAGCACCCAGCACCCTGAGCACTGAGCACCCAGCACCCTGAGTAGTGAGCACCCAACGTACTGAGCACCGAGCACCCCGAGCACTGAGCACCCAGCACCCTGAGTACTGAGCACCGAGCACCCCGAGTACTGAGCACCCAGCACCCTGAGTACTGAGCTCCGAGCACCCCGAGCACTGAGCACCCAGCGCCCCGAGCACCGAGCACCCTGAGCACTTAGCACCCAGCACCCTGAGCAATGAGCACCCTGAGTACTGAGCACCCAGCACCTTGAGCACTGAGCAACGAGCACCCCGAGCACTGAGCACCCAGCACCCGGAGTACTGAGCACCCAGCACCCTGAGTACTGAGCACCCAGCACCTTGAGCACTGAGCAACGAGCACCCTGAGTACTGAGCACCCAGCACCCTGAGCACTGAACACACAGCACCCTGAGTACTGATCACCTCGAGCACTGAGCACCCAGCACCGCGACCACTGAGCACATAGCACCCCGAGCACTGAGCACCCAGCACCCTGAGTACTGAGCACCCAGCACCTGAGTACTGAGCACCCAGCACCCTGAGCACTGATTGCCCAGCACCCTGAGCACTGAGCACCCAGCACCCTGAGCACTGAGCACACAGCACCCTGAGCACTGAGCACCCAGCACCCTGAGTACTGAGCACTGAGCACCCAGCACCCCGAGCACTGAGCATCCAGCACCCTGAGTACTGAGCACCGAGCACCCCGAGCACTGAGCACCCAGCACCCTGAGTACTGAGCTCCGAGCACCCCGAGCACTGAGCACCCAGCGCCCGGAGCACCGAGCACCCTGAGCACTGAGCACCCAGCACCCTGAGCACTGAGCACCGAGCACCCCGAGTACTGAGCACCCAGCACCCTGAGTACTGAACACCCAGCACCCTGAGCACTGAGCACTGAGCACCCTGAGCACTGAGTACTGAGCACCGAGCACCCCGAGAACTGAGCACCCAGCACCCGGAGTACTGAGCACCCAG
The DNA here is from genome assembly GCF_018167655.1 of Microtus oregoni. Classification (NCBI taxonomy): domain Eukaryota; kingdom Metazoa; phylum Chordata; class Mammalia; order Rodentia; family Cricetidae; genus Microtus; species Microtus oregoni. The sequence goes on along the minus strand of NW_024544785.1, from coordinate 1,429,661 downwards.
CACCCTGAGTACTGAGCACCCAGCACCCTGAGTACTGAGCACCCAGTACCCTGAGCACTGAACACACAGCACCCTGAGTACTGAGGACCCCGAGCACTGAGCACCCAGCACCCTGAGTACTGAGCACCCAGCACCCTGAGTACTGAGCACCCAGCACCCTGAGTACTGAACACCCAGCACCCTGAGCACTGAGCACTGAGCACCCTGAGCACTGAGTACTGAGCACTGAGCACCCTGAGCACTGAGCACCCAGCACCCCGAGTACTGAGCACCCAGCACACTGAGCACTGAGCCCACAGCGCCCCGAGCACTGACCACCCAGCACCCCGAGCACTGAGCACTGAGCACCCGGAGCACTGAGCACACAGCACAACGAGTACTGAGCACTGAGCACCCTGAGCACTGAGCACCCAGCACCCCGAGTACTGAGCACTGAGCACCCTGAGTACTGAGCACCCAGCACCCTGAGCACTGAGCACCCAGCACCCCGAGCACTGAGCACCCAGAACCCTGAGCACTGAGCACCCAGCACCCGAGTACTGAGCACCCAGTACCCTGAGTACTGAGCACCCAGCACTGTGAGTACTGAGCACCTAGCACCCCGAGCACTGAGCACCCAGCACCCCGAGCACTGAGCACCCTGAGTACTAAGCACCGAGCACCCTGAGTACTGAGCACCCAGCACCCTGAGCACTGAGCACCCAGCACCCCGAGCACTGAGCACCCAGCACCCTGAGTACTGAGCACCCAGCACCCTGAGCACTGAGCACCCAGCACCCTGAGTAGTGAGCACCCAACGTACTGAGCACCGAGCACCCCGAGCACTGAGCACCCAGCACCCTGAGTACTGAGCACCGAGCACCCCGAGTACTGAGCACCCAGCACCCTGAGTACTGAGCTCCGAGCACCCCGAGCACTGAGCACCCAGCGCCCCGAGCACCGAGCACCCTGAGCACTTAGCACCCAGCACCCTGAGCAATGAGCACCCGGAGTACTGAGCACCCAGCACCTTGAGTACTGAGCACCGAGCACCCCGAGCACTGAGCACCCAGCACCCGGAGTACTGAGCACCCAGCACCCTGAGTACTAAGCACCGAGCACCCTGAGTACTGAGCACCCAGCACCCTGAGCACTGAACACACAGCACCCTGAGTACTGAGCACCTCGAGCACTGAGCACCCAGCACCGCGACCACTGAGCACATAGCACCCCGAGCACTGAGCACCCAGCACCCTGAGTACTGAGCACCCAGCACCCTGAGTACTGAGCACCCAGCACCCTGAGCACTGATTACCCAGCACCCTGAGCACTGAGCACCCAGCACCCTGAGCACTGAGCACACAGCACCCTGAGCACTGAGCACCCAGCACCCTGAGTACTGAGCACTGAGCACCCAGCACCCCGAGCACTGAGCATCCAGCACCCTGAGTACTGAGCACCGAGCACCCCGAGCACTGAGCACCCAGCACCCTGAGTACTGAGCTGCGAGCACCCCGAGCACTGAGCACCCAGCGCCCGGAGCACCGAGCACCCTGAGCACTGAGCACCCAGCACCCTGAGCACTGAGCACCGAGCACCCCAAGTACTGAGCACCCAGCACCCTGAGTACTGAACACCCAGCACCCTGAGCACTGAGCACTGAGCACCCTGAGCACTGAGTACTGAGCACCGAGCACCCCGAGAACTGAGCACCCAGCACCCGGAGTACTGAGCACCCAGCACCCTGAGTACTGAGCACCCAGCACCCCGAGCACTGAGCACCCAGCACCCTGAGCCCTGAGCACCCAGCACCCTGAGTACTGAGCACTGAGCACCCAGCACCCCGAGCACTGAGCACCCAGCACCCTGAGCACTGAGCACCCAGCACCCCGAGTACTGAGCACCCAGCACCCTGAGTACTGAGAACCCAGCACCCCGAGTACTGAACACCCAGCACCCTGAGTACTGAGCACCCAGCACCCTGAGCACTGAGCACCCAGCACCCCGAGCACTGAGCACCCAGCACCCTGAGTACTGAGCACTCAGCACCCAGCACCCGGAGTACTGAGCACCCAGCACCCTGAGCACTGAGCACCCAGCACCCCGAGCACTGAGCACCCAGCACACTGAGCACTGAGCCCACAGCGCCCCGAGCACTGACCACCCAGCACCCCGAGCACTGAGCACTGAGCACCCGGAGCACTGAGCACACAGTACAACGAGTACTGAGCACTGAGCACCCTGAGCACTGAGCACCCAGCACCCCGAGTACTGAGCACTGAGCACCCTGAGTACTGAGCACCCAGCACCCTGAGCACTGAGCACCCAGCACCCCGAGCACTGAGCACCCAGAACCCTGAGCACTGAGCACCCAGCACCCGAGTACTGAGCACCCAGTACCCTGAGTACTGAGCACCCAGCACTCTGAGTACTGAGCACCTAGCACCCCGAGCACTGAGCACCCAGCACCCCGAGCACTGAGCACCCTGAGTACTAAGCACCGAGCACCCTGAGTACTGAGCACCCAGCACCCTGAGCACTGAGCACCCAGCACCCCGAGCACTGAGCACCCAGCACCCTGAGTACTGAGCACCCAGCACCCTGAGCACTGAGCACCCAGCACCCTGAGTAGTGAGCACCCAACGTACTGAGCACCGAGCACCCCGAGCACTGAGCACCCAGCACACTGAGTACTGAGCACCGAGCACCCCGAGTACTGAGCACCCAGCACCCTGAGTACTGAGCTCCGAGCACCCCGAGCACTGAGCACCCAGCGCCCCGAGCACCGAGCACCCTGAGCACTTAGCACCCAGCACCCTGAGCAATGAGCACCCTGAGTACTGAGCACCCAGCACCTTGAGTACTGAGCACCGAGCACCCTGAGCACTGAGCACCCAGCACCCGGAGTACTGAGCACCCAGCACCCTGAGTACTAAGCACCGAGCACCCTGAGTACTGAGCACCCAGCACCCTGAGCACTGAACACACAGCACCCTGAGTACTGAGCACCTCGAGCACTGAGCACCCAGCACCGCGACCACTGAGCACATAGCACCCCGAGCACTGAGCACCCAGCACCCTGAGTACTGAGCACCCAGCACCCTGAGTACTGAGCACCCAGCACCCTGAGCACTGATTACCCAGCACCCTGAGCACTGAGCACCCAGCACCCTGAGCACTGAGCACACAGCACCCTGAGCACTGAGCACCCAGCACCCTGAGTACTGAGCACTGAGCACCCAGCACCCCGAGCACTGAGCATCCAGCACCCTGAGTACTGAGCACCGAGCACCCCGAGCACTGAGCACCCAGCACCCTGAGTACTGAGCTCCGAGCACCCCGAGCACTGAGCACCCAGCGCCCGGAGCACCGAGCACCCTGAGCACTGAGCACCCAGCACCCTGAGCACTGAGCACCGAGCACCCCAAGTACTGAGCACCCAGCACCCTGAGTACTGAACACCCAGCACCCTGAGCACTGAGCACCCTGAGCACTGAGTACTGAGCACCGAGCACCCCGAGAACTGAGCACCCAGCACCCGGAGTACTGAGCACCCAGCACCCTGAGTACTGAGCACCCAGCACCCCGAGCACTGAGCACGAAGCACCCTGAGCACTGAGCACCCAGCACCCTGAGTACTGAGCACTGAGCACCCAGCACCCCGAGCACTGAGCACCCAGCACCCTGAGCACTGAGCACCCAGCACCCCGAGTACTGAGCACCCAGCACCCTGAGTACTGAGAACCCAGCACCCCGAGTACTGAACACCCAGCACCCTGAGTACTGAGCACCCAGCACCCTGAGCACTGAGCACCCAGCACCCCGAGCACTGAGCACCCAGCACCCTGAGTACTGAGCACTCAGCACCCAGCACCCGGAGTACTGAGCACCCAGCACCCTGAGCACTGAGCACCCAGCACCCCGAGCACTGAGCACCCAGCACCCTGAGCACTGAGCACCCAGCACCCTGAGTACTGAGCACTGAGCACCCAGCACCCCGAGCACTGAGCACCCAGCACCCTGAGCACTGAGGACACAGCACCCTGAGCCCTGAGCACCCAGCACCCTGAGTACTGAGCACTCAGCACCCAGCACCCCGAGCACTGAGCACCCAGCACCCTGAGTACTGAGCCCTGAGCACCCAGCACCCCGAGCACTGAGCACCCAGCACCCTGAGCACTGAGCACCCAGCACCCGAGTACTGAGCACCCAGCACCCTGAGTACTGAGCACCCAGCAACCTGTGTACTGAGAACCCAGCACCCCGTGTACTGAGCACCCAGCACCCTGAGTACTGAGAACCCAGCACCCCGAGTACTGAACACCCAGCACCCTGAGTACTGAGCACCCAGCACCCTGAGCACTGAGCACCCAGCACCCCGAGCACTGAGCACCCAGCACCCTGAGCACTGAGCACCCAGCACCCTGAGCACTGAGCACCCAGCACCCTGAGCACTGAGCACGCACCACCCTGAGCACTGAGCACCCACCACCCTGAGTAGTGAGCACCCAAAGTACTGAGCACCGAGCACAACGAGCACTGAGCCCCCAGCACCCTGAGTACTGAGCACCGAGAACCCCGAGCACTGAGCACCCAGCACCCTGAGTACTGAGCTCCGAGCACCCCGAGGACTGAGCACCCAGCGCCCCGAGCACCGAGCACCCTGAGCACTGAGCACCCAGCACCCTGAGTACTGAGCACACAGCACCCTGAGCAATGAGCACCCTGAGTACTGAGTACCCAGCACCTTGAGCACTGAGCACCGAGCACCCCGAGCACTGAGCACCCAGCACCCGGAGTACTGAGCACCAAGCACCCTGAGTACTAAGCACCGAGCACCCTGAGTACTGAGCACCCAGCACCCTGAGCACTGAACACACAGCACCCTTAGTACTGAGCACCTCGAGCACTGAGCACCCAACACCCTGAGTACTGAGCACCGAGCACCCCGAGCACTGAGCACCCAGCACCGCGAGCACTGAGCACAAAGCACCCCGAGCACTGAGCACCCAGCAACCTGAGTACTGAGCACCCAACACCCTGAGTATTGAGCACCCAGCACCCTGAGCACTGAGTACCCAGCACCCTGAGCACTGAGCACCCAGCACCCTGAGCACTGAGCACCCAGCACCCTGAGCACTGAGCACCCAGCACCCTGAGTACTGAGAACTGAGCACCCAGCACCCTGAGCACTGAGCACCCAGCACCCTGAGTACTGAGCACTGAGCACCCAGCGCCCTGAGCACTGAGCACCCAGCACCCGAGTACTGAGCACCCAGCACCCTGAGTACTGAGCACCCAGCACCCTAAGTACTGAGCGCCCAGCACCCCGAGTACTGAGCACCCAGCACCCTCAGTACTGAGCACCCAGCACCCTGAGCACTGAGCACCCAGCACCCTGAGCACTGAGCACCCAGCACCCTGAGTACTGAGCACCCAGCACCCTGAGCACTGAGCACCCAGCACCCTGAGCACTGAGAACCCAGCACACTGAGCACTGAGCACCCAGCACCCTGAGTAGTGAGCACCCAACGTACTGAGCACCGAGCACCCCGAGCACTGAGCACCCAGCACCCTGAGTACTGAGCACCGACCACCCCGAGAACTGAGCACCCAGCACCCTGAATACTGAGCTCCGAGCACCCCGAGCACTGAGCACCCAGCACCCGGAGTACTGAGCACCCAGCACCCTGAGCACTGAGCACCCAGCACCCTGAGTTGTGAGCACCCAACATACTGAGCACCGAGCACCCCGAGCACTGAGCACCCAGCACCCTGAGTACTGAGCACCGAGCACCCCGAGCACTGAGCACCCAGCACCCTGAGTACTGAGCTCCGAGCACCGTGAGCACTGAGCACCCAGCGCCCCGAGCACGGAGCACCCTGAGCACTGAGCACCCAGCAACCTGAGCAATGAGCACCGAGCACCCAGCTCCCCGAGCACTGAGCACCCAGCACCCTGAGCACTGAGGACCCAGCACCCTGAGCCCTGAGCACCCAGCACCCTGAGTACTGAGCACTCAGCACCCAGCACCCCGAGCACTGAGCACCCAGCACCCTGAGTACTGAGCCCTGAGCACCCAGCACCCCGAGCACTGAGCACCCAGCACCCTGAGCACTGAGCACCCAGCACCCGAGTACTGAGCACCCAGCACCCTGAGTACTGAGCACCCAGCAACCTGTGTACTGAGAACCCAGCACCCCGTGTACTGAGCACCCAGCACCCTGAGTACTGAGAACCCAGCACCCCGAGTACTGAACACCCAGCACCCTGAGTACTGAGCACCCAGCACCCTGAGCACTGAGCACCCAGCACCCCGAGCACTGAGCACCCAGCACCTTGAGTACTGAGCACCCAGCACCCTGAGCACTGAGCACCCAGCACCCTGAGCACTGAGCACCCACCACCCTGAGCACTGAGCACCCACCACCCTGAGTAGTGAGCACCCAAAGTACTGAGCACCGAGCACAACGAGCACTGAGCACCCAGCACCCTGAGTACTGAGCACCGAGAACCCCGAGCACTGAGCACCCAGCACCCTGAGTACTGAGCTCTGAGCACCCCGAGGACTGAGCACCCAGCGCCCCGAGCACCGAGCACCCTGAGCACTGAGCACCCAGCACCCTGAGTACTGAGCACCCAGCACCCTGAGCAATGAGCACCCTGAGTACTGAGCACCCAGCACCTTGAGCACTGAGCACCGAGCACCCCGAGCACTGAGCACCCAGCACCCGGAGTACTGAGCACCAAGCACCCTGAGTACTAAGCACCGAGCACCCTGAGTACTGAGCACCCAGCACCCTGAGCACTGAACACACAGCACCCTGAGTACTGAGCACCTCGAGCACTGAGCACCCAACACCCTGAGTACTGAGCACCGAGCACCCCGAGCACTGAGCACCCAGCACCCGGAGTACTGAGCACCAAGCACCCTGAGTACTAAGCACCGAGCACCCTGAGTACTGAGCACCCAGCACCCTGAGCACTGAACACACAGCACCCTGAGTACTGAGCACCTCGAGCACTGAGCACCCAACACCCTGAGTACTGAGCACCGAGCACCCCGAGCACTGAGCACCCAGCACCCCGAGCACTGAGCACCCAGCAACCTGAGTACTGAGCACCCAGCACCCTGAGTATTGAGCACCCAGCACCCTGAGCACTGAGTACCCAGCACCCTGAGCACTGAGCACCCAGCACCCTGAGCATTGAGCACACAGCACCCTGAGCACTGAGCACCCAGCACCCTGAGTACTGAGAACTGAGCACCCAGCACCCTGAGCACTGAGCATCCAGCACCCTGAGTACTGAGCACTGAGCACCCAGCACCCCGAGCACTGAGCACCCAGCACCCTGAGCACTGAGCACCCAGCACCCGAGTACTGAGCACCCAGCACCGTGAGTACTGAGCACCCAGCACCCGCCCAGCACCCCGAGTACTGAGCACCCAGCACCGTCAGTACTGAGCACCCAGCACCCTGAGCACTGAGCACCCAGCACCCTGAGCACTGAGCACCCAGCACCCTGAGTACTGAGCACCCAGCACCCTGAGAACTGAGCACCCAGCACCCTGAGCACTGAGCACCCAGCACACTGAGCACTGACCACCGAGCACCCTGAGTAGTGAGCACCCAACGTACTGAGCACCGAGCACCCCGAGCACTGAGCACCCAGCACCCTGAGTACTGAGCACTGATCACCCCGAGAACTGAGCACCCAGCACCCTGAGTACTGAGCTCCGAGCACCCCGAGCACTGAGCACCCAGCACCCGGAGTACTGAGCACCCAGCACCCTGAGCACTGAGCACCCAGCACCCTGAGTATTGAGCACCCAGCACCCTGAGCACTGAGTACCCAGCACCCTGAGCACTGAGCACCCAGCACCCTGAGCACTGAGCACACAGCACCCTGAGCACTGAGCACCCAGCACCCTGAGTACTGAGAACTGAGCACCCAGCACCCTGAGCACTGAGCACCCAGCACCCTGAGTACTGAGCACTGAGCACCCAGCACCCCGAGCACTGAGCACCCAGCACCCTGAGCACTGAGCACCCAGCACCCGAGTACTGAGCACCCAGCACCCTGAGTACTGAGCACCCAGCACCCGCCCAGCACCCCGAGTACTGAGCACCCAGCACCCTCAGTACTGAGCACCCAGCACCCTGAGCACTGAGCACCCAGCACCCTGAGCACTGAGCACCCAGCACCCTGAGTACTGAGCACTGAGCACCCAGCACCCTGAGCACTGAGCACCCAGCACCCGAGTACTGAGCACCCAGCACCCTGAGTACTGAGCACCCAGCACCCTAAGTACTGAGCGCCCAGCACCCCGAGTACTGAGCACCCAGCACCCTCAGTACTGAGCACCCAGCACCCTGAGCACTGAGCACCCAGCACCCTGAGCACTGAGCACCCAGCACCCTGAGTACTGAGCACCCAGCACCCTGAGCACTGAGCACCCAGCACCCTGAGCACTGAGAACCCAGCACACTGAGCACTGAGCACCCAGCACCCTGAGTAGTGAGCACCCAACGTACTGAGCACCGAGCACCCCGAGCACTGAGCACCCAGCACCCTGAGTACTGAGCACCGACCACCCCGAGAACTGAGCACCCAGCACCCTGAATACTGAGCTCCGAGCACCCCGAGCACTGAGCACCCAGCACCCGGAGTACTGAGCACCCAGCACCCTGAGCACTGAGCACCCAGCACCCTGAGTTGTGAGCACCCAACATACTGAGCACCGAGCACCCCGAGCACTGAGCACTGAGCACCCAGCTCCCTGAGTACTGAGCACCCAACGTACTGAGCACCGAGTACCCTGAGCACTGAGCACCCAGAACCCCGAGTACTGAGCACCGTGCACCCCGAGCACTAAGCACCCAGCACCCCGAGCACCGAGCACCCAGCACCTTGAGCACTGAGCACCCAGCACCCCGAGCACTGAGCACCAAGCACCCCGAGCACTGAGCACCCAGCACCCCGAGCACTGAGCACCAAGCACCCCGAGCACTGAGCACCCAGCACCCCGAGCACTGAGCACCCAGCACCCCGAGCACTGAGCACCCAGAACCCCGAGCACTGAGCACCCAGCACCCCGAGCACTGAGCACCCAGCACCCCGAGCACTGAGCACCCAGCACCCCGAGCACTGAGCACCCAGCACCCTGAGTACTGAGCACCCAGCACCCTCAGTACTTAGCACCCAACACCCTGAGCACTGAGCACCCAGCACCCTGAGTACTGAGCACCCAGCACCACAAGCACAGAGCACCCTGAGTACTGAGCACCCTGCACCCCAAGCACTGAGCACCCTGAGTACTGAGCACCCATCACCCTGATTAATGAGCACCAAGCACCCCGAGTACTGAGCACCGAGCACCCTGAGTACTGAGCACCCAACGTACTGAGCACCGAGCCCCCTGAGCACTGAGCACCCAGCACCCTGAGTACTGAGCACCCAGCACCCTGAGCAATGAGCACCCTGAGTACTGAGCACCCAGCACCTTGAGCACTGAGCACCGAGCACCCCGAGCACTGAGCACCCAGCACCCGGAGTACTGAGCACCCAGCAGTCTGAGTACTAAGCACCGAGCACCCTGAGTACTGAGCACCCTGCACACTGAGCACTGAACACACAGCACCCTGAGTACTGAGCACCTCGAGCACTGAGCACCCAGCACCCTGAGTACTGAGCACCGAGCATCCTGAGCACTGAGCACCCAGCACCGCGAGCACTGAGCACCCAGCACCCCGAGCACAGAGCACCCAGCACCCTGAGTACTGAGCACCCAGCACCCTGAGTACTGAGCACCCAGCACCCTGAGCACTGAGGACCCAGCACCCTGAGCACTGAGCACACAGCACCCTGAGCACTGAGCACAGAGCACCCTGAGTACTGAGCACTGAGCACCCAGCACTCCGAGCACTGAGCACCCAGCACCCTGAGTACTGAGCACCCAGCAACCCGAGCACTAAGCACCCAGCACCCCGAGCACCAAGCACCCTGCACCCTGAGCACTGAGCACCCAGCACCCTGAGCACTGAGCACCCAGCACCCTGAGTACTGAGCACTGAGCACCCAGCACCCTGAGTACTGAGCACATAGCAACCAGAGCACTAAGAACTCAGCACCCCGAGCACCGAGCACCCTGAGTACTGAGAACCCAGCACCCTGAGTACTGAGCACCCAGCGTACTGAGCACCGAGCACCCAGCACCCTGAGTACTGAGCACCCAGCACCCTGAGTACTGAGCACCCAGACCCCGAGCACTGAGCACCCAGCACCCCTAGCACTGTGCACCCAGCACCCTGAGTACTGAGAACCCAGCACCCTGAGTACTGAGCACCCAGCACCCTGAGCACTGAGCACGCAGCACCCTGAGAACTGAGCACCCAGCACCCTGAGTACTGAGCACCCAGCACCACAAGCACTGAGCACCGAGAACCCTGAGTACTGAGCACCCAGCACGCTGAGCACTGAGCACCCAGCACCCCGAGTACTGAGCACCCAGCACCCTGAGTACTGAGCACCCAGCACCCTGAGCACTGAGCACCCAGCACCCTGAGCACTGAGCACCCAGCACCCTGAGCACTGAGCACCCAGCACCCTGAGTACTGAGCATCAAGCACCCTGAGCACTGAGCACCCAGCACCCTGAGCACTGAGCAGCCAGCACCCTGAGCACTGAGCACCCAACGTACTGAGCAACGAGCACCCCGAGCACTGAGCACCCAGCACCCTGAGTACTGAGCGCTGAGCACCCTGAGTACTGAGCACCCAGCACCCCGAGCACTGAGCACCCAGCAACCCGAGCACTGACCACCCAGCACCCCGAGCACTGAGCACCCAGCACCTTGAGTACTGAGCACCCAGCACCCTGAGTACTGAGCACCGAGCACCCCGAGCACTGAGCACCGGGCACCCCGAGCACTGAGCACCCAGCACCCTGAGTACTGAGCACCCAGCACCCTAAGTACTGAGCACTGAGCACTGAGCTCCCTGAGCACTGAGCACCCAGCACCCTGAGCACTGAGCACCCAGCATCCTGAGCACTGAGTACTGAGCACCCAGCACCCAGAGCACTGAGCACCGAGCACCATGAGCACTGAGCACCCAGCACCCTGAGTACTGAGCACCCAGCACACCAAACACTGAGCACCGAGCACCCTGAGAACTGAGCACCGAGCACCCTGAGTACTGAGCAGCCAGCACCATGAGTACTGAGCACCGAGCACCCAGAGTACTGAGCAACCTGAGTACTGAGCACCCAGCACCCTGAGAATGAGCACCCAGCACCATGAGTACTGAGCACCGAGCACCCTGAGCACTGAGCACCCAGCACCCTGAGTACTGAGCACCCAGCACCCCGAGCACTGAGCACCCAGCACCCTGAGTAATGAGCACCCAGCACCCTGAGTACTGAGCACTGAGCACCCTGAGCACTGAGCAACCAGCACTACGAGCACTGAGCACCCAGCACTCTGAGTACTGAGCACCCAGCACCCTGAGTACTGAGCACCCAGCACCCTGAGTACTTAGCACTGAGCACCCCGAGCACTGAGCACCCAGCACCCTGAGCACTGAGCACCCAGCACCCTGAGTACTGAGCACCCAGCACGCTGAATACTGAGCACGCAGCGTACTGAGCACCGAGCACCCCGAGCACTGAGCACCCAGCACCCTGAGTACTGAGCACCCAGCACCCCGTGCACTGAGCACCAAGCACCCTGAGTACTGAGCACCGAGCACCCTGAGTACTGAGCACCCAGCACCCTGAGTACTGAGCACCCAGCGTACTGAGCACCGAGCACCCAGCAACCTGAGCACTGAGCACCCAGCACCCTGAGTACTGAGCACTGAGCACCCAGCACCCCGAGCACTGAGCACCCAGCACCCTGAGTACTAAGCACCCAGCACCCTGAGTACTGAGCACCCAGCACCCTGAGTACTGAGCACCCAGCGTACTGAGCACCGAGCACCCCGAGCACTGAGCACCCAGCACCTTGAGTACTGAGCACCCAGCACCCCGAGCACTGAGCACCCAGCACCCTGAGTACTGAGCACCGAGCATCCTGAGTACTGAGCACCCAGCACCCTGAGTACTGAGCACCCAGCGTACTGAGCACCGAGCACCCAGCACCCTGAGTACTGAGCACCCAGCACCCTGAGCACTGAGCACCCACCACCCTGAGTACTGAGCACTGAGCACGCCGAGTACTGAGCACCGGGCACCCCGAGCACTAAGCAACCAGCACCCAGAGCACCGAGCACCCAGCACCCTGAGCACTGAGCACCCAGCACCCTGAGCACTGAGCACCCAGCACCCTGAGCACTGAGCACCCAGCACCCTGAGCACTGAGCACCCAGCACCCTGAGCACTGAGCACCCAGCTCCCTGAGTACTGAGCACCCAACGTACTGAGCACCGAGTACCCTGAGCACTGAGCACCCAGAACCCCGAGTACTGAGCACCGTGCACCCCGAGCACTAAGCACCCAGCACCCCGAGCACCGAGCACCCAGCACCTTGAGCACTGAGCACCCAGCACCCCGAGCACTGAGCACCAAGCACCCCGAGCACTGAGCACCCAGCACCCCGAGCACTGAGCACCAAGCACCCCGAGCACTGAGCACCCAGCACCCCGAGCACTGAGCACCCAGCACCCCGAGCACTGAGCACCCAGCACCCTGAGTACTGAGCACCCAGCACCCTGAGTACTTAGCACCCAACACCCTGAGCACTGAGCACCCAGCACCCTGAGTACTGAGCACCCAGCACCACAAGCACAGAGCACCCTGAGTACTGAGCACCCTGCACCCCAAGCACTGAGCACCCTGAGTACTGAGCACCCATCACCCTGATTAATGAGCACCCAGCACCCCGAGTACTGAGCACCGAGCACCCTGAGTACTGAGCACCCAACGTACTGAGCACCGAGCCCCCTGAGCACTGAGCACCCAGCACCCTGAGTACTGAGCACCCAGCACCCTGAGCAATGAGCACCCTGAGTACTGAGCACCCAGCACCTTGAGCACTGAGCACCGAGCACCCTGAGCACTGAGCACCCAGCACCCGGAGTACTGAGCACCCAGCAGTCTGAGTACTAAGCACCGAGCACCCTGAGTACTGAGCACCCAGCACACTGAGCACTGAACACACAGCACCCTGAGTACTGAGCACCTCGAGCACTGAGCACCCAGCACCCTGAGTACTGAGCACCGAGCACCCTGAGCACTGAGCACCCAGCACCGCGAGCACTGAGCACCCAGCACCCCGAGCACAGAGCACCCAGCACCCTGAGTACTGAGCACCCAGCACCCTGAGTACTGAGCACCCAGCACCCTGAGCACTGAGGACCCAGCACCCTGAGCACTGAGCACACAGCACCCTGAGCACTGAGCACAGAGCACCCTGAGTACTGAGCACTGAGCACCCAGCACCCCGAGCACTGAGCACCCAGCACCCTGAGTACTGAGCACCCAGCAACCCGAGCACTAAGCACCCAGCACCCCGAGCACCAAGCACCCTGCACCCTGAGCACTGAGCACCCAGCACCCTGAGCACTGAGCACCCAGCACCCTGAGTACTGAGCACAGAGCACCCAGCACCCTGAGTACTGAGCACATAGCAACCAGAGCACTAAGAACTCAGCACCCCGAGCACCGAGCACCCTGAGTACTGAGCACCCAGCACCCTGAGTACTGAGCACCCAGCGTACTGAGCACCGAGCACCCAGCACCCTGAGTACTGAGCACCCAGCACCCTGAGCACTGAGCACCCAGCACCCTGAGTACTGAGCACTGAGCACCCCGAGTACTGAGCACCGGGCACCCCGAGCACTAAGCACCCAGCACCCAGAGCACCGAGCACCCAGCACCCTGAGCACTGAGCACCCAGCACCCTGAGCACTGAGCACCCAGCACCCTGAGCACTGAGCACCTAGCACCCTGAGCACTGAGGACCCAGCACCCTGAGTTCTGAGCACCCATCACCCTGAGTACTAAGCACCGAGCACCCTGAGTACTGAGCACCCAGCACCCTGAGCACTGAACACACAGCACCCTGAGTACTGAGCACCTAGAGGACTGAGCACCCAGCACCCTGAGTACTGAGCACCGAGCACCTCGAGCACTGAGCACCCAGCAGCGCGAGCACTGAGCACCCAGCACCCCGAGCACAGAGCACCCAGCACCCTGAGTACTGAGCACGCAGCACCCTGAGTACTGAGCACCCAGCACCCCGAGCACTGAGCACCCAGCACCCTGAGCACTGAGCACCCAGCACCCGAGTACTGAGCACCCAGCACCCTGAGTACTGAGCACCCAGCACCCTGAGTACTGAGCACCCAGCACCCCGAGTACTGAGCACCAAGCACCCTGAGTACTGAACACCCAGCACCCTGAGCACTGAGCACTGAGCACCCTGAGCACTGAGTACTGAGCACCGAGCACACCGAGCACTGAGCAATCAGGACACGGAGTACTGAGCACCCAGCATGCTGAGTACTAAGCACCGAGCATCCTGAGTACTGAGCACCCAGCACCCTGAGGACTGAACACACAGCACCCTGAGTACTGAGCACCTCGAGAACTGAGCACCCAGCACCCTGAGTACTGAGCACCGAGCACCCCGAGCACTGAGCACCCAGCACGCCGAGCACTGAGCACCCAGCACCCCGAGCACTGAGCACCCAGCACCCTGAGTACTGAGCACCCAGCACCCTGAGTACTGAGCACCCAGCACCCTGAGCACTGAGTACCCAGCACCCTGAGCACTGAGCACCCAGCACCCTGAATACTGAGCACCCAGCACCCTGAGCACTGAGCAGCCAGCACCCTGAGCACTGAGCACCCAACGTACTGAGCAACGAGCACCCCGAGCACTGAGCACCCAGAACCCTGAGTACTGAGCACCCAGCACCCCGAGCACTGAGCACCCAGCACACTGAGTACTGAGCACCCTGAGTACTGAGCACCCAGCACCCTGAGCACTGAGCACCCAGCACCCTGAGTACTGAGCACCCAGCACCCTGAGCACCCAGAACCCTGAGTACTGAGCACCCAGCACCCCGAGCACTGAGCACCCAGCACACTGAGTACTGAGCACCCTGAGTACTGAGCACCCTGCACCCTGAGCACTGAGCACCCAGCACCCTGAGCACTGAGCACCCAGCACCCTGAGTACTGAGCACAGAGCACCCAGCACCCTGAGTACTGAGCACATAGCAACCAGAGCACTAAGAACTCAGCACCCCGAGCACCGAGCACCCTGAGTACTGAGCACCCAGCACCCTGAGTACTGAGCACCCAGCGTACTGAGCACCGAGCACCCAGCACCCTGAGTACTGAGCACCCAGCACCCTGAGCACTGAGCCCCCAGCACCCTGAGTACTGAGCACTGAGCACCCCGAGTACTGAGCACCGGGCACCCCGAGCACTAAGCACCCAGCACCCAGAGCACCGAGCACCCAGCACCCTGAGCACTGAGCACCCAGCACCCTGAGCACTGAGCACCCAGCACCCTGAGCACTGAGCACCTAGCACCCTGAGCACTGAGCACCCAGCACCCTGAGTTCTGAGCACCCATCACCCTGAGTACTAAGCACCGAGCACCCTGAGTACTGAGCACCCAGCACCCTGAGCACTGAACACACAGCACCCTGAGTACTGAGCACCTAGAGGACTGAGCACCCAGCACCCTGAGTACTGAGCACCGAGCACCTCGAGCACTGAGCACCCAGCAGCGCGAGCACTGAGCACCCAGCACCCCGAGCACAGAGCACCCAGCACCCTGAGTACTGAGCACGCAGCACCCTGAGTACTGAGCACCCAGCACCCCGAGCACTGAGCACCCAGCACCCTGAGCACTGAGCACCCAGCACCCGAGTACTGAGCACCCAGCACCCTGAGTACTGAGCACCCAGCACCCTGAGTACTGAGCACCCAGCACCCCGAGTACTGAGCACCAAGCACCCTGAGTACTGAACACCCAGCACCCTGAGCACTGAGCACTGAGCACCCTGAGCACTGAGTACTGAGCACCGAGCACACCGAGCACTGAGCAATCAGGACACGGAGTACTGAGCACCCAGCATGCTGAGTACTAAGCACCGAGCATCCTGAGTACTGAGCACCCAGCACCCTGAGGACTGAACACACAGCACCCTGAGTACTGAGCACCTCGAGAACTGAGCACCCAGCACCCTGAGTACTGAGCACCGAGCACCCCGAGCACTGAGCACCCAGCACGCCGAGCACTGAGCACCCAGCACCCCGAGCACTGAGCACCCAGCACCCTGAGTACTGAGCACCCAGCACCCTGAGTACTGAGCACCCAGCACCCTGAGCACTGAGTACCCAGCACCCTGAGCACTGAGCACCCAGCACCCTGAATACTGAGCACCCAGCACCCTGAGCACTGAGCAGCCAGCACCCTGAGCACTGAGCACCCAACGTACTGAGCAACGAGCACCCCGAGCACTGAGCACCCAGAACCCTGAGTACTGAGCACCCAGCACCCCGAGCACTGAGCACCCAGCACACTGAGTACTGAGCACCCTGAGTACTGAGCACCCAGCACCCTGAGCACTGAGCACCCAGCACCCTGAGTACTGAGCACCCAGCACCCTGAGCACCCAGCACCCTGAGTACTGAGCACCCAGCACCCTGAGCTCTGAGCACCCAGCACCCTGAGTACTGAGCACCCAGCACCCCGAGCACTGAGCACCCAGCACCCCGAGAATGAGCACCCAGCACCCCGAGTACTGAGCACCGAACACTCTGAGCACTGAGTACCCAGCACACTGAGCACCCAGCACACTGAGTACTGAGCACCCAGGACCCTGAGCACTGAGCACCCAGCACCCTGAGTACTGAGCACCCAGCAACCTGAGTACTGAACACCCAGCACCCTGAGCACTGAGCACTGAGCACCCTGAGCACTGAGTACTGAGCACCGAGCACCCCGAGAACTGAGCACCCAGCACCCGGAGTACTGAGCACAAAGCACACTGAGTACTGAGCACCCAGCACCCCGAGCACTGAGCACCCAGCAAACTGAGCACTGAGCACCCAGCACCCTGAGTACTGAGCACTGAGCAACCAGCACCCCGAGCACTGAGCACCCAGCACCCTGAGTACTGAGCACTGAGCACCCAGCACCCCGAGCACTGAGCACCCAGCACCCTGAGTACTAAGCACCGAGCACCCTGAGTACTGAGCACCCAGCACCCTGAGCACTGAACACACAGCACACTGAGTACTGAGCACCTCGAGCACTGAGCACCCAGCACCCTGAGTACTGAGCACCGAGCACCCCGAGCACTGAGCACCCAGCACCGCGAGCACTGAGCACCCAGCAACCCCGAGCACTGAGCACCCAGCACCCTGAGTACTGAGCACCCAGAACCCAGAGTACTGAGCACCCAGCACCCTGAGAACTGAGTACCCAGCACCCTGAGTACTGAGCACCCAGCACCCCGAGTACTGAGCACCCAGCACCCTGAGCACTGAGCACCCAGCGCAACGAGCACTGAGCACCCAGCACCCTGAGCACTGAGCAGCCAGCACCCTGAGCACTGATCACCCAGCACCCTGAGCACTGAGCACCCAGCACCCTGAGTAGTGAGCACCCAACGTACGGAGCACCGAGCACCCCGAGCACTGAGCACCCAGCACCCTGACTACTGAGCACCGATCACCCCGAGCACTGAGCACCCAGCACCCTGAGTACTGAGCTCCGAGCACCCCGAGCACTGAGCACCCAGCACCCTGAGCACTGAGCACTGAGCACCCTGAGCACTGAGTACTGAGCACCGAGCACCCCGAGAACTGAGCACCCAGCACCCGGAGTACTGAGCACAAAGCACACTGAGTACTGAGCACCCAGCACCCCGAGCACTGAGCACCCAGCAAACTGAGCACTGAGCACCCAGCACCCTGAGTACTGAGCACTGAGCACCCAGCACCCCGAGCACTGAGCACCCAGCACCCTGCGTACTGAGCACTGAGCACCCAGCACCCCGAGCACTGAGCACCCAGCACCCTGAGTACTGAGCACTGAGCACCCCGAGTACTGAGCACCGGGCACCCCGAGCACTAAGCACCCAGCACCCAGAGCACCGAGCACCCAGCACCCTGAGCACTGAGCACCCAGCACCCTGAGCACTGAGCACCCAGCACCCTGAGCACTGAGCACCTAGCACCCTGAGCACTGAGCACCCAGCACCCTGAGTTCTGAGCACCCATCACCCTGAGTACTAAGCACCGAGCACCCTGAGTACTGAGCACCCAGCACCCTGAGCACTGAACACACAGCACCCTGAGTACTGAGCACCTAGAGGACTGAGCACCCAGCACCCTGAGTACTGAGCACCGAGCACCTCGAGCACTGAGCACCCAGCACCGCGAGCACTGAGCACCCAGCACCCCGAGCACAGAGCACCCAGCACCCTGAGTACTGAGCACGCAGCACCCTGAGTACTGAGCACCCAGCACCCCGAGCACTGAGCACCCAGCACCCTGAGCACTGAGCACCCAGCACCCGAGTACTGAGCACCCAGCACCCTGAGTACTGAGCACCCAGCACCCTGAGTACTGAGCACCCAGCACCCCGAGTACTGAGCACCAAGCACCCTGAGTACTGAACACCCAGCACCCTGAGCACTGAGCACTGAGCACCCTGAGCACTGAGTACTGAGCACCGAGCACACCGAGCACTGAGCACCCAGGACACGGAGTACTGAGCACCCAGCACGCTGAGTACTAAGCACCGAGCATCCTGAGTACTGAGCACCCAGCACCCTGAGCACTGAACACACAGCACCCTGAGTACTGAGCACCTAGAGAACTGAGCACCCAGCACCCTGAGTACTGAGCACCGAGCACCCCGAGCACTGAGCACCCAGCACGCCGAGCACTGAGCACCCAGCACCCTGAGCACTGAGCACCCAGCACCCTGAGTACTGAGCACCCAGCACCCTGAGTACTGAGCACCCAGCACCCTGAGCACTGAGTACCCAGCACCCTGAGCACTGAGCACCCAGCACCCTGAATACTGAGCACCCAGCACCCTGAGCACTGAGCAGCCAGCACCCTGAGCACTGAGCACCCAACCTACTGAGCAACGAGCACCCCGAGCACTGAGCACCCAGAACCCTGAGTACTGAGCACCCAGCACCCCGAGCACTGAGCACCCAGCACACTGAGTACTGAGCACCCTGAGTACTGAGCACCCAGCACCCTGAGCACTGAGCACCCAGCACCCTGAGTACTGAGCACCCAGCACCCTGAGCACCCAGCACCCTGAGTACTGAGCACCCAGCACCCTGAGCTCTGAGCACCCAGCACCCTGAGTACTGAGCACCCAGCACCCCGAGCACTGAGCACCCAGCACCCCGAGAATGAGCACCCAGCACCCCGAGTACTGAGCACCCAGCACCCCGAGTACTGAGCACCAAGCACCCTGAGTACTGAACACCCAGCACCCTGAGCACTGAGCACTGAGCACCCTGAGCACTGAGTACTGAGCACCGAGCACACCGAGCACTGAGCAATCAGGACACGGAGTACTGAGCACCCAGCATGCTGAGTACTAAGCACCGAGCATCCTGAGTACTGAGCACCCAGCACCCTGAGCACTGAACACACAGCACCCTGAGTACTGAGCACCTCGAGAACTGAGCACCCAGCACCCTGAGTACTGAGCACCGAGCACCCCGAGCACTGAGCACCCAGCACGCCGAGCACTGAGCACCCAGCACCCCGAGCACTGAGCACCCAGCACCCTGAGTACTGAGCACCCAGCACCCTGAGTACTGAGCACCCAGCACCCTGAGCACTGAGTACCCAGCACCCTGAGCACTGAGCACCCAGCACCCTGAATACTGAGCACCCAGCACCCTGAGCACTGAGCAGCCAGCACCCTGAGCACTGAGCACCCAACGTACTGAGCAACGAGCACCCCGAGCACTGAGCACCCAGAACCCTGAGTACTGAGCACCCAGCACCCCGAGCACTGAGCACCCAGCACACTGAGTACTGAGCACCCTGAGTACTGAGCACCCAGCACCCTGAGCACTGAGCACCCAGCACCCTGAGTACTGAGCACCCAGCACCCTGAGCACCCAGCACCCTGAGTACTGAGCACCCAGCACCCTGAGCTCTGAGCACCCAGCACCCTGAGTACTGAGCACCCAGCACCCCGAGCACTGAGCACCCAGCACCCCGAGAATGAGCACCCAGCACCCCGAGTACTGAGCACCGAACACTCTGAGCACTGAGTACCCAGCACACTGAGCACCCAGCACACTGAGTACTGAGCACCCAGGACCCTGAGCACTGAGCACCCAGCACCCTGAGTACTGAGCACCCAGCAACCTGAGTACTGAACACCCAGCACCCTGAGCACTGAGCACTGAGCACCCTGAGCACTGAGTACTGAGCACCGAGCACCCCGAGAACTGAGCACCCAGCACCCGGAGTACTGAGCACAAAGCACACTGAGTACTGAGCACCCAGCACCCCGAGCACTGAGCACCCAGCAAACTGAGCACTGAGCACCCAGCACCCTGAGTACTGAGCACTGAGCAACCAGCACCCCGAGCACTGAGCACCCAGCACCCTGAGTACTGAGCACTGAGCACCCAGCACCCCGAGCACTGAGCACCCAGCACCCTGAGTACTAAGCACCGAGCACCCTGAGTACTGAGCACCCAGCACCCTGAGCACTGAACACACAGCACCCTGAGTACTGAGCACCTCGAGCACTGAGCACCCAGCACCCTGAGTACTGAGCACCGAGCACCCCGAGCACTGAGCACCCAGCACCGCGAGCACTGAGCACCCAGCAACCCCGAGCACTGAGCACCCAGCACCCTGAGTACTGAGCACCCAGAACCCAGAGTACTGAGCACCCAGCACCCTGAGAACTGAGTACCCAGCACCCTGAGTACTGAGCACCCAGCACCCCGAGTACTGAGCACCCAGCACCCTGAGCACTGAGCACCCAGCGCAACGAGCACTGAGCACCCAGCACCCTGAGCACTGAGCAGCCAGCACCCTGAGCACTGATCACCCAGCACCCTGAGCACTGAGCACCCAGCACCCTGAGTAGTGAGCACCCAACGTACGGAGCACCGAGCACCCCGAGCACTGAGCACCCAGCACCCTGACTACTGAGCACCGATCACCCCGAGCACTGAGCACCCAGCACCCTGAGTACTGAGCTCCGAGCACCCCGAGCACTGAGCACCCAGCACCCTGAGCACTGAGCACTGAGCACACTGAGCACTGAGTACTGAGCACCGAGCACCCCGAGAACTGAGCACCCAGCACCCGGAGTACTGAGCACAAAGCACACTGAGTACTGAGCACCCAGCACCCCGAGCACTGAGCACCCAGCAAACTGAGCACTGAGCACCCAGCACCCTGAGTACTGAGCACTGAGCACCCAGCACCCCGAGCACTGAGCACCCAGCACCCTGCGTACTGAGCACTGAGCACCCAGCACCCCGAGCACTGAGCACCCAGCACCCTGAGTACTGAGCACTGAGCACCCCGAGTACTGAGCACCGGGCACCCCGAGCACTAAGCACCCAGCACCCAGAGCACCGAGCACCCAGCACCCTGAGCACTGAGCACCCAGCACCCTGAGCACTGAGCACCCAGCACCCTGAGCACTGAGCACCTAGCACCCTGAGCACTGAGCACCCAGCACCCTGAGTTCTGAGCACCCATCACCCTGAGTACTAAGCACCGAGCACCCTGAGTACTGAGCACCCAGCACCCTGAGCACTGAACACACAGCACCCTGAGTACTGAGCACCTAGAGGACTGAGCACCCAGCACCCTGAGTACTGAGCACCGAGCACCTCGAGCACTGAGCACCCAGCACCGCGAGCACTGAGCACCCAGCACCCCGAGCACAGAGCACCCAGCACCCTGAGTACTGAGCACGCAGCACCCTGAGTACTGAGCACCCAGCACCCCGAGCATTGAGCACCCAGCACCCTGAGCACTGAGCACCCAGCACCCGAGTACTGAGCACCCAGCACCCTGAGTACTGAGCACCCAGCACCCTGAGTACTGAGCACCCAGCACCCCGAGTACTGAGCACCAAGCACCCTGAGTACTGAACACCCAGCACCCTGAGCACTGAGCACTGAGCACCCTGAGCACTGAGTACTGAGCACCGAGCACACCGAGCACTGAGCACCCAGGACACGGAGTACTGAGCACCCAGCACGCTGAGTACTAAGCACCGAGCATCCTGAGTACTGAGCACCCAGCACCCTGAGCACTGAACACACAGCACCCTGAGTAATGAGCACCTAGAGAACTGAGCACCCAGCACCCTGAGTACTGAGCACCGAGCACCCCGAGCACTGAGCACCCAGCACGCCGAGCACTGAGCACCCAGCACCCTGAGCACTGAGCACCCAGCACCCTGAGTACTGAGCACCCAGCACCCTGAGTACTGAGCACCCAGCACCCTGAGCACTGAGTACCCAGCACCCTGAGCACTGAGCACCCAGCACCCTGAATACTGAGCACCCAGCACCCTGAGCACTGAGCAGCCAGCACCCTGAGCACTGAGCACCCAACCTACTGAGCAACGAGCACCCCGAGCACTGAGCACCCAGAACCCTGAGTACTGAGCACCCAGCACCCCGAGCACTGAGCACCCAGCACACTGAGTACTGAGCACCCTGAGTACTGAGCACCCAGCACCCTGAGCACTGAGCACCCAGCACCCTGAGTACTGAGCACCCAGCACCCTGAGCACCCAGCACCCTGAGTACTGAGCACCCAGCACCCTGAGCTCTGAGCACCCAGCACCCTGAGTACTGAGCACCCAGCACCCCGAGCACTGAGCACCCAGCACCCCGAGAATGAGCACCCAGCACCCCGAGTACTGAGCACCGAACACTCTGAGCACTGAGTACCCAGCACACTGAGCACCCAGCACACTGAGTACTGAGCACCCAGGACCCTGAGCACTGAGCACCCAGCACCCTGAGTACTGAGCACCCAGCAACCTGAGTACTGAACACCCAGCACCCTGAGCACTGAGCACTGAGCACCCTGAGCACTGAGTACTGAGCACCGAGCACCCCGAGAACTGAGCACCCAGCACCCGGAGTACTGAGCACAAAGCACACTGAGTACTGAGCACCCAGCACCCCGAGCACTGAGCACCCAGCAAACTGAGCACTGAGCACCCAGCACCCTGAGTACTGAGCACTGAGCAACCAGCACCCCGAGCACTGAGCACCCAGCACCCTGAGTACTGAGCACTGAGCACCCAGCACCCCGAGCACTGAGCACCCAGCACCCTGAGTACTAAGCACCGAGCACCCTGAGTACTGAGCACCCAGCACCCTGAGCACTGAACACACAGCACCCTGAGTACTGAGCACCGAGCACCCCGAGCACTGAGCACCCAGCACCGCGAGCACTGAGCACCCAGCAACCCCGAGCACTGAGCACCCAGCACCCTGAGTACTGAGCACCCAGAACCCAGAGTACTGAGCACCCAGCACCCTGAGAACTGAGTACCCAGCACCCTGAGTACTGAGCACCCAGCACCCCGAGTACTGAGCACCCAGCACCCTGAGCACTGAGCACCCAGCGCAACGAGCACTGAGCACCCAGCACCCTGAGCACTGAGCAGCCAGCACCCTGAGCACTGATCACCCAGCACCCTGAGCACTGAGCACCCAGCACCCTGAGTAGTGAGCACCCAACGTACTGAGCACCGAGCACCCCGAGCACTGAGCACCCAGCACCCTGACTACTGAGCACCGATCACCCCGAGCACTGAGCACCCAGCACCCTGAGTACTGAGCTCCGAGCACCCCGAGCACTGAGCACCCAGCACCCTGAGCACTGAGCACTGAGCACCCTGAGCACTGAGTACTGAGCACTGAGCACCCCGAGAACTGAGCACCCAGCACCCGGAGTACTGAGCACAAAGCACACTGAGTACTGAGCACCCAGCACCCCGAGCACTGAGCACCCAGCAAACTGAGCACTGAGCACCCAGCACCCTGAGTACTGAGCACTGAGCACCCAGCACCCCGAGCACTGAGCACCCAGCACCCTGCGTACTGAGCACTGAGCACCCAGCACCCCGAGCACTGAGCACCCAGCACCCTGAGTACTAAGCACCGAGCACCCTGAGTACTGAGCACCCACCACCCTGAGCACTGAACACACAGCACCCTGAGTACTGAGCACCTCGAGCACTGAGCACCCAGCACCCTGACTACTGAGCACCGATCACCCCGAGCACTGAGCACCCAGCACCCTGAGTACTGAGCTCCGAGCACCCCAAGCACTGAGCACCCAGCGCCCCGAGCACTGAGCACCCAGCACCCTGAGCACTGAGCACCCAGCACCCTGAGTACTGAGCACCCAGCACCCCGAGCACTGAGCACCCAGCACCCTGAGCACTGAGCACCCAGCACACTGAGCACTGATCACCCAGCACCCTGAGCACTGAGCACCCAGCACCCTGAGTACTGAGCACCCAGCACCCTGAGTACTGAGCACTCAGCACCATGAGTACTGAGCACCGAGCACCCCGAGCACTGAGCGCCCAGCACACTGAGCACTGAGCACCTTGAGGACTGAGCACCCAGCACCCTGAGCACTGAGCACCCAGCACCCTGAGTACTGAGCACCGATCACCCTGAGCACTGAGCACCCAGAACACCGAGCACTGAGCACCCAGCACCCTCAGTACTGAGCACCCAGCACCCTGAGTACTGAGCACCCTGAGTACTGAGCAAAGATCACCCTGAGCACTGAGCTCCCAGCACCCTGAGTACTGAGCACCCAGCACCCTGAGCACTGAGCTCCCAGCACCCTGAGTACTGAGCACCCAGCACCCTGAGCACCCAGCACCCTGAGTACTGAGCACCCAGCACCCTGAGCACTGAGCACCCAGCACCCTGAGTACTGAGCACGCAGCACCCCGAGCACTGAGCACCCTGCACCCCGAGAATGAGCACCCAGCACACCGAGTACTGAGCACCGAGCACTCTGAGCACTGAGTACCCAGCACCCTGAGCACTGAGCACCCAGCACACTGAGTACTGAGCACCCAGCACCATGAGTACTGAGTACCCAGCACCCTGAGCACAGAGCACCGAGCACCCCGAGTACTGAGCACCCAGGACCCTGAGCACTGAGCACCCAGCACCCTGAGTACTGACCACCCAGCACCCTGAGTACTGAACACCCAGCACCCTGAGCAGAGAGCACTGAGCACCCTGAGCACTGAGTACTGAGCACCGAGCACCCCGAGAACTGAGCACCCAGCACCCGGAATACTGAGCACAAAGCACACTGAGTACTGAGCACCCAGCACCCCGAGCACTGAGCACCCAGCAAACTGAGCACTGAGCACCCAGCACCCTGAGTACTGAGCACTGCGCACCCAGAACCCCGAGCACTGAGCACCCAGCACCCTGAGTACTGAGCACTGAGCACCCAGCACCCCGAGCACTGAGCACCCAGCACCCTGAGTACTAAGCACCGAGCACCCTGAGTACTGAGCACCCAGCACCCTGAGCACTGAACACACAGCACCCTGAGTACTGAGCACCTCGAGCACTGAGCACCCAGCACCCTGAGTACTGAGCACCGAGCACCCCGAGCACTGAGCACCCAGCACCGCGAGCACTGAGCACCCAGCAAACCCGAGCACTGAGCACCCAGCACCCTGAGTACTGAGCACCCAGAACCCTGAGTACTGAGCACCCAGCACCCTGAGAACTGAGTACCCAGTACCCTGTGCACTGAGCACCCAGCTCCCTGAGCACTGAGCACACAGAAGGCTGAGCACTGAGCACCCACCACCCTGAGTACTGAGCACTGAGCACCAAGCACCCCGAGCACTGAGCACCCAGCACCCTGAGTACTGAGCACTGAGCACCCAGCACACCGAGCACTGAGCTCCCAGCACCCTGAGCACTGAGCACCCAGCACTCGAGTACTTAGCACCCAGCACCCTGAGTACTGAGTACCCAGCACCCTGAGTACTGAGCACCCAGCACCCGAGTACTGAGCACCCAGCACCCCGAGAAATGAGCACCCAGCACCCTGAGCCCTGAGCACCCAGCACCCGAGTACTGAGCACCCAGCACCCTGAGTACTGAGCACCCAGCACCCTGAGTTCTGAGCACCCAGCACCCCGAGAACTGAGAACGCAGCACCCTGAGTATTGAGCACCCAGCACCCCGAGCACTGAGCACCCAGCACCCTGAGTACTGAGCACCCAGCACCCTGAGTACTGAGCACCCAGCACCCCGAATACTGAGCACCCAGCACCCTGAGCACTGAGCACCCAGCGCCCCGAGCACTGAGCACCCAGCACCCTGAGCACTGAGCACCCAGCACCCTGAGCACTGAGCACCCAGCACCCTGAGCACTGAGCACCCAGCACCCTGAGTAGTGAGCACCCAACGTACTGAGCACCGAGCACCCCGAGCACAGAGCACCCAGCACCCTGACTATTGAGCACCGATCACCCCGAGCACTGAGCACCCAGCACCCTGAGTACTGAGCACCCAGCACCCCGAGCACTGAGCACCCAGCACCCTGAGCACTGAGCACCCAGCACACTGAGCACTGATCACCCAGCACCCTGAGCACTGAGCACCCAGCACCCTGAGTACTGAGCACCCAGCACCCTGAGTACTGAGCACTCAGCACCCTGAGTACTGAGCACCGAGCACCCCGAGCACTGAGCACCCAGCACCCT
Organism: Microtus oregoni; assembly: GCF_018167655.1. NCBI lineage: Eukaryota > Metazoa > Chordata > Mammalia > Rodentia > Cricetidae > Microtus > Microtus oregoni. The sequence goes on along the minus strand of NW_024544785.1, from coordinate 1,402,914 downwards.
GAGCACTGAGCACCCTGAGTACTGAGCACCAAGCACCCTGAGCACTGAGCACCCAGCACCCTGAGTACTGAGCCCCTCGAGCACTGAGCACCCAGCACCCTGAGTACTGAGCACCGAGCACCCCGAGCACTGAGCACCCAGCACCCCGAGCACTGAGCACCCAGCACCCCGAGCACTGAGCACCCAGCACCCTGAGTACTGAGTACCCAGCACCCTGAGCACTGAGTACCCAGCACCCTGAGCACTGAGCACCCAGCACCCTGAGCACTGAGCACCCAGCACCCTGAGTACTGAGCACTGAGCACCCAGCACCCCGAGCACTGAGCACCCAGCACCCTGAGTACTATGCATCCAGCACCCTGAGTACTGAGCACTGAGCACCCAGCACCCCGAGAAATGCGCACCCAGCAACCTGAGCCCTGAGCACCCAGCACCTGAGTACTGAGCACCCAGCACCCTGAGTACTGAGCACCCAGCACCCTGAGTACTGAGCACCCAGCACCCCGAGTACTGAGCACCCAGCACCCTGAGTATTGAGCACCCAGCACCCCGAGCACTGAGCACCCAGCACCCTGAGTACTGAGCACCCAGCACCCTGAGTACTGAGCACCCAGCACCCCGAGTACTGAGCACCCAGCACCCTGAGCACTGAGCACCCAGCGCCCCGAGCACTGAGCACCCAGAACCCTGAGTACTGAGCACCCAGCACCCTGAGCACTGAGCACCCAGCACCCTGAGCACTGAGCACCCAACACCCTGAGCACTGAGGACCCAGCACCCTGAGTAGTGAGCACCCAACGTACTGAGCACCGAGCACCCCGAGCACTGAGCACCCAGCACCCTGAGTACTGAGCACCGAGCACCCCGAGCACTGAGCACCCAGCACCCTGAGCACTGAGCACCCTGAGGACTGAGCACCCAGCACCCTGAGCACTGAGCACCCAGCACCCTGAGTACTGAGCACCTCGAGCACTGAGCACCCAGCACCCTGAGTACTGAGCACCGAGCACCTCGAGCACTGAGCACCCAGCACCCCGAGCACTGAGCACCCAGCACCCCGAGCACTGAGCACCCAGCACCCTGAGTACTGAGCACCCAGCACCCTGAGCACTGAGTACCCAGCACCCTGAGCACTGAGCACCCAGCGCCCTGAGCACTGAGCACCCAGCACCCTGAGCACTGAGCACCCAGCACCCTGAGTACTGAACACTGAGCACCCAGCATCCCGAGCACTGAGCACCCAGCACCCTGAGTACTGAGCACCCAGCGAACTGAGCACCGAGCACCCCGAGCACTGAGCACCCAGCACCCTGAGTACTGAGCACCTGGCACCCCGAGCACTGAGCACCCAGCTCCCTGAGTACTGAGCACTGAGCACCCAGCACCCTGATTACTGAGCACCCAGCGTACTGAGCACCGAGCACCCAGCACCCTGAGTACTGAGCACCCAGCACCCTGAGCACTGAGCACCCAGCACCCTGAGTACTGAGCACTGAGCACCACGAGTACTGAGCACACAGCACCCCGAGCACCGAGCACCCAGCACCCTGAGCACTGAGCACCCAGCACCCTGAGCACTGAGCACCCAGCACAATGAGTACTGAGCACCCAATGTACTGAGCACCGAGCACCCTGAGCACTGAACACACAGCACCCTGAGTACTGAGCACCTCCAGCACTGAGCACCCAGCACCCTGAGTACTGAGCACCGAGCAACCCGAGCACTGAGCACCCAGCACCGCGAGCACTGAGCACCCAGCACCGCGAGCACTGAGCACCCAGCAGCCTGAGTACTGAGCACCCAGCACCCTGAGCACTGAGCAGCCAGAACCCTGAGCACTGAGCACCCAGCACCCTGAGCACTGAGCACCCAGCACCCTGAGTAGTGAGCACCCAACGTACTGAGCACCGAGCACCCCGAGCACTGAGCACCCAGCATCCTGAGTACTGAGCACCGATCACCCCGAGCACTGAGCACCCAGCACTCTGAGTACTGAGCTCTGAGCACCCCGAGCACTGAGCACCCAGCGCCCCGAGCACTGAGCACCCAGCACCCTGAGCACTGAGCACCCAGCACCCTGAGTACTGAGCACCCAGCACCCTGAGTACTGAACACCCAGCACCCTGATCACTGAGCACTGAGCACCCTGAGCACTGAGTACGGAGCACTGAGTACCCTGAGCACTGAGCACCCAGAACCCCGAGTACTGAGCACCCAGCACCCCGAGCACTGAGCACCCAGCGCCCCGAGCACTGAGCACCCAGCACCCCGAGCACTGAGCACTGAGCACCCTGAGCACTGAGCACCCAGCACCCCGAGTACTGAGCACTGAGCACCCTGAGTACTGAGCACCAAGCACCCCCAGTACTGAGCACTGAGCACCCTGAGTACTGAGCACCCAGCACCCTGAGCACTGAGTACCCAGCACCCTGAGTACTGAGCACTGAGGACCCTGAGTACTGAGCACCGAGCACCCAGAGTACTGAGCACCCAGCACCCTGATCACTGAGCACCCAGCACCCTGAGCACTGAGCAACCAGCACCCTGAGTACTGAGCACCGAGCACCCCGAGCACTGAGCACCCAGCACCCTGAGTACTGAGCACCCAGCACCCTGAGCAATGAGCACCCAGCACCCTGAGCACTGACCACCCAGCACCCCGAGCATTGATCACCCAGCACCCTGAGTACTGAACACCAAGCACCCTGAGCACTGAGCACCTAGCACCCTGAGTACTGAGCACCCAGCACGCTGAGAACTGAGCAACCAGCACCCTGAGCACTGAGCACTGAGCACCCAGCACCCTGAGCACTGATCACCCAGCAACCTGAGTACTGAGCACCCAGCACCCCGAGTACTGAGCACCCAGCACCACGAGCACTGAGCACCCAGCACCCCAAGCACTGAGCACCCAGCAACCTGAGTACTGAGCACCCAGCACCCTGAGCACTGAGCACCCAGCACCCTGAGCACTGAGCACCCAGCACCCTGAGCACTGAGCACCCAGCACCCTGAGTAGTGAGCACCAAACGTACTGATCACCGAGCACCCCGAGCACTGAGCACCCAGCACCCTGACTACTGAGCACTGAGCACCCAGCACACCGAGCACTGAGCACCCAGCACCCTGAGCACTGAGCACCCAGCACCCGAGTACTGAGCACCCAGCACCCCGAGTACTGAGCACCCAGCACACTGAGTACTGAGCACCCAGCACCCTAAGCACTGAGCACCCAGCACCCCGAGCACTGAGCACCCAGCACCCTGAGTAATGATCACCCAGCACCCTGAGCACTGAGCACCCAGCAACCTGAGCACTGAGCACCCAGAACCCTGAGCACTGAGCACCCAGCACCCTGAATAGTGAGCACCCAAAGTACTGAGCACCGAGCACAGCGAGCACTGAGCACCCAGCACCCTGAGTACTGAGCACTGATCACCCCGAGCACAGAGCACCCAGCACCCTGAGTACTGCGCTCCGAGCACCCCGAGCACTGAGCACCCAGCGCCCCGAGCACTGAGCACCCAGCGCCCCGAGCACTGAGCACCCAGCACCCTGAGTACTGAACACCCAGCACCCTGAGCACTGAGCACTGAGCACCCTGAGCACTGAGTACTGAGCACTGAGCACACTGAGCACTGAGCACACAGCACCCCGAGTACTGAGCACCCAGCACAGCGAGCACTGAGCACCCAGCGCCCCGAGCACTGAGCACCCAGCACCCCGAGCACTGAGCACCCAGCACCCCGAGCACTGAGCACCCAGCACCCTGAGCACTGAGCTCCCAGCACCCTGAGCACTGAGCACCCAGCACCCTGAGTACTGAGCACCCAGCACCCTGAGTACTGAGCACCCAGCACCCTGAATACTGAGCACTCAGCACCCTGAGTACTGAGCAACGAGCACTCCGAGCACTGAGCACCCAGCACCCTGAGCACTGAGCACCCTGAGGACTGAGCACCCAGCACCCTGAGCACTGAGCACCGATCACCCTGAGCACTGAGCACCGAGCACCCCGAGCACTGAGCACCCAGCACCCTGAGTACTGAGCACCCAGCACCCCGAGCACTGAGCACCCGGCACCCTGAGTACTGAGCACCCAGCACCCTGAGCACTGAGTACCCAGCACCCTGAGTAGTGAGCACGCAGCACCCCGAGCAGTTAGCACCCAGTAACCTGAGTACTGAGCACCCAGCACCCTGAGTACTGAGCAACCAGCACCCTGAGCACTGAGCACTGAGCACCCAGCACCCTGAGCACTGAGCACTGAGCACCCAGCACCACAGCCCTGAGAACCCAGCACCCCGAGCACTGAGCACCCAACACCCTGAGCACTGAGCACCCAGCACCCTGAGCCCTGAGCACCCAGCACCCTGAGTACTGAGCACCCAGCACCCTGAGTACTGAGCACCCAGCAACCTGAGTACTGGGCACTCAGCACCCTGAGTACTGAGCACCGAGCACCCCGAGCACTGAGCACCCAGCACCCTGAGCACTGAGCACCCTGAGGACTGAGCAGCAAGCACCCTGAGCACTGAGCACCGATCACCCTGAGCACTGAGCACCCAGCACCCCAGCACTGAGCACCCAGCACCCTGAGTACTGAGCACCCAGCACCCCGAGTACTGAGCACCCAGCACCCTGAGTACTGAGCACCCAGCACCCCGAGCACTGAGCAACCAGCACCCTGAGTCCTGAGCACCCTGAGTACTGAGCACTGAGCACCGAGCACCCTGAGTACTGACCACCCTGAGGACTGAGCATCCAGCACCATGAGCACTGAGCACCCAGCACCCTGAGTACTGAGCACTCATCACCCTGAGCACTGAGCACCGAGCACCCCGAGCACTGAGCACCCAGCACCCTGAGTACTGAGCACCCAGCACCCTGAGCACTGAGCACCGAGCACCCTGAGTACTGAACAACCAGCAGCCTGAGCACTGAGCACTGAGCACCCAGCACCCTGAGCACTGAGCACTGAGCACCCAGCAGCCCGAGCACTGAGCACCCAGCACCCTGAGCACCCAGCACCCTGAGCACTGAGCACCCTGAGCGCTGAGCACTGAGCACCCAGCACCCTGAGTACTGAGCACCCAACACTGTGAGCACTGAGCACCCAGCACGCTGAGTACTGAGCACCCAGCACCCCGAGCACTGAGTACCCAGCGCCCCGAGCACTGAGCACCCAGCACCCCGAGCACTGAGCACTGAGCACACTGAGCACTGAGCACCCAGCACCCCGAGTACTGAGCACTGAGCACCCTGAGTACTGAGGACCCAGCACCCTGAGTACTGAGCACTGAGCACCCTGAGTACTGAGCACCCAGCACCCTGAGCACTGAAAACCCTGAGTAATGAGCACCGAGCACCCTGAGTACTGAGCACCCAGCACCCCGAGGACTGAGCACCCAGCGCCCTGAGCACTGAGCACTGAGCACCCAGCACCCCGAGCACTGAGCACCCAGCACTCCGAGGACTGAGCACCCAGCGCCCTGAGTACTGAGCACCGATCACCCTGAGCACTGAGCACCCAGCACCCCGAGCACTGAACACCCAGCACCCTGAGTACTGAGCACCCAGCACCCTGAGCACTGAGCACCCAGCACCATGAGTACTGAGCACCCTGAGTACTGAGCACCGATCACCCTGAGCACTGAGTACCCAGCACCCTGAGTACTGAGCACCCAGCACCCTGAGCACTGAGCACCCAGCACCCTGAGCACTGAGCACCCATAAACCTGAGTACTGAGCACCCAGAACCCTGAGTACTGAGTACCCAGCACCCTGAGCACTGAGCACCCAGCACCCTGAGTACTGAGCACCGATCACCCTGAGTACTGAGCACTCAGCACCCTGAGTACTGAGCACGCAGCACCCTGAGTACTGAGCACCCAGCACCCTGAGCACTGTGCAGCCAGCACCCTGAGTACTGAGCACCCAGCACCCTGAGTACTGAGCACCCAGCACCCCGAGCACTGAGCAACCAGCACCCTGAGTACTGAGCACTGAGCACCCTTTGTACTGAGCACCGAACACGCTGAGTACTGAGCACCCAGCACCCTGAGGACTGAGCACCCAGCACCCTGAGCACTGAGCACCCAGCACCCTGAGTACTGAGCACCCAGCACCCTGAGTACTGAGCACCCAGCACCCTGAGTACTGAGCACGCAGCACCCTGAGTACTGAGCACCCAGCACCCTGAGCACTGTGCAGCCAGCACCCTGAGTACTGAGCACCCAGCACCCTGAGTACTGAGCACCCAGCACCCCGAGCACTGAGCAACCAGCACCCTGAGTACTGAGCACTGAGCACCCTTTGTACTGAGCACCGAACACCCTGAGTACTGAGCACCCAACACCCTGAGGACTGAGCACCCAGCACCCTGAGCACTGAGCACCCAGCACCCTGAGTACTGAGCACCCAGCACCCTGAGTACTGAGCACCCAGCACCCCGAGTACTGAGCACCCAGCACCCCGAGCACTGAGCACCCAGCACCCCGAGCACTGAGCACCCAGCACCCCGAGCACTGAGCACCCAGCACCCCGAGCACTGAGCACCCAGCACCCCGAGCACTGAGCACCCAGCACCCCAAGCACAGAGCACCCAGCACCCTGAGCACTGAGCACATAGCACCCTGACTTCTGAGCACTGAGCACCCAGCACCCCGAGCACTGAGCACCCAGCAACCTGAGTACTGAGCACTGTGCACATAGCACCGCAAGCACTGAGCACCCAGCACCCTGAGCACTGAGCACCCAGCACCCAGCACCCTGAGCACTGAGCACTGAGCACCCAGCACCCCGAGCACTGAGCACCCAGCACCCCGAGCACTGAGCACCCAGCACCCTGAGCACTGAGCACCCAGCACCCTTAGCACTGAGCACCCAGCACCCTGAGTACTGAGCACCCAGCACCCTGAGTACTGAGCACCCAGCACCCTGAGTACTGAGCACTCAGCACCCTGAGTACTGAGCACCGAGCACCCCGAGCACTGAGCACCCAGCACCCTGAGCACTGAGCACCCTGAGGACTGAGCACCCAGCACCCTGAGCACTGAGCACCGATCACCCTGAGCACTGAGCAACCAGCACCCCGAGCACTGAGCACCCAGCACCCTGAGTACTGATCACCCAGCACCCCGAGTACTGAGCACCCAGCACCCTGAGTACTGAGCACCCAGCACCCTGAGTACTGAGCAACCAGCACCCTGAGCACTGAGCACTGAGCACCCAGCACCCTGAGCACTGAGCACTGAGCACCCAGCACCACAGCCCTGAGAACCCAGCACCCCGAGCACTGAGCACCCAACACCCTGAGCACTGAGCACCCAGCACCCTGAGCCCTGAGCACCCAGCACCCTGAGTACTGAGCACCCAGCACCCTGAGTACTGAGCACCCAGCAACCTGAGTACTGGGCACTCAGCACCCTGAGTACTGAGCACCGAGCACCCCGAGCACTGAGCACCCAGCACCCTGAGCACTGAGCACCCTGAGGACTGAGCAGCAAGCACCCTGAGCACTGAGCACCGATCACCCTGAGCACTGAGCACCCAGCACCCCAGCACTGAGCACCCAGCACCCTGAGTACTGAGCACCCAGCACCCCGAGTACTGAGCACCCAGCACCCTGAGTACTGAGCACCCAGCACCCCGAGCACTGAGCAACCAGCACCCTGAGTCCTGAGCACCCTGAGTACTGAGCACTGAGCACCGAGCACCCTGAGTACTGACCACCCTGAGGACTGAGCATCCAGCACCATGAGCACTGAGCACCCAGCACCCTGAGTACTGAGCACTCATCACCCTGAGCACTGAGCACCGAGCACCCCGAGCACTGAGCACCCAGCACCCTGAGTACTGAGCACCCAGCACCCTGAGCACTGAGCACCGAGCACCCTGAGTACTGAACAACCAGCAGCCTGAGCACTGAGCACTGAGCACCCAGCACCCTGAGCACTGAGCACTGAGCACCCAGCAGCCCGAGCACTGAGCACCCAGCACCCTGAGCACCCAGCACCCTGAGCACTGAGCACCCTGAGCACTGAGCACTGAGCACCCAGCACCCTGAGTACTGAGCACCCAACACTGTGAGCACTGAGCACCCAGCACGCTGAGTACTGAGCACCCAGCACCCCGAGCACTGAGTACCCAGCGCCCCGAGCACTGAGCACCCAGCACCCCGAGCACTGAGCACTGAGCACACTGAGCACTGAGCACCCAGCACCCCGAGTACTGAGCACTGAGCACCCTGAGTACTGAGCACCCAGCACCCTGAGTACTGAGCACTGAGCACCCTGAGTACTGAGCACCCAGCACCCTGAGCACTGAAAACCCTGAGTACTGAGCACCGAGCACCCTGAATACTGAGCACCCAGCACCCCGAGGACTGAGCACCCAGCGCCCTGAGCACTGAGCACTGAGCACCCAGCACCCCGAGCACTGAGCACCCAGCACTCCGAGGACTGAGCACCCAGCGCCCTGAGTACTGAGCACCGATCACCCTGAGCACTGAGCACCCAGCACCCCGAGCACTGAACACCCAGCACCCTGAGTACTGAGCACCCAGCACCCTGAGCACTGAGCACCCAGCACCATGAGTACTGAGCACCCTGAGTACTGAGCACCGATCACCCTGAGCACTGAGTACCCAGCACCCTGAGTACTGAGCACCCAGCACCCTGAGCACTGAGCACCCAGCACCCTGAGCACTGAGCACCCATAAACCTGAGTACTGAGCACCCAGAACCCTGAGTACTGAGTACCCAGCACCCTGAGCACTGAGCACCCAGCACCCTGAGTACTGAGCACCGATCACCCTGAGTACTGAGCACCCAGCACCCTGAGTACTGAGCACGCAGCACCCTGAGTACTGAGCACCCAGCACCCTGAGCACTGTGCAGCCAGCACCCTGAGTACTGAGCACCCAGCACCCTGAGTACTGAGCACCCAGCACCCCGAGCACTGAGCAACCAGCACCCTGAGTACTGAGCACTGAGCACCCTTTGTACTGAGCACCGAACACCCTGAGTACTGAGCACCCAGCACCCTGAGGACTGAGCACCCAGCACCCTGAGCACTGAGCACCCAGCACCCTGAGTACTGAGCACCCAGCACCCTGAGTACTGAGCACCCAGCACCCTGAGTACTGAGCACGCAGCACCCTGAGTACTGAGCACCCAGCACCCTGAGCACTGTGCAGCCAGCACCCTGAGTACTGAGCACCCAGCACCCTGAGTACTGAGCACCCAGCACCCCGAGCACTGAGCAACCAGCACCCTGAGTACTGAGCACTGAGCACCCTTTGTACTGAGCACCGAACACCCTGAGTACTGAGCACCCAGCACCCTGAGGACTGAGCACCCAGCACCCTGAGCACTGAGCACCCAGCACCCTGAGTACTGAGCACCCAGCACCCTGAGTACTGAGCACCCAGCACCCCGAGTACTGAGCACCCAGCACCCCGAGCACTGAGCACCCAGCACCCCGAGCACTGAGCACCCAGCACCCCGAGCACTGAGCACCCAGCACCCCGAGCACTGAGCACCCAGCACCCCGAGCACTGAGCACCCAGCACCCCAAGCACAGAGCACCCAGCACCCTGAGCACTGAAAACCCTGAGTACTGAGCACCGAGCACCCTGAGTACTGAGCACCCAGCACCGTGAGCACTGAGCACGGAGCACCCCGAGGACTGAGCACCCTGCACCCTGAGCACTGAGCACCCAGCACCTTGAGTACTGAGCACTGAGCACCGCGAGCACTGAGCACCCAGCACCCTGAGTACTGAGCACCCAGCACCCTGAGCACTGAGCACCCAGCACCCTGAGCATTGAGCACCCAGCACCCTGAGCACTGAGCACCCAGCACCCAGAGCACTGAGCACCCAGCACCCTGAGCACTGAGCACCCAGCACCCTGAGTACTGAGCACCCAGCACCCTGAGCACTGAGCACCCAGCAGCCCGAGCACTGTGCACCCAGCATCCTGAGCACTGAGTACTGAGCACCCAGCACCCTGAGCACTGAGCACGCAGCACCCTGAGTACTGAGCACCCAGCACCCTGAGTACTGAGCACCCAGCACCCTGAGTACTGAGCACTCAGCACCCTGAGTACTGAGCACCGAGCACCCCGAGCACTGAGCACCCAGCACCCTGAGCACTGAGCACCCTGAGGACTGAGCACCCAGCACCCTGAGCACTGAGCACCGATCACCCTGAGCACTGAGCAACCAGCACCCCGAGCACTGAGCACCCAGCACCCTGAGTACTGATCACCCAGCACCCCGAGTACTGAGCACCCAGCACCCTGAGTACTGAGCACCCAGCACCCCGAGCACTGAGCACCCAGCACCCTGAGTACTGAGCACCCTGAGTACTGAGCACTGAGCACCGAGCACCCTGAGTACTGAGCACCCTGAGGAGTGAGCATCCAGCACCATGAGCACTGAGCACCCAGCACCCTGAGTACTGAGCACTGATCACCCTGAGCACTGAGCACCCAGCACCCCGAGCACTGAGCACCCAGCACCCTGAGTACTGAGCACCCAGCACCCTGAGCACTGAGCACCGAGCATCCTGAGTACTGAACACCCAGCAGCCTGAGCACTGAGCACTGAGCACCCAGCACCCTGAGCACTGAGCACTGAGCACCCAGCACCCTGAGTACTGAGCACCCAACACTCTGAGAACTGAGCACCCAGCACACTGAGTACTGAGAACTGAGCACACAGCACCCTGAGTACTGAGCACCCAGCACCCCGAGCACTGAGCACCCAGCGCCCCGAGCACTGAGCACCCAGCACCCCGAGCACTGAGCACTGAGCACACTGAGCACTGAGCACCCAGCACAACGAGTACTGAGCACTGAGCACCCTGAGTACTGAGCACCCAGCACCCCGAGTACTGAGCACTGAGCACCCTGAGTACTGAGCACCCAGCACCCTGAGCACTGAAAACCCTGAGTACTGAGCACCGAGCACCCTGAGTACTGAGCACCCAGCACCGTGAGCACTGAGCACGGAGCACCCCGAGGACTGAGCACCCTGCACCCTGAGCACTGAGCACCCAGCACCTTGAGTACTGAGCACTGAGCACCGCGAGCACTGAGCACCCAGCACCCTGAGTACTGAGCACCCAGCACCCTGAGCACTGAGCACCCAGCACCCTGAGCACTGAGCACCCAGCACCCTGAGCACTGAGCACCCAGCACCCTGAGTTCTGAGCACCCAACCCCCAGAGTACTGAGCACCCAGCACCCTGAGAACTGAGCACCCAGCACCCTGAGTACTGAGCACCCAGCACCCTGTGTACTGAGCACCCAGCACCCTGAGCACTGAGCACTGAGCACCCAGCACCCTGAGCACTGAGCACTGAGCACCCAGCACCCCAAGCACTGAGCACCCAGCACCCCGAGTACTGAGCACCCAGCGCCCTGAGTACTGAGCACCGATCACCCTGAGCACTGAGCACCCTGCACCCTGAGTACTGAGCACCCAGCACCCTGAGCACTGAGCACCCAGCACCCTGAGCACTGAGCACGCAGCACCCCGAGCACTGAGCACCCAGCACCCCGAGCACTGAGCACCCAGCACCCTGAGCACTGAGCACCCAGCACCCTGAGCACTGAGCACCCAGCACCCTGAGCACTGAGCACCCAGCACCCTGAGTACTGAGTACCCAGCATCCTGAGCACTGAGCACCCAGCAACCTGAGTACTGATCACCGAGCACCCCGAGCACTGAGCACCCAGCACCCTGAGTACTGAGCACCCAGCACCCTGAGTACTGAGCACCCAGCACCCCGAGCACTGAGCAACCAGCACCCTGAGTACTGAGCACCCAGCACCCTGAGTACTGAGAACCGAGCACCCTGAGTACTGAGCACCCAGCACCCTGAGTACTGAGCCCCCAACACCCTGAGTACTGAGCACTGAGCACACAGCACCCTGAGTACTGAGCACCCAGCACCCCGAGCACTGAGCACCCAGCGCCCCGAGCACTGAGCACCCAGCACCCCGAGCACTGAGCACTGAGCACACTGAGCACTGAGCACCCAGCACCCCGAGTACTGAGCACTGAGCACCCTGAGTACTGAGCACCCAGCACCCTGAGCACTGAGCACCCAGCACCCTGAGTACTGAGCACCGATCACCCTGAGTACTGAGCACCCAGCACCCTGAGTACTGAGCACCCAGCACCCTGAGTACTGTGCACCCAGCACCCTGAGTACTGAGCACCCAGCACCCCGAGCACTGAGCAACCAGCACCCTGAGTACTGAGCACTGAGCACCCTGAGTACTGAGCACCGAACACCCTGAGTACTGAGCACCCAGAACCCTGAGGACTGAGCACCCAGCACCCTGAGCACTGAGCACCCAGCACCCTGAGTACTGAGCACCCAGCAACCTGAGCACTGAGCACCCAGCACCCCGAGCACTGAGCACCCAGCACCCCGAGCACTGAGAACCCAGCACCCCGAGCACTGAGCACCCAGCACCCCGAGCACTGAGCACCCAGCACCCCGAGCACTGAGCACCCAGCACCCCGAGCACTGAGCACCCAGCACCCCGAGCACTGAGCACCCAGCACCCCGAGCACTGAGCACCCAGCACCCTGAGCACTGAGCACCCAGCACCCTGAGCACTGAGCACCCAGCACCCTGAGCACTGAGCACCCAGCACCCTGAGTACTGAGTACCCAGCATCCTGAGCACTGAGCACCCAGCAACCTGAGTACTGATCACCGAGCACCCCGAGCACTGAGCACCCAGCACCCTGAGTACTGAGCACCCAGCACCCTGAGTACTGAGCACCCAGCACCCCGAGCACTGAGCAACCAGCACCCTGAGTACTGAGCACTGTGCACACAGCACCGCAAGCACTGAGCACCCAGCACCCTGAGCACTGAGCACCCAGCACCCAGCACCCTGAGCACTGAGCACTGAGCACCCAGCACCCCGAGCACTGAGCACCCAGCACCCCGAGCACTGAGCACCCAGCACCCTGAGCACTGAGCACCCAGCACCGTTAGCACTGAGCACCCAGCACCCTGAGTACTGAGCACCCAGCACCCTGAGTACTGAGCACCCAGCACCCTGAGTACTGAGCACTCAGCACCCTGAGTACTGAGCACCGAGCACCCCGAGCACTGAGCACCCAGCACCCTGAGCACTGAGCACCCTGAGGACTGAGCACCCAGCACCCTGAGCACTGAGCACCGATCACCCTGAGCACTGAGCAACCAGCACCCCGAGCACTGAGCACCCAGCACCCTGAGTACTGATCACCCAGCACCCCGAGTACTGAGCACCCAGCACCCTGAGTACTGAGCACCCAGCACCCCGAGCACTGAGCACCCAGCACCCTGAGTACTGAGCACCCTGGGTACTGAGCACTGAGCACCGAGCACCCTGAGTACTGAGCACCCTGAGGAGTGAGCATCCAGCACCATGAGCACTGAGCACCCAGCACCCTGAGTACTGAGCACTGATCACCCTGAGCACTGAGCACCCAGCACCCGGAGCACTGAGCACCCAGCACCCTGAGTACTGAGCACCCAGCACCCTGAGCACTGAGCACCGAGCATCCTGAGTACTGAACACCCAGCAGCCTGAGCACTGAGCACTGAGCACCCAGCACCCTGAGCACTGAGCACTGAGCACCCAGCACCCTGAGTACTGAGCACCCAACACTCTGAGAACTGAGCACCCAGCACACTGAGTACTGAGCACTGAGCACACAGCACCCTGAGTACTGAGCACCCAGCACCCCGAGCACTGAGCACCCAGCGCCCCGAGCACTGAGCACCCAGCACCCCGAGCACTGAGCACTGAGCACACTGAGCACTGAGCACCCAGCACAACGAGTACTGAGCACTGAGCACCCTGAGTACTGAGCACCCAGCACCCCGAGTACTGAGCACTGAGCACCCTGAGTACTGAGCACCCAGCACCCTGAGCACTGAAAACCCTGAGTACTGAGCACCGAGCACCCTGAGTACTGAGCACCCAGCACCGTGAGCACTGAGAACGGAGCACCCCGAGGACTGAGCACCCTGCACCCTCAGCACTGAGCACCCAGCACCTTGAGTACTGAGCACTGAGCACCGCGAGCACTGAGCACCCAGCACCCTGAGTACTGAGCACCCAGCACCCTGAGCACTGAGCACCCAGCACCCTGAGCACTGAGCACCCAGCACCCTGAGCACTGAGCACCCAGCACCCTGAGTTCTGAGCACCCAACCCCCAGAGTACTGAGCACCCAGCACCCTGAGAACTGAGCACCCAGCACCCTGAGTACTGAGCACCCAGCACCCTGTGTACTGAGCACCCAGCACCCTGAGCACTGAGCACTGAGCACCCAGCACCCTGAGCACTGAGCACTGAGCACCCAGCACCCCAAGCACTGAGCACCCAGCACCCCGAGTACTGAGCACCCAGCGCCCTGAGTACTGAGCACCGATCACCCTGAGCACTGAGCACCCAGCACCCTGAGTACTGAGCACCCAGCACCCTGAGCACTGAGCACCCAGCACCCTGAGCACTGAGCACCCAGCACCCCGAGCACTGAGCACCCAGCACCCCGAGCACTGAGCACCCAGCACCCTGAGCACTGAGCACCCAGCACCCTGAGCACTGAGCACCCAGCACCCTGAGCACTGAGCACCCAGCACCCTGAGTACTGAGTACCCAGCATCCTGAGCACTGAGCACCCAGCAACCTGAGTACTGATCACCGAGCACCCCGAGCACTGAGGACCCAGCACCCTGAGTACTGAGCACCCAGCACCCTGAGTACTGAGCACCCAGCACCCCGAGCACTGAGCAACCAGCACCCTGAGTACTGAGCACCCAGCACCCTGAGTACTGAGAACCGAGCACCCTGAGTACTGAGCACCCAGCACCCTGAGTACTGAGCCCCCAACACCCTGAGTACTGAGCACTGAGCACACTGAGCACTGAGCACCCAGCACCACGAGTACTGAGCACTGAGCACCCTGAGTACTGAGCACCCAGCACCCTGAGCACTGAGCACCCAGCACCCTGAGCACTGAGCACCCAGCACCTTGAGGACTGAGCACCGAGCACCGCGAGCACTGAGCACCCAGCCCCCCGAGGACTGAGCCCCCTGCACCCTGAGCACTGAGCACCCAGCACCTTGAGTACTGAGCACCCTGAGAAATGAGCACCCAGCACCCCGAGTACTGAGCACTTAGCACCCTGAGTACTGAGCACCCAGCACCCTGAGTACTGAGCACCCAGCACCCTGAGTACTGACCACAGAGCACCCTGAGCACTGAGCATCCAGTAACCTGAGTACTGAGCACACAGCACCCTGAGCACTGAGCACTGAGCACCCAGCACCCTGAGCACTGAGCACTGAGCACCCAGCACCACAGCCCTTAGAACCCAGCACCCCGAGCACTGAGCACCCAGCACCCTGAGCACTGAGCACCCAGCACCCTGAGCACTGAGCACCCAGCACCCTGAGTACTGAGCACCCAGCACCCTGAGTACTGAGCACACAGAACCCTGAGTAATGGGCACTCAGCACCCTGAGTACTGAGCTCCGAGCACCCCGAGCACTGAGCACCAAGCACCCTGAGCACTGAGCACCCTGAGGACTGAGCACCCAGCACCCTGAGCACTGAGCACCGATCACCCTGAGCACTGAGCACCCAGCACCCCGAGCACTGAGCACCCAGCACCCTGAGTACTGAGCACACAGCACCCGAGTACTGAGCACCCAGCACCCTGAGTACTGAGCACCCAGCACCCTGAGCACTGAGCACCCAGCACCCTGAGTACTGAGGACCCTGAGTACTGAGCACTGAGCACCGAGCACCCTGAGTACTGAGCACCCTGAGGACTGAGCACCCAGCACCCTGAGCACTGAGCACCCAGCACACTGATTACTGAGCATTGATCACCCTGAGCACTGAGCACCCAGCACCCCGAGCACTGAGCACCCAGCACCCTGAGTACTGAGCACCCAGCACCCTGAGCACTAATCACCGAGCACCCTGAGTACTGAACACCCAGCACCCTGAGTAGTGAGCACCCAGCACCCTGAGTACTGAGCACCCAGCACCCTGAGTACTGAGCAACCAGCACCCTGAGTACTGAGCACCGAGCACCCCGAGCACTGAGCAACCAGCACCCTGAGCACTGAGCACTGAGCACCCAGCACCCTGAGCACTGAGCACTGAGCACCCAGCACCCCTATCACTGAGCACCCAGTACCCTGAGCACCCAGCACCCTGAGCAATGAGCTACCTGAGCACTGAGCACCCAGCACCCTGAGTACTGAGCACCCAACACTCTGAGCACTGAGCACCCAGCACACTGAGTACTGAGCACTGAGCACACAGCACCCTGAGTACTGAGCACCCAGCACCCCGAGCACTGAGCACCCAGCGCCCCGAGCACTGAGCACCCAGCACCCCGAGCACTGAGCACTGAGCACACTGAGCACTGAGCACCCAGCACCCCGAGTACTGAGCACTGAGCACCCTGAGTACTGAGCACCCAGCACCCTGAGCACTGAGCACCCAGCACCCTGAGTACTGAGCACCGATCACCCTGAGTACTGAGCACCCAGCACCCTGAGTACTGAGCACCCAGCACCCTGAGTACTGTGCACCCAGCACCCTGAGTACTGAGCACCCAGCACCCTGAGTAGTGAGCACCCAGCACCCTGAGTACTGAGCACCCAGCACCCTGAGTACTGAGCAACCAGCACCCTGAGTACTGAGCACCGAGCACCCCGAGCACTGAGCAACCAGCACCCTGAGTACTGAGCACTGAGCACCCTGAGTACTGAGCACCGAACACCCTGAGTACTGAGCACCCAGAACCCTGAGGACTGAGCACCCAGCACCCTGAGCACTGAGCACCCAGCACCCTGAGTACTGAGCACCCAGCAACCTGAGCACTGAGCACCCAGCACCCCGAGCACTGAGCACCCAGCACCCCGAGCACTGAGCACCCAGCACCCCGAGCACTGAGCACCCAGCACCCCGAGCACTGAGCACCCAGCACCCCGAGCACTGAGCACCCAGCACCCCGAGCACTGAGCACCCAGCACCCCGAGCACTGAGCACCCAGCACCCCGAGCACTGAGCACCCAGCACCCTGAGCACTGAGCACCCAGCACCCTGAGCACTGAGCACCCAGCACCCTGAGCACTGAGCACCCAGCACCCTGAGTACTGAGTACCCAGCATCCTGAGCACTGAGCACCCAGCAACCTGAGTACTGATCACCGAGCACCCCGAGCACTGAGCACCCAGCACCCTGAGTACTGAGCACCCAGCACCCTGAGTACTGAGCACCCAGCACCCCGAGCACTGAGCAACCAGCACCCTGAGTACTGAGCACTGTGCACACAGCACCGCAAGCACTGAGCACCCAGCACCCTGAGCACTGAGCACCCAGCACCCAGCACCCTGAGCACTGAGCACTGAGCACCCAGCACCCCGAGCACTGAGCACCCAGCACCCCGAGCACTGAGCACCCAGCACCCTGAGCACTGAGCACCCAGCACCCTTAGCACTGAGCACCCAGCACAATGAGTAATGAGCACCCAGCACCCTGAGTACTGAGCACCCAGCACCCTGAGTACTGAGCACTCAGCACCCTGAGTACTGAGCACCGAGCACCCCGAGCACTGAGCACCCAGCACCCTGAGCACTGAGCACCCTGAGGACTGAGCACCCAGCACCCTGAGCACTGAGCACCGATCACCCTGAGCACTGAGCAACCAGCACCCCGAGCACTGAGCACCCAGCACCCTGAGTACTGATCACCCAGCACCCCGAGTACTGAGCACCCAGCACCCTGAGTACTGAGCACCCAGCACCCCGAGCACTGAGCACCCAGCACCCTGAGTACTGAGCACCCTGAGTACTGAGCACTGAGCACCGAGCACCCTGAGTACTGAGCACCCTGAGGAGTGAGCATCCAGCACCATGAGCACTGAGCACCCAGCACCCTGAGTACTGAGCACTGATCACCCTGAGCACTGAGCACCCAGCACCCCGAGCACTGAGCACCCAGCACCCTGAGTACTGAGCACCCAGCACCCTGAGCACTGAGCACCGAGCATCCTGAGTACTGAACACCCAGCAGCCTGAGCACTGAGCACTGAGCACCCAGCGCCCTGAGCACTGAGCACTGAGCACCCAGCACCCTGAGTACTGAGCACCCAACACTCTGAGAACTTAGCACCCAGCACACTGAGTACTGAGCACTGAGCACACAGCACCCTGAGTACTGAGCACCCAGCACCCCGAGCACTGAGCACCCAGCGCCCCGAGCACTGAGCACCCAGCACCCCGAGCACTGAGCACTGAGCACACTGAGCACTGAGCACCCAGCACAACGAGTACTGAGCACTGAGCACCCTGAGTACTGAGCACCCAGCACCCCGAGTACTGAGCACTGAGCACCCTGAGTACTGAGCACCCAGCACCCTGAGCACTGAAAACCCTGAGTACTGAGCACCGAGCACCCTGAGTACTGAGCACCCAGCACCGTGAGCACTGAGCACGGAGCACCCCGAGGACTGAGCACCCTGCACCCTGAGCACTGAGCACCCAGCACCTTGAGTACTGAGCACTGAGCACCGCGAGCACTGAGCACCCAGCACCCTGAGTACTGAGCACCCAGCACCCTGAGCACTGAGCACCCAGCACCCTGAGCACTGAGCACCCAGCACCCTGAGCACTGAGCACCCAGCACCCTGAGTTCTGAGCACCCAGCACCCTGAGTACTGAGCACCCAGCACCCTGAGAACTGAGCACCCAGCACCCTGAGTACTGAGCACCCAGCACCCTGTGTACTGAGCACCCAGCACCCTGAGCACTGAGCACTGAGCACCCAGCACCCTGAGCACTGAGCACTGAGCACCCAGCACCCCAAGCACTGAGCACCCAGCACCCCGAGTACTGAGCACCCAGCGCCCTGAGTACTGAGCACCGATCACCCTGAGCACTGAGCACCCAGCACCCTGAGTACTGAGCACCCAGCACCCTGAGCACTGAGCACCCAGCACCCTGAGCACTGAGCACCCAGCACCCCGAGCACTGAGCACCCAGCACCCCGAGCACTGAGCACCCAGCACAATGAGCACTGAGCACCCAGCACCCTGAGCACTGAGCACCCAGCACCCTGAGCACTGAGCACCCAGCACCCTGAGTACTGAGTACCCAGCATCCTGAGCACTGAGCACCCAGCAACCTGAGTACTGATCACCGAGCACCCCGAGCACTGAGCACCCAGCACCCTGAGTACTGAGCACCCAGCACCCTGAGTACTGAGCACCCAGCACCCCGAGCACTGAGCAACCAGCACCCTGAGTACTGAGCACCCAGCACCCTGAGTACTGAGAACCGAGCACCCTGAGTACTGAGCACCCAGCACCCTGAGTACTGAGCCCCCAACACCCTGAGTACTGAGCACTGAGCACACTGAGCACTGAGCACCCAGCACCACGAGTACTGAGCACTGAGCACCCTGAGTACTGAGCACCCAGCACCCTGAGCACTGAGCACCCAGCACCCTGAGCACTGAGCACCCAGCACCTTGAGGACTGAGCACCGAGCACCGCGAGCACTGAGCACCCAGCCCCCCGAGGACTGAGCCCCCTGCACCCTGAGCACTGAGCACCCAGCACCTTGAGGACTGAGCACCGAGCACCGCGAGCACTGAGCACCCAGCACCCTGAGTACTGAGCACCCAGCACCCTGAGCACTGAGCACCCAGCACCCTGAGTACTGAGCACCCAGCACCCTGAGCACTGAGCATGGAGCACCCCGAGGACTGAGCACCCTGCAACCTGAGCACTGAGCACCCAGCACCCTGAGTACTGAGCACCCTGAGAAATGAGCACCCAGCACCCCGAGTACTGAGCACTTAGCACCCTGAGTACTGAGCACCCAGCACCCTGAGTACTGAGCACCCAGCACCCTGAGTACTGACCACAGAGCACCCTGAGCACTGAGCATCCAGTAACCTGAGTACTGAGCACACAGCACCCTGAGTACTGAGCAACCAGAACCCTGAGCACTGAGCACTGAGCACCCAGCACCCTGAGCACTGAGCACTGAGCACCCAGCACCACAGCCCTTAGAACCCAGCACCCCGAGCACTGAGCACCCAGCACCCTGAGCACTGAGCACCCAGCACCCTGAGCACTGAGCACCCAGCACCCTGAGTACTGAGCACCCAGCACCCTGAGTACTGAGCACACAGAACCCTGAGTAATGGGCACTCAGCACCCTGAGTACTGAGCACCGAGCACCCCGAGCACTGAGCACCAAGCACCCTGAGCACTGAGCACCCTGAGGACTGAGCACCCAGCACCCTGAGCACTGAGCACCGATCACCCTGAGCACTGAGCACCCAGCACCCCGAGCACTGAGCACCCAGCACCCTGAGTACTGAGCACACAGCACCCCGAGTACTGAGCACCCAGCACCCTGAGTACTGAGCACCCAGCACCCTGAGCACTGAGCACCCAGCACCCTGAGTACTGAGGACCCTGAGTACTGAGCACTGAGCACCGAGCACCCTGAGTACTGAGCACCCTGAGGACTGAGCACCCAGCACCCTGAGCACTGAGCACCCAGCACACTGATTACTGAGCATTGATCACCCTGAGCACTGAGCACCCAGCACCCCGAGCACTGAGCACCCAGCACCCTGAGTACTGAGCACCCAGCACCCTGAGCACTAAACACCGAGCACCCTGAGTACTGAACACCCAGCACCCTGAGCACTGAGCACTGAGCACCCAGCACCCTGAGCACTGAGCACTGAGCACCCAGCACCCCTATCACTGAGCACCCAGTACCCTGAGCACCCAGCACCCTGAGCAATGAGCTACCTGAGCACTGAGAACCCAGCACCCTGAGTACTGAGCACCCAACACTCTGAGCACTGAGCACCCAGCACACTGAGTACTGAGCACTGAGCACACAGCACCCTGAGTACTGAGCACCCAGCACCCCGAGCACTGAGCACCCAGCGCCCCGAGCACTGAGCACCCAGCACCCCGAGCACTGAGCACTGAGCACACTGAGCACTGAGCACCGAGCACCCCGAGTACTGAGCACTGAGCACCCTGAGTACTGAGCACCCAGCACCCTGAGCACTGAGCACCCAGCACCCTGAGTACTGAGCACCGATCACCCTGAGTACTGAGCACCCAGCACCCTGAGTACTGAGCACCCAGCACCCTGAGTACTGTGCACCCAGCACCCTGAGTACTGAGCACCCAGCACCCTGAGTAGTGAGCACCCAGCACCCTGAGTACTGAGCACCCAGCACCCTGAGTACTGAGCACCCAGCACCCTGAGTACTGAGCACCGAGCACCCCGAGCACTGAGCAACCAGCACCCTGAGTACTGAGCACTGAGCACCCTGAGTACTGAGCACCGAACACCCTGAGTACTGAGCACCCAGAACCCTGAGGACTGAGCACCCAGCACCCTGAGCACTGAGCACCCAGCACCCTGAGTACTGAGCACCCAGCAACCTGAGCACTGAGCACCGAGCACCCCGAGCACTGAGCACCCAGCACCCCGAGCACTGAGCACCCAGCACCCCGAGCACTGAGCACCCAGCACCCCGAGCACTGAGCACCCAGCACCCCGAGCACTGAGCACCCAGCACCCCGAGCACTGAGCACCCAGCACCCCGAGCACTGAGCACCCAGCACCCCGAGCACTGAGCACCCAGCACCCTGAGCACTGAGCACCCAGCACCCTGAGCACTGAGCACCCAGCACCCTGAGCACTGAGCACCCAGCACCCTGAGTACTGAGTACCCAGCATCCTGAGCACTGAGCACCCAGCAACCTGAGTACTGATCACCGAGCACCCCGAGCACTGAGCACCCAGCACCCTGAGTACTGAGCACCCAGCACCCTGAGTACTGAGCACCCAGCACCCCGAGCACTGAGCAACCAGCACCCTGAGTACTGAGCACCCAGCACCCTGAGTACTGAGAACCGAGCACCCTGAGTACTGAGCACCCAGCACCCTGAGTACTGAGCCCCCAACACCCTGAGTACTGAGCACTGAGCACACTGAGCACTGAGCACCCAGCACCACGAGTACTGAGCACTGAGCACCCTGAGCACTGAGCACCCAGCACCCTGAGTACTGAGCACCCTGAGAAATGAGCACCCAGCACCCCGAGTACTGAGCACTTAGCACCCTGAGTACTGAGCACCCAGCACCCTGAGTACTGAGCACCCAGCACCCTGAGTACTGACCACAGAGCACCCTGAGCACTGAGCATCCAGTAACCTGAGTACTGAGCACACAGCACCCTGAGTACTGAGCAACCAGAACCCTGAGCACTGAGCACTGAGCACCCAGCACCCTGAGCACTGAGCACTGAGCACCCAGCACCACAGCCCTTAGAACCCAGCACCCCGAGCACTGAGCACCCAGCACCCTGAGCACTGAGCACCCAGCACCCTGAGCACTGAGCACCCAGCACCCTGAGTACTGAGCACCCAGCACCCTGAGTACTGAGCACACAGAACCCTGAGTAATGGGCACTCAGCACCCTGAGTACTGAGCACCGAGCACCCCGAGCACTGAGCACCCAGCACCCTGAGCACTGAGCACCCTGAGGACTGAGCACCCAGCACCCTGAGCACTGAGCACCGATCACCCTGAGCACTGAGCACCCAGCACCCCGAGCACTGAGCACCCAGCACCCTGAGTACTGAGCACCCAGCACCCCGAGTACTGAGCACCCAGCACCCTGAGTACTGAGCACCCAGCACCCTGAGCACTGAGCACCCAGCACCCTGAGTACTGAGGACCCTGAGTACTGAGCACTGAGCACCGAGCACCCTGAGTACTGAGCACCCTGAGGACTGAGCACCCAGCACCCTGAGCACTGAGCACCCAGCACAATGAGCACTGAGCACCCAGCACCCTGAGCACTGAGCACCCAGCACCCTGAGCACTGAGCACCCAGCACCCTGAGTACTGAGTACCCAGCATCCTGAGCACTGAGCACCCAGCAACCTGAGTACTGATCACCGAGCACCCCGAGCACTGAGCACCCAGCACCCTGAGTACTGAGCACCCAGCACCCTGAGTACTGAGCACCCAGCACCCCGAGCACTGAGCAACCAGCACCCTGAGTACTGAGCACCCAGCACCCTGAGTACTGAGAACCGAGCACCCTGAGTACTGAGCACCCAGCACCCTGAGTACTGAGCCCCCAACACCCTGAGTACTGAGCACTGAGCACACTGAGCACTGAGCACCCAGCACCACGAGTACTGAGCACTGAGCACCCTGAGTACTGAGCACCCAGCACCCTGAGCACTGAGCACCCAGCACCCTGAGCACTGAGCACCCAGCACCTTGAGGACTGAGCACCGAGCACCGCGAGCACTGAGCACCCAGCCCCCCGAGGACTGAGCCCCCTGCACCCTGAGCACTGAGCACCCAGCACCTTGAGGACTGAGCACCGAGCACCGCGAGCACTGAGCACCCAGCACCCTGAGTACTGAGCACCCAGCACCCTGAGCACTGAGCACCCAGCACCCTGAGTACTGAGCACCCAGCACCCTGAGCACTGAGCATGGAGCACCCCGAGGACTGAGCACCCTGCAACCTGAGCACTGAGCACCCAGCACCCTGAGTACTGAGCACCCTGAGAAATGAGCACCCAGCACCCCGAGTACTGAGCACTTAGCACCCTGAGTACTGAGCACCCAGCACCCTGAGTACTGAGCACCCAGCACCCTGAGTACTGACCACAGAGCACCCTGAGCACTGAGCATCCAGTAACCTGAGTACTGAGCACACAGCACCCTGAGTACTGAGCAACCAGAACCCTGAGCACTGAGCACTGAGCACCCAGCACCCTGAGCACTGAGCACTGAGCACCCAGCACCACAGCCCTTAGAACCCAGCACCCCGAGCACTGAGCACCCAGCACCCTGAGCACTGAGCACCCAGCACCCTGAGCACTGAGCACCCAGCACCCTGAGTACTGAGCACCCAGCACCCTGAGTACTGAGCACACAGAACCCTGAGTAATGGGCACTCAGCACCCTGAGTACTGAGCACCGAGCACCCCGAGCACTGAGCACCAAGCACCCTGAGCACTGAGCACCCTGAGGACTGAGCACCCAGCACCCTGAGCACTGAGCACCGATCACCCTGAGCACTGAGCACCCAGCACCCCGAGCACTGAGCACCCAGCACCCTGAGTACTGAGCACACAGCACCCCGAGTACTGAGCACCCAGCACCCTGAGTACTGAGCACCCAGCACCCTGAGCACTGAGCACCCAGCACCCTGAGTACTGAGGACCCTGAGTACTGAGCACTGAGCACCGAGCACCCTGAGTACTGAGCACCCTGAGGACTGAGCACCCAGCACCCTGAGCACTGAGCACCCAGCACACTGATTACTGAGCATTGATCACCCTGAGCACTGAGCACCCAGCACCCCGAGCACTGAGCACCCAGCACCCTGAGTACTGAGCACCCAGCACCCTGAGCACTAAACACCGAGCACCCTGAGTACTGAACACCCAGCACCCTGAGCACTGAGCACTGAGCACCCAGCACCCTGAGCACTGAGCACTGAGCACCCAGCACCCCTATCACTGAGCACCCAGTACCCTGAGCACCCAGCACCCTGAGCAATGAGCTACCTGAGCACTGAGAACCCAGCACCCTGAGTACTGAGCACCCAACACTCTGAGCACTGAGCACCCAGCACACTGAGTACTGAGCACTGAGCACACAGCACCCTGAGTACTGAGCACCCAGCACCCCGAGCACTGAGCACCCAGCGCCCCGAGCACTGAGCACCCAGCACCCCGAGCACTGAGCACTGAGCACACTGAGCACTGAGCACCGAGCACCCCGAGTACTGAGCACTGAGCACCCTGAGTACTGAGCACCCAGCACCCTGAGCACTGAGCACCCAGCACCCTGAGTACTGAGCACCGATCACCCTGAGTACTGAGCACCCAGCACCCTGAGTACTGAGCACCCAGCACCCTGAGTACTGTGCACCCAGCACCCTGAGTACTGAGCACCCAGCACCCTGAGTAGTGAGCACCCAGCACCCTGAGTACTGAGCACCCAGCACCCTGAGTACTGAGCACCCAGCACCCTGAGTACTGAGCACCGAGCACCCCGAGCACTGAGCAACCAGCACCCTGAGTACTGAGCACTGAGCACCCTGAGTACTGAGCACCGAACACCCTGAGTACTGAGCACCCAGAACCCTGAGGACTGAGCACCCAGCACCCTGAGCACTGAGCACCCAGCACCCTGAGTACTGAGCACCCAGCAACCTGAGCACTGAGCACCGAGCACCCCGAGCACTGAGCACCCAGCACCCCGAGCACTGAGCACCCAGCACCCCGAGCACTGAGCACCCAGCACCCCGAGCACTGAGCACCCAGCACCCCGAGCACTGAGCACCCAGCACCCCGAGCACTGAGCACCCAGCACCCCGAGCACTGAGCACCCAGCACCCCGAGCACTGAGCACCCAGCACCCTGAGCACTGAGCACCCAGCACCCTGAGCACTGAGCACCCAGCACCCTGAGCACTGAGCACCCAGCACCCTGAGTACTGAGTACCCAGCATCCTGAGCACTGAGCACCCAGCAACCTGAGTACTGATCACCGAGCACCCCGAGCACTGAGCACCCAGCACCCTGAGTACTGAGCACCCAGCACCCTGAGTACTGAGCACCCAGCACCCCGAGCACTGAGCAACCAGCACCCTGAGTACTGAGCACCCAGCACCCTGAGTACTGAGAACCGAGCACCCTGAGTACTGAGCACCCAGCACCCTGAGTACTGAGCCCCCAACACCCTGAGTACTGAGCACTGAGCACACTGAGCACTGAGCACCCAGCACCACGAGTACTGAGCACTGAGCACCCTGAGCACTGAGCACCCAGCACCCTGAGTACTGAGCACCCTGAGAAATGAGCACCCAGCACCCCGAGTACTGAGCACTTAGCACCCTGAGTACTGAGCACCCAGCACCCTGAGTACTGAGCACCCAGCACCCTGAGTACTGACCACAGAGCACCCTGAGCACTGAGCATCCAGTAACCTGAGTACTGAGCACACAGCACCCTGAGTACTGAGCAACCAGAACCCTGAGCACTGAGCACTGAGCACCCAGCACCCTGAGCACTGAGCACTGAGCACCCAGCACCACAGCCCTTAGAACCCAGCACCCCGAGCACTGAGCACCCAGCACCCTGAGCACTGAGCACCCAGCACCCTGAGCACTGAGCACCCAGCACCCTGAGTACTGAGCACCCAGCACCCTGAGTACTGAGCACACAGAACCCTGAGTAATGGGCACTCAGCACCCTGAGTACTGAGCACCGAGCACCCCGAGCACTGAGCACCCAGCACCCTGAGCACTGAGCACCCTGAGGACTGAGCACCCAGCACCCTGAGCACTGAGCACCGATCACCCTGAGCACTGAGCACCCAGCACCCCGAGCACTGAGCACCCAGCACCCTGAGTACTGAGCACCCAGCACCCCGAGTACTGAGCACCCAGCACCCTGAGTACTGAGCACCCAGCACCCTGAGCACTGAGCACCCAGCACCCTGAGTACTGAGGACCCTGAGTACTGAGCACTGAGCACCGAGCACCCTGAGTACTGAGCACCCTGAGGACTGAGCACCCAGCACCCTGAGCACTGAGCACCCAGCACACTGATTACTGAGCATTGATCACCCTGAGCACTGAGCACCCAGCACCCCGAGCACTGAGCACCCAGCACCCTGAGTACTGAGCACCCAGCACCCTGAGCACTAAACACCGAGCACCCTGAGTACTGAACACCCAGCACCCTGAGCACTGAGCACTGAGCACCCAGCACCCTGAGCACTGAGCACTGAGCACCCAGCACCCCTATCACTGAGCACCCAGTACCCTGAGCACCCAGCACCCTGAGCAATGAGCTACCTGAGCACTGAGCACCCAGCACCCTGAGTACTGAGCACCCAACACTCTGAGCACTGAGCACCCAGCACACTGAGTACTGAGCACTGAGCACACAGCACCCTGAGTACTGAGCACCCAGCACCCCGAGCACTGAGCACCCAGCGCCCCGAGCACTGAGCACCCAGCACCCCGAGCACTGAGCACTGAGCACACTGAGCACTGAGCACCCAGCACCCCGAGTACTGAGCACTGAGCACCCTGAGTACTGAGCACCCAGCACCCCGAGTACTGAGCACTGAGCACCCTGAGTACTGAGCACCCAGCACCCTGAGCACTGAAAACCCTGAGTACTGAGCACCGAGCACCCTGAGTACTGAGCATCCAGCACCCTGAGCACTGAGCATGGAGCACCCCGAGGACTGAGCACACTGCACCCTGAGCACTGAGCACCCAGCACCTTGAGGACTGAGCACCGAGCACCGCGAGCACTGAGCACCCAGCACCCTGAGTACTGAGCACCCAGCACCCTGAGCACTGAGCACCCAGCACCCTGAGTACTGAGCACAAAACACACAGAGTACTGAGCACCGAGCACCCTGAGAACTGAGCACCCAGCACCCTGAGTACTGAGCACCCAGCACCCTGAGTACTGTGCACCCAGCACCCTGAGCACTGAGCACTGAGCACCCAGCAGCCTGAGCACTGAGAACTGAGCACCCAGCACCCCGAGCACTGAGCACCCAGCACCCCGAGGACTGAGCACCCAGCGCCCTGAATACTGAGCACCGATCACCCTGAGCATTGAGCACCCAACACCCCGAGCACTGAGCACCCAGCACCCTGAGTACTGAGCACCAAGCACCCTGAGCACTGAGCACCCAGCACCCTGAGTACTGAGCACCCTGAGTACTGAGCACCCAGCACCCTGAGCACTGAGCACCCAGCACCCTGAGTACTGAGCACCCAGCACCCTGAGCACTGAGCACCCAGCACCCTGAGCACTGAGCACCCAGCACCCTGAGTACTGAGCACCCAGCACCCTGAGTACTGAGTACCCAGCACCCTGAGCACTGAGCACCCAGCACCCTGAGTACTGAGCACCGATCAACCTGAGTACTGAGCACCCAGCACGCTGAGTACTGAGCACTGAGCACCCTGAGTACTGAGCACCGAGCACCCTGAGTACTGAGCACCCAGCACCCTGAGCACTGAGCAGCCAGCACAGTCAGCACTGAGCACCCAGCACCCCGAGCACTGAGCACCCAGCACCCTGAGCACTGAGCACCCAGCACCCCGAGTACTGAGCACCGAGCACCCCGAGCACTGAGCACCCAGCAGCCTGAGTACTGAGCACCCAGCACCCTGAGTACTGAGCACTGAGCACACCGAGTACTGAGCACCCAGCATCCCGAGCACTGAGCACCCAGCACCCTGAGTACTGAGAACAGATCACCCTGAGTACTGAGCACCCAGCACCCTGAGTACTGAGCCCCCAGCACCCTGAGTACTGAGCACCCAGCACCCCGAGCACTGAGCACCCAGCACCCCGAGAATGAGCACCCAGCACCCTGAGTACTGAGAACCGAGCACCCTGAGTACTGAGCACCCAGCACCCTGAGTACTGAGCCCCCAGCACCCTGAGTACTGAGCACCGAGCACCCGGAGCACTGAGCACCCAGCACCCTGAGTACTGAGCACCCATCACCCTGAGTACTGAGAACTCAGCACCCTGAGTACTGAGCATCCAGCACCCTGAGTACTGAGCACCCAGCACCCTGAGTACTGAGCACTGAGCACACCGAGTACTGAGCACCCAGCATCCCGAGCACTGAGCACCCAGCACCCTGAGTACTGAGAACAGATCACCCTGAGTACTGAGCACCCAGCACCCTGAGTACTGAGCCCCCAGCACCCTAAGTACTGAGCACCCAGCACCCCGAGAACTGAGCACCCAGCACCCCGAGAATGAGCACCCAGCACCCTGAGTACTGAGAACCGAGCACCCTGAGTACTGAGCACGCAGCACCCTGAGTAATGAGCCCCCAGCACCCTGAGTACTGAGCACCGAGCACCCGGAGCACTGAGCACCCAGCACCCCGAGCACTGAGCACCCAGCACCCTGAGCACGGAGCACCCCGAGGACTGAGCACCCAGCACCCTGAGCACTGAGCACCCAGCACCTTGAGTACTGAGCACCGAGCACCTCGAGCACTGAGCACCCAGCACCCTAAGTACTGAGCACGCAGCACCCTGAGCACTGAGCTCCCATCACCCTGAGTACTGAGCACCCAGCACCCTGAGTACTGAACACCCAGCACCCTGAGCACTGAGCACTGAGTACCCTGAGCACTGAGTACTGAGCACTGAGTACCCTTAGCACTGAGCACACAGCACACCGAGTACTGAACACCCAGCACCCTGAGTACTGAACACCCAGCACCCTGAGCACTGAGCACTGATCACCCTGAGCACTGAGTACTGAGCACTGAGTACCCTGAGCACTGAGCACCCAGCACACCGAGTACTGAACACCCAGCACCCTGAATACTGAACACCCAGCACCCTGAGCACTGAGCACCCTGAGCACTGAGTACTGAGCACTGAGCACCCTGAGCACTGAGCACCCAGCACACAGAGTACTGAACACCCAGCACCCTGAGTACTGAACACCCAGCACCCTGAGCACTGAGTACTGAGCACTGAGCACCCTGAGCACTGAGCACCCAGCACACTGAGTACTGAGCACCCAGCACCCTGAGTACTGAACACCCAGCAAACTGAGCACTGAGCACCCAGCACCCCGAGTACTGAGCAACCAGCACCCCGAGTACTGAGCACCGAGCACCCTGAGCACTGAGCACCCAGCACCCTGAGTACTGAGCACCCAGCACCTTGAGTACTGAGCACCGAGCACGCCGAGCACTGAGCACCCAGCACCCTGAGTACTGAGCACCCAGCACCCTGAGCACTGATTACCCAGCACCGTGTGCACTGAGCACCCAGCACCCTGAGTACTGAGCACGCAGCACCCCGAGCACTGAGCATCCAGCACCCTGAGTACTGACCACAGAGCACCCTGAGCACTGAGCACCCAGTAACCTGAGTACTGAGCACCCAGCACCCTGAGTACTGAGCAACCAGCACCCTGAGCACTGAGCACTGAGCACCCAGCACCCTGAGCACTGAGCACCCAGCACCCTGAGCACTGAGCACCCAGCACCCTGAGTACTGAGCACCCAGCACCCTGAGTACTGAGCACCCAGATCCCTGAGTACTGGCCACTCAGCACCCTGAGTACTGAGCACCGAGCACCCCGAGCACTGAGCACCCTGAGGACTGAGCACCCAGCACCCTGAGCACTGAGCACCGATCACGCTGAGCACTGAGCACCCAGCACCCCGAGCACTGAGCACCCAGGACCCTGAGTACTGAGCACCCAGCACCCCGAGTACTGAGCACCCAGCACCCTGAGTACTGAGCACCCAGCACCCTGAGCACTGAGCACCCAGCACCCTGAGTACTGAGCACCCTGAGTACTGAGCACTGAGCACCGAGCACCCTGAGTACTGAGCACCCTGAGGACTGAGCACCCAGCACCCTGAGCACTGAGCACCCAGCACCCTGAGTACTGAGCATTGATCACCCTGAGCACTGAGCACCCAGCACCCGAGCACTGAGCACCCAGCACCCTGAGTACTGAGCACCCAGCACCCTGAGCACTAAGCACCGAGCACCCTGAGTACTGAACACCCAGCACCCTGAGCACTGAGCACTGAGCACCCAGCACCCTGAGCACTGAGCACTGAGCACCCAGAACCCTGAGCACCCAGCACCCTGAGCAATGAGCACCCTGAGCACTGAGCACTGAGCACCCAGCACCCTGAGTACTGAGCACCCAACACTCTGAGCACTGAGCACCCAGCACGCTGAGTACTGAGCACTGAGCACACAGGACCCTGAGTATTGAGCACCCAGCACCCCGAGCACTGAGCACCCAGCGCCCCGAGCACTGAGCACCCAGCACCCCGAGCACTGAGCACTGAGCACACTGAGCACTGAGCACCCAGCACCCCGAGTACTGAGCACTGAGCACCCTGAGTACTGAGCACCCAGCACCCCGAGTACTGAGCACTGAGCACCCTGAGTACTGAGCACCCAGCACCCTGAGCACTGAAAACCCTGAGTACTGAGCACCGAGCACCCTGAGTACTGAGCACAGAGCACCCTGAGCACTGAGCACCCAGCACCCTGAGTACTGAGCACTGAGCACCCTGAGTACTGAGCACCGAGGACCCTGAGCACTGAGCACCCAGCACGCTGAGTACTGAGCACTGAGCACCCTGAGTACTGCGCACCCAGCACCCTGAGCACTGAGCAGCCAGCACAGTCAGCACTGAGCACCCAGCACCCCGAGCACTGAGCACCCAGCACCCTGAGCACTGAGCACCCAGCACCCCGAGTACTGAGCACCCAGCACCCCGAGTACTGAGCATCGAGCACCCCGAGCACTGAGCACCCAGCACCCTGAGTACTGAGCACCCAGCACCCTGAGTACTGAGCACTGAACACCCCGAGTACTGAGCACCCAGCATCCCGAGCACTGAGCACCCAGCACCCTGAGTACTGAGAACATATCACCCTGAGTACTGAGCACCCAGCACCCTGAGTACTGAGCCCCCAGCACCCTGAGTACTGAGCACCCAGCACCCCGAGCACTGAGCACCCAGCACCCTGAGAATGAGCACCCAGCACCCTGAGTACTGAGAACCGAGCACCCCGAGCACTGAGCCCCCAGCACCCTGAGTACTGAGCACCGAGCACCCCGAGCACTGAGCACCCAGCACCCTGAGTACTGAGCACCCATCACCCTGAGTACTGAGCACTCAGCACCCTGAGTACTGAGCACCGAGCACCCCGAGCACTGAGAACACAGCACCCTGAACACGGAGCACCCCGAGGACTGAGCACCCAGCACCCTGAGCACTGAGCACCCAGCACCCTGAGTACTGAGCACGCAGCACCCTGAGCACTGAGCTCCCAGCACCCTGAGCACTGAGCACCCAACACCCAGAGTACTGAGCACCCAGCACCCTGAGCACTGAGCACCCAGCACCCTGAGTTCTGAGCACCCAGCACCCTGAGTACTGAACACCCAGCACCCTGAGCACTGAGCACTGAGTACCCTGAGCACTGAGTACTGAGCACTGAGCACCCTGAGCACTGATCACACAGCACACCGAGTACTGAACACCCAGCACCCTGAGTACTGAAGACCCAGCACCCTGAGCACTGAGCACTGAGCACCCTGAGCACTGAGTACTGAGCACTGAGCACCCTGAGCACTGAGCACCCAGCACACCGAGTACTGAACACCCAGCACCCTGAATACTGAACACCCAGCACCCTGAGCACTGAGCACTGAGCACCCTGAGCACTGAGTACTGAGCACTGAGCACCCTGAGCACTGAGCACCCAGCACACCGAGTACTGAACACCCAGTACACTGAGTACTGAACACCCAGCACCCTGAGCACTGAGTACTGAGCACTGAGCACCCTGAGCACTGAGCACCCAGCACCCTGAGTACTGAGCACCCAGCACCCTGAGTACTGAACACCCAGCACCCTGAGCACTGAGCACCCAGCACCCCGAGTACTGAGCAAACAGCACCCCGAGTACTGAGCACCGAGCACCCCGAGCATTGAGCACCCAGCACCCTGAGTACTGAGCACCCAGCACCTTGAGTACTGAGCACCGAGCACCCCGAGCACTGAGCACCCAGCACCCTGAGTACTGAGCACCCAGCATCCTGAGCACTGAGTACCCAGCACCGTGAGCACTGAGCACCCAGCACCCTGAGTACTGAGCACGCAGCACCCCGAGCACTGAGCACCCAGCACCCTGAGTACTGACCACAGAGCACCCTGAGCACTGAGCACCCAGTAACCTGAGTACTGAGCACCCAGCACCCTGAGTACTGAGCAACCAGCACCCTGAGCACAGAGCACTGAGCACCCAGCACCCTGAGCACTGAGCACTGAGCACCCAGCACCACAGCCCTGAGAACCCAGCACCCGGAGTACTGAGCACCCAGCACCCTGAGCACTGAGCACCCAGCACCCTGAGCACTGAGCACCCAGCACCCTGAGTACTGAGCACCCAGCACCCTGAGTACTGAGCACCAAGAACCCTGAGTACTGGGCACTCAGCACCCTGAGTACTGAGCACCGAGCACCCCGAGCACTGAGCACCCTGAGGACTGAGCACCCAGCACCCTGAGCACTGAGCACCGATCACCCTGAGCACTGAGCACCCAGCACCCCGAGCACTGAGCACCCAGCACCCTGAGTACTGAGCACCCAGCACCCCGAGTACTGAGCACCCAGCACCCTGAGAACTGAGCACCCAGCAACCTGAGCACTGAGCACCCAGCACCCTGAGTACTGAGCACCCTGAGTACTGAGCACTGAGCACCGAGCACCCTGAGTACTGAGCACCCTGATGACTGAGCACCCAGCACCCTGAGCACTGAGCACCCAGCACCCTGAGTACTGAGCATTGATCACCCTGAGCACTGAGCACCCAGCACCCCGAGCACTGAGCACCCAGCACCCTGAGTACTAAGCACCGAGCACCCTGAGTACTGAACACCCAGCACCCTGAGCACTGAGCACTGAGCACCCAGCACCCTGAGCACTGAGCACTGAGCACTGAGCACCCAGCACCCTGAGCACTGAGCACCCAGCACCCTGAGCACCCAGCACCCTGAGCAATGAGCACCCTGAGCACTGAGCACCCAGCACACTGTGTACTGAGCACCCAACACTCTGAGCACTGAGCACCCAGCACGCTGAGTACTGAGCACTGAGCACACAGCACCCTGAGTACTGAGCACCCAGCACCCCGAGCACTGAGCACCCAGCGCCCCGAGCACTGAGCACCCAGGACCCCGAGCACTGAGCACTGAGCACACTGAGCACTGAGCACCCAGCACCCCGAGTACTGAGCACTGAGCACCCTGAGTACTGAGCACCCAGCACCCCGAGTACTGAGCACTGAGCACCCTGAGTACTGAGCACCCAGCACCCTGAGCACTGAAAACCCTGAGTACTGAGCACCGAGCACCCTGAGTACTGAGCACCCAGCACCCTGATCACTGAGCACGGAGCACCCCTAGGACTGAGCACCCTGCACCCTGAGCACTGAGCACCCAGCACCTTGAGTACTCAGCACCGAGCACCGCGAGCACTGAGCACCCAGCACCCTGAGTACTGAGCACCCAGCACCCTGAGCACTGAGCACCCAGCACCCTGAGTACTGAGCACCCAACACACAGAGTACTGAGCACCCAGCAACCTGAGTACTGAGCACCCAGCACCCTGAGTACTGAGCACCCAGCACCCTGAGTACTGAGCACCCAGCACCCTGAGCACTGAGCACTGAGTACCCAGCAGCCTGAGCACTGAGCACTGAGCACCCAGCACCCCGAGCACTGAGCACCCAGCACCCCGAGGACTGAGCACCCAGTGCCCTGTGTACTGAGCACCGATCACCCTGAGCACTGAGCACCCAGCACCCTGAGCACTGAGCACCCAGCACCCTGAGTACTGAGCACCCAGCACCCTGAGCACTGAGCACCCAGCACCCTGAGTACTGAGCACCCTGTGTACTGAGCACCGATCACCCTGAGCACGGAGCACCCAGCACCCTGAGTACTGAGCACCCAGCACCCTGATCACTGAGCACCCAGCACCCTGAGCACTGAGCACCCAGCACCCTGAGTACTGAGCACCCAGCACACTGAGTACTGAGTACCCAGCACCCTGAGCACTGAGCACCCAGCACCCTGAGTACTAAGCACCGATCACCCTGAGTACTGAGCACCCAGCACCCTGAGTACTGAGCACCCAGCACCCTGAGCACTGTGCACCCAGCACCCTGAGTACTGAGCACCCAGCACCCTGAGCACTGAGCACACAGCACCCTGAGTACTGAGCACCCAGCACCCTGAGTACTGAGCACCCAGCACCCTGAGTACTGAGCACGCAGCACCCCGAGCACTGAGCACCCAGCACCCTGAGTACTGACCACAGAGCACCCTGAGCACTGAGCACACAGTAACCTGAGTACTGAGCACCCAGCACCCTGAGTACTGAGCAACCAGCACCCTGAGCACAGAGCACTGAGCACCCAGCACCCTGAGCACTGAGCACTGAGCACCCAGCACCACAGCCCTGAGAACCCAGCACCCGGAGTACTGAGCACCCAGCACCCTGAGCACTGAGCACCCAGCACCCTGAGCACTGAGCACCCAGCACCCTGAGTACTGAGCACCCAGCACCCTGAGTACTGAGCACCAAGAACCCTGAGTACTGGGCACTCAGCACCCTGAGTACTGAGCACCGAGCACCCCGAGCACTGAGCACCCTGAGGACTGAGCACCCAGCACCCTGAGCACTGAGCACCGATCACCCTGAGCACTGAGCACCCAGCACCCCGAGCACTGAGCACCCAGCACCCTGAGTACTGAGCACCCAGCACCCCGAGTACTGAGCACCCAGCACCCTGAGTACTGAGCACCCAGCAACCTGAGCACTGAGCACCCAGCACCCTGAGTACTGAGCACCCTGAGTACTGAGCACTGAGCACCGAGCACCCTGAGTACTGAGCACCCTGAGGACTGAGCACCCAGCACCCTGAGCACTGAGCACCCAGCACCCTGAGTACTGAGCATTGATTACCCTGAGCACTGAGCACCCAGCACCCCGAGCACTGAGCACACAGCACCCTGAGTACTAAGCACCGAGCACCCTGAGTACTGAACACCCAGCACCCTGAGCACTGAGCACTGAGCACCCAGCACCCTGAGCACTGAGCACTGAGCACTGATACCCAGCACCCCGAGCACTGAGCACCCAGCACCATGAGCACCCAGCACCCTGAGCAATGAGCACCCTGAGCACTGAGCACCCAGCACCCTGTGTACTGAGCACCCAACACTCTGAGCACTGAGCACCCAGCACGCTGAGTACTGAGCACTGAGCACACAGCACCCTGAGTACTGAGCACCCAGCACCCCGAGCACTGAGCACCCAGCGCCCCGAGCACTGAGCACCCAGGACCCCGAGCACTGAGCACTGAGCACACTGAGCACTGAGCACCCAGCACCCCGAGTACTGAGCACTGAGCACCCTGAGTACTGAGCACCCAGCACCCCGAGTACTGAGCACTGAGCACCCTGAGTACTGAGCACCCAGCACCCTGAGCACTGAAAACCCTGAGTACTGAGCACCGAGCACCCTGAGTACTGAGCACCCAGCACCCTGATCACTGAGCACGGAGCACCCCTTGGACTGAGCACTCTGCACCCTGAGCACTGAGCACCCAGCACCTTGAGTACTCAGCACCGAGCACCGCGAGCACTGAGCACCCAGCACCCTGAGTACTGAGCACCCAGCACCCTGAGCACTGAGCACCCAGCACCCTGAGTACTGAGCACCCAACACACAGAGTACTGAGCACCCAGCAACCTGAGTACTGAGCACCCAGCACCCTGAGTACTGAGCACCCAGCACCCTGAGTACTGAGCACCCAGCACCCTGAGCACTGAGCACTGAGCACCCAGCAGCCTGAGCACTGAGCACTGAGCACCCAGCACCCCGAGCACTGAGCACCCAGCACCCCGAGGACTGAGCACCCAGTGCCCTGTGTACTGAGCACCGATCACCCTGAGCACTGAGCACCCAGCACCCCGAGCACTGAGCACCCAGCACCCTTTGTACTGAGCACCCAGCACCCTGAGCACTGATCACCCAGCACCCTGAGCACTGAGCACCCAGCACCCTGAGCACTGAGCACTGAGCACCCAGCACCCCGAGCACTGAGCACCCAGCACCCCGAGGACTGAGCACCCAGTGCCCTGTGTACTGAGCACCGATCACCCTGAGCACTGAGCACCCAGCACCCCGAGCACTGAGCACCCAGCACCCTGAGTACTGAGCACCCAGCACCCTGAGTACTGAGCACCCAGCACCCTGGGCACTGAGCACCCAGCACCCTGAGCACTGAGCACCCAGCACCCTGAGTACTGAGCACCCAGCACACTGAGTACTGAGTACCCAGCACCCTGAGCACTGAGCACCCAGCACCCTGAGTACTAAGCACCGATCACCCTGAGTACTG
This sequence comes from Microtus oregoni, assembly GCF_018167655.1. Lineage (NCBI taxonomy): Eukaryota > Metazoa > Chordata > Mammalia > Rodentia > Cricetidae > Microtus > Microtus oregoni. The sequence goes on along the minus strand of NW_024544785.1, from coordinate 1,365,764 downwards.
AGCACCCAGCACCCTGAGTACTGAGCACCCAGCACCCTGAGCACTGTGCACCCAGCACCCTGAGTACTGAGCACCCAGCACCCTGAGCACTGAGCACACAGCACCCTGAGTACTGAGCACCCAGCACCCTGAGTACTGAGCACCCAGCACCCTGAGTACTGAGCACAGAGCACCGGGAGCACTGAGCAACCAGCACCCTGAGTACTGAGCACTGAGCACCCTGAGTACGGAGCACCGAACACCCTGAGTACTGAGCACCCAGCACCCTGAGGACTGAGCACCCAGCACCCTGAGCACTGAGCACCCAGCACCCTGAGTACTGAGCACCCAGCACCCTGAGTACTGAGCACCCAGCACCCTGAGCACTGAGCACCCAGCACCCCGAGCACTGAGCACCCAGCACCCCGAGCACTGAGCACCCAGCAGCCCGAGCACTGATCACCCAGCACCCTGAGCACTGAGCACCCAGCACCCTGAGCACTGAGCACCCCACACCCAGAGCACTGAGCACCCAGCACCCCGAGCACTGAGCACCCAGCACCCTGAGCACTGAGCACCCAGCACCCTGAGCACTGAGCACCCAGCACCCTGAGTACTGAGTACCCAGCACCCTGAGCACTGAGCACCCAGCACCATGAGTACTGATCACCGAGCACCCCGAGCACTGAGCACCCAGCACCCTGAGTACTGAGCACCCAGCACCCTGAGTACTGAGCACCCAGCACCCTGAGTACTGAGCACCCAACACCCTGAGCACTGAGCACAAAGCACGCTGAGTACTGAGCACTGAGCACCCAGAGTATTGAGCACCGAGCACCCTGAGTACTGAGCACCCAGCACCCTGAGCACTGAGCACCCAGCACCCCGAGTACTGAGCACCCAGCACCCCGAGTACTGAGCACCGAGCACCCCGAGCACTAAGCACCCCGCACCCTGAGTACTTAGAACCCAGCACCCTGAGTACTGAGCACTGAGCTCCCCGAGTACTGAGCACCCAGCATCCCGAGCACTGAGCACCCAGCACCCTGAGTACTGAGAACAGATAACCCCGAGTACTGAGCCCCCAGCACCCTGAGTACTGAGCACCCAGCACCCCGAGCACTGAGCACCCAGCACGCCGAGAATGAGCACCCAGCACCCTGAGTACTGAGAACCGAGCAACCTGAGTACTGAGCACACAGCACCCTGAGTACTGAGCCCCCAGCACCCTGAGTACTGAGCACCCAGCACCCCGAGCACTGAGCACCCAGCACCCTGAGTACTGAGCACCCATCACCCTGAGTACTGAGCACTCAGCACCCTGAGTACTGAGCACCGAGCACACCGAGCACTGAGCACCCAGCACCCTGAGCACGGAGCACCCCGAGGACTGAGCACCCAGCACCCTGAGCACTGAGCACCCAGCACCTTGAGTACTGAGCACCGAGCACCTCGAGCACTGAGCACCCAGCACCCTGAGTACTGAGCACGCAGCACCCTGAGCACTGAGCACCCAGCACCCTGAGCACTGAGCACCCAACACACAGAGTACTGAGCACCCAGCACCCTGAGCACTGAGCACCCAGCACCCTGAGTACTGATCACCCAGCACCCTGAGTACTGAACACCCAGCACCCTGAGCACTGAGCACTGAGTACCCTGAGCACTGAGTACTGAGCACTGAGCACCCTGAGCACTGAGCACCCAGCACACCGAGTACTGAACACACAGCACCCTGTGTACTGAACACCCAGCACCCTGAGCACTGAGCACTGAGCACCCTGAGCACTGAGTACTGAGCACTGAGCACCCTGAGCACTGAGAACCCAGCACACCGAGTACTGAGCACTGAGCACCCTGAGTACTGAGCACCAAGCACCCCGAGTACTGAGCAGTGAGCACCCTGAATACTGAGCACCCAGCACCCTGAGCACTGAGCACCCATCACCCTGAGTACTGAGCACTGAGAACCCGGAGTACTGAGCACCGAGCACCCTGAGTACTGAGCACCCAGCACCCTGATCACTGAGCACGGTGCACCCCGACGACTGAGCACCCAGCACCCTGAGCCCTGAGCACCCAGCAACTTGAGTACTGAGCACCGAGCACCCCGAGCACTGAGCACCCAGCACCCTGAGTACTTAGCACTGAGCACCCTGAGTACTGAGCACCAAGCACACGAAGTACTGAGCACTGAGCACCCTGAATACTGAGCACCCAGCACCCTGAGCACTGAGCACCCATCACCCTGAGTACTGAGCACTGAGAACCCTGAGTACTGAGCAACCAGCACCCTGAGCACTGAGCACTGAGCACCCAGCACACCGAGCACTGAGCACCCAGCACCCCGAGCACTGAGCACCCAGCACCCTGAGCACTGAGCATCCAGCACCCTGAGCACTGAGCACCCAGCACCCTGAGTACTGAGCACCCAGCACCCAGAGTACTGAGCACCCAGCACCCTGAGTACTGAGCACCCTGAGTACTGAGCACTGAGCACCGAGCACCCTGAGTACTGAGCACCCTGAGGACTGAGCACCCAGCACCCTGAGCACTGAGCACCCAGCACCCTGAGTACTGAGCATTGATCACCCTGAGCACTGAGCACCCAGCACCCCGAGCACTGAGCACCCAGCACCCTGAGCACTAAGCACCGAGCACCCTGAGTACTGAACACCCAGCACCCTGAGCACTGAGCACTGAGCACCCACCACCCTGAGCACTGAGCAATGAGCACTGAGCACCCAGCACCCCGAGCACTGAGCACCCAGCACCCTGAGCACCCAGCACCCTGAGCAATGAGCACCCTGAGCACTGAGCACCCAGCACCCTGTGTACTGAGCACCCAACACTCTGAGCACTGAGCACCCAGCACGCTGAGTACTGAGCACTGAGCACACAGCACCCTGAGTACTGAGCACCCAGCACCCCGAGCACTGAGCACCCAGCGCCCCGAGCACTGAGCACCCAGGACCCCGAGCACTGAGCACTGAGCACACTGAGCACTGAGCACCCAGCACCCCGAGTACTGAGCACTGAGCACCCTGAGTACTGAGCACCCAGCACCCCGAGTACTGAGCACTGAGCACCCTGAGTACTGAGCACCCAGCACCCTGAGCACTGAAAACCCTGAGTACTGAGCACCGAGCACCCTGAGTACTGAGCACCCAGCACCCTGATCACTGAGCACGGAGCACCCCTAGGACTGAGCACCCTGCACCCTGAGCACTGAGCACCCAGCACCTTGAGTACTGAGCACCGAGCACCGCGAGCACTGAGCACCCAGCACCCTGAGTACTGAGCACCCAGCACCCTGAGCACTGAGCACCCAGCACCCTGAGTACTGAGCACCCAACACACAGAGTACTGAGCACCCAGCACCCTGAGAACTGAGCACCCAGCACCCTGAGTACTGAGCACCCAGCACCCTGAGTACTGAGCACCCAGCACCCTGAGCACTGAGCACTGAGCACCCAGCAGCCTGAGCAATGAGCACTGAGCACTGAGCACCCAGCACCCCGAGCACTGAGCACCCAGCACCCCGAGGACTGAGCACCCAGTGCCCTGAGTACTGAGCACCGATCACCCTGAGCACTGAGCACCCAGCACCCCGAGCACTGAGCAACCAGCACCCTGAGTACTGAGCACCCAGCACCCTGAGCACTGAGCACCCAGCACCCTGAGTACTGAGCACCCTGTGTACTGAGCACCGATCACCCTGAGCACGGAGCACCCAGCACCCTGAGTACTGAGCACCCAGCACCCTGAGCACTGAGCACCCAGCACCCTGAGCACTGAGCACCCAGCACACTGAGTACTGAGTACCCAGCACCCTGAGCACTGAGCACCCAGCACCCTGAGTACTAAGCACCGATCACCCTGAGTACTGAGCACCCAGCACCCTGAGTACTGAGCACCCAGCACCCTGAGCACTGTGCACCCAGCACCCTGAGTACTGAGCACCCAGCACCCTGAGCACTGAGCACACAGCACCCTGAGTACTGAGCACCCAGCACCCTGAGTACTGAGCACCCAGCACCCTGAGTACTGAGCACAGAGCACCCCGAGCACTGAGCAACCAGCACCCTAAGTACTGAGCACTGAGCACCCTGAGTACTGAGCACCGAACACCCTGAGTACTGAGCACCCAGCACCCTGAGGACTGAGCACCCAGCACCCTGAGCACTGAGCACCCTGCACCCTGAGTACTGATTACCCAGCACCCTGAGTACTGAGCACCCAGCACCCTGAGCACAGAGCACCCAGCACCCCGAGCACTGAGCACCCAGCACCCCGAGCACTGAGCACCCAGCACCCCGAGCACTGATCACCCAGCACCCTGAGCACTGAGCACCCAGCACCCTGAGCACTGAGCACCCAGCACCCAGAGCACTGAGCACCCAGCACCCCGAGCACTGAGCACCCAGCACCCCGAGCACTGAGCACCCAGCACCCTGAGCACTGAGCACCCAGCACCCTGAGCACTGAGCACCCAGCACCCTGAGTACTGAGTACCCAGCACCCTGAGCACTGAGCACCCAGCACCATGAGTACTGATCACCGAGCACCCCGAGCACTGAGCACCCAGCACCCTGAGTACTGAGCACCCAGCACCCTGAGTACTGAGCACCCAGCACCCTGAGTACTGAGCACCCAACACCCTGAGCACTGAGCACAAAGCACGCTGAGTACTGAGCACTGAGCATCCTGAGTACTGAGCACCGAGGACCCTGAGCACTGAGCACCCAGCACGCTGAGTACTGAGCACTGAGCACCCAGAGTACTGAGCACCGAGCACCCTGAGTACTGAGCACCCAGCACCCTGAGCACTGAGCACCCAGCACCCCGAGTACTGAGCACCCAGCACCCCGAGTACTGAGCACCGAGCACCCCGAGCACTAAGCACCCCGCACCCTGAGTACTTAGAACCCAGCACCCTGAGTACTGAGCACTGAAGTCCCCGAGTACTGAGCACCCAGCATGCCGAGCACTGAGCACCCAGCACCCTGAGTACTGAGAACAGATCACCCCGAGTACTGAGCCCCCAGCACCCTGAGTACTGAGCACCCAGCACCCCGAGCACTGAGCACCCAGCACGCCGAGAATGAGCACCCAGCACCCTGAGTACTGAGAACCGAGCAACCTGAGTACTGAGCACCCAGCACCCTGAGTACTGAGCCCCCAGCACCCTGAGCACTGAGCACCCAGCACCCTGAGTACTGAGCACCCATCACCCTGAGTACTGAGCACTCAGCACCCTGAGTACTGAGCACCGAGCACACCGAGCACTGAGCACCCAGCACCCTGAGCACGGAGCACCCCGAGGACTGAGCACCCAGCACCCTGAGCACTGAGCACCCAGCACCTTGAGTACTGAGCACCGAGCACCTCGAGCACTGAGCACCCAGCACCCTGAGTACTGAGCACGCAGCACCTTGAGCACTGAGCACCCAGCACCCTGAGCACTGAGCACCCAACACACAGAGTACTGAGCACCCAGCACCCTGAGCACTGAGCACCCAGCACCCTGAGTACTGATCACCCAGCACCCTGATTACTGAACACCCAGCACCCTGAGCACTGAGCACTGAGTACCCTGAGCTCTGAGTACTGAGCACTGAGCACCCTGAGCACTGAGCACCCAGCACACCGAGTACTGAACACACAGCACCCTGAGTACTGAACACCCAGCACCCTGAGCACTGAGCACTGAGCACCCTGAGCACTGAGTACTGAGCACTGAGCACCCTGAGCACTGAGAACCCAGCACACCGAGTACTGAGCACTGAGCACCCTGAGTACTGAGCACCAAGCACCCCGAGTACTGAGCAGTGAGCACCCTGAATACTGAGCACCCAGCACCCTGAGCACTGAGCACCCATCACCCTGAGTACTGAGCACTGAGAACCCGGAGTACTGAGCACCGAGCACCCTGAGTACTGAGCACCCAGCACCCTGATCACTGAGCACGGTGCATCCCGACGACTGAGCACCCAGCACCCTGAGCCCTGAGCACCCAGCAACTTGAGTACTGAGCACCGAGCACCCCGAGCACTGAGCACCCATCACCCTGAGTACTGAGCACTGAGAACCCTGAGTACTGAGCAACCAGCACCCTGAGCACTGAGCACTGAGCACCCAGCACCCCGAGCACTGAGCAGCCAGCACCCCGAGCACTGAGCACCCAGCACCCTGAGCACTGAGCACCCAGCACCCTGAGCACTGAGCACCCAGCACCCTGAGTACTGAGCACCCAGCACCCAGAGTACTGAGCACCCAGCACCCTGAGTACTGAGCACTCAGCACCCTGAGTACTGAGCACCAAGCACCCCGAGCACTGAGCACCCAGCACCTTGAGCACTGAGCACCCTGAGGACTGAGCACCCAGCACCCTGAGCACTGAGCACCGATCACCCTGAGCACTGAGCACCCAGCACCCCGAGCACTGAGCACCCAGCACCCTGAGCACTGAGCACCCAGCACCATGAGTACTGATCACCGAGCACCCCGAGCACTGAGCACCCAGCACCCTGAGTACTGAGCACCCAGCACCCTGAGTACTGAGCACCCAGCACCCTGAGTACTGAGCACCCAACACCCTGAGCACTGAGCACAAAGCACGCTGAGTACTGAGCACTGAGCATCCTGAGTACTGAGCACCGAGGACCCTGAGCACTGAGCACCCAGCACGCTGAGTACTGAGCACTGAGCACCCAGAGTACTGAGCACCGAGCACCCTGAGTACTGAGCACCCAGCACCCTGAGCACTGAGCACCCAGCACCCCGAGTACTGAGCACCCAGCACCCCGAGTACTGAGCACCGAGCACCCCGAGCACTAAGCAACCCGCACCCTGAGTACTTAGAACCCAGCACCCTGAGTACTGAGCACTGAGCTCCCCGAGTACTGAGCACCCAGCATCCCGAGCACTGAGCAACCAGCACCCTGAGTACTGAGAACAGATCACCCTGAGTACTGAGCACCCAGCACCCTGAGTACTGAGCCCCCAGCACCCTGAGTACTGAGCACCCAGCACCCCGAGCACTGAGCACCCAGCACGCTGAGAATGAGCACCCAGCACCCTGAGTACTGAGAACCGAGCAACCTGAGTACTGAGCACCCAGCACCCTGAGTACTGAGCCCCCAGCACCCTGAGTACTGAGCACCCAGCACCCCGAGCACTGAGCACCCAGCACCTTGAGTACTGAGCACCCATCACCCTGAGTACTGAGCACTCAGCACCCTGAGTACTGAGCACCGAGCACACCGAGCACTGAGCACCCAGCACCCTGAGCACGGAGCACCCCGAGGACTGAGCACCCAGCACCCTGAGCACTGAGCACCCAGCACCTTGAGTACTGAGCACCGAGCACCTCGAGCACTGAGCACCCAGCACCCTGAGTACTGAGCACGCAGCACCCTGAGCACTGAGCACCCAGCACCCTGAGCACTGAGCACCCAACACACAGAGTACTGAGCACCCAGCACCCTGAGCACTGAGCACCCAGCACCCTGAGTACTGATCACCCAGCACCCTGAGTACTGAACACCCAGCACCCTGAGCACTGAGCACTGAGTACCCTGAGCACTGAGTACTGAGCACTGAGCACCCTGAGCACTGAGAACCCAGCACACCGAGTACTGAACACAAAGCACCCTGAGTACTGAACACCCAGCACCCTGAGCACTGAGCACTGAGCACCCTGAGCACTGAGTACTGAGCACTGAGCACCCTGAGCACTGAGAACCCAGCACACTGAGTACTGAGCACTGAGCACCCTGAGTACTGAGCACCAAGCACCCCGAGTACTGAGCAGTGAGCACCCTGAATACTGAGCACCCAGCACCCTGAGCACTGAGCACCCATCACCCTGAGTACTGAGCACTGAGAACCCGGAGTACTGAGCACCGAGCACCCTGAGTACTGAGCACCCAGCACCCTGATCACTGAGCACGGTGCACCCCGACGACTGAGCACCCAGCACCCTGAGCCCTGAGCACCCAGCAACTTGAGTACTGAGCACCGAGCACCCCGAGCACTGAGCACCCAGCACCCTGTGTACTTAGCACTGAGCACCCTGAGTACTGAGCACCAAGCACCCCGAGTACTGAGCACTGAGCACCCTGAATACTGAGCACCCAGCACCCTGAGCACTGAGCACCCATCACCCTGAGTACTGAGCACTGAGAACCCTGAGTACTGAGCAACCAGCACCCTGAGCACTGAGCACTGAGCACCCAGCACCCCGAGCACTGAGCACCCAGCACCCCGAGCACTGAGCACCCAGCACCCTGAGCACTGAGCACCCAGCACCCTGAGCACTGAGCACCCAGCACCCTGAGTACTGAGCACCCAGCACCCAGAGTACTGAGCACCCAGCACCCTGAGTACTGAGCACTCAGCACCCTGAGTACTGAGCACCAAGCACCCCGAGAACTGAGCACCCAGCACCTTGAGCACTGAGCACCCTGAGGACTGAGCACCCAGCACCCTGAGCACTGAGCACCGATCACCCTGAGCACTGAGCACCCAGCACCCCGAGCACTGAGCACCCAGCACCCTGAGTACTGAACACCCAGCACCCCGAGTACTGAGCACCCAGCACCCTGAGTACTGAGCACCCAGCACCCCGAGCACTGAGCACCCAGCACCCTGACTACTGAACACCCTGAGTACTGAGCACTGAGCACTGAGAACCCTGAGTACTGAGCAGCCTGAGGACTGAGCACCCAGCACCCTGTGCACTGAGCACCCAGCACACTGAGTACTGACCGCTGATCACCCTGAGCACTGAGCACCCAGCACACCGAGCACTGAGCACCCAGCTCCCTGAGTACTGAGCACCCAGCACCCTGAGCACTGAGCACCCAGCACCCTGAGCACTGAGCACCCAGCACCCCGAGCACTGAGCACCCTGAGCACTGAGCACCCAGCACCCTGAGTACTGAGCACCCTGTGTACTGAGCACCGATCACCCTGAGCACTGAGCACCCAGCACCCTGAGTACTGAGCACCCAGCACCCTGAGTACTGAGTACCCAGCACCCTGAGCACTGAGCACCCAGCACCCTGAGTACTAAGCACCGAGCACCCTGAGTACTGAGCACCCAGCACCCTGAGTACTGAGCAGCCAGCACCCTGAGCACTGTGGACCCAGCACCCTGAGTACTGAGCACCCAGCACCCTGAGCACTGAGCACACAGCACCCTGAGTACTGAGCACCCAGCACCCTGAGTACTGAGCACCCAGCACCCTGAGTACTGAGCACCGAGCACCCCGAGCACTGAGCAACCAGCACCCTGAGTACTGAGCACTGAGCACCCTGAGTACTGAGCACCAAACACCCTGAGTACTGAGCACCCAGCACCCTGCGGACTGAGCACCCAGCACCCTGAGCACTGAGCACCCAGCACCCTGAGGACTGAGCACCCAGCACCCTGAGTACTGAGCACCCAGCACCCTGAGCACTGAGCACCCAGCACCCCGAGGACTGAGCACCCAGCACCCCGAGCACTGAGCACCCAGCACCCCGAGCACTGAGCACCCAGCACCCTGAGCACTGAGCACCCAGCACCCTGAGCACTGAGCACCCAGCACCCTGAGCACTGAGCACCCAGCACCCTGAGCACTGAGCACCCAGCACCCTGAGTACTGATCACCGAGCACCCCGAGCACTGAGCACCCAGCACCCTGAGCACTGAGCACCCAGCACCCCGAGCACTGAGCACCCAGCACCCTGAGCAATGAGCACCCTGAGCACTGAGCACTGAGCACCCAGCACCCTGAGTACTGAGCACCCAACACTCTGAGCACTGAGCACCCAGCACGCTGAGTACTGAGCACTGAGCACAAAGAACCCTGAGTACTGAGCACCCAGAACTCCGAGCACTGAGCACCCAGCTCCCCGAGCACTGAGCATCCAGCACCCCGAGCACTGAGCACTGAGCACCCTGAGCACTGAGCACCCAGCACCCCGAGCGCTGAGCACTGAGCACCCTGAGTACTGAGCACCCAGCACCCCGAGTACTGAGCACTGAGCACCCTGAGAACTGAGCACCCAGCACCCTGAGCACTGAGCACTGAGAACCCTGAGTACTGAGCACCGAGCACCCTGAGTACTGAGCACCCAGCACCCTGAGCACTGAGCACGGAGCACCCCGAGGACTGAGCACCCAGCACCCTGAGCACTGAGCACCCAGCACCTTGAGTACTGAGCACCGAGCACCCCGAGCACTGAGCACCCAGCACCCTGAGCACTGAGCACACAGCACCCTGAGTACTGAGCACCCAGCACCCTGAGTACTGAGCACCCAGCACCCTGAGTACTGAGCACAGAGCACCCCGAGCACTGAGCAACCAGCACCCTGAGTACTGAGCACTGAGCACCCTGAGTACTGAGCACCGAACACCCTGAGTACTGAGCACCCAGTACCCTGAGGACTGAGCACCCAGCACCCTGAGCACTGAGCACCCAGCACCCTGAGTACTGAGCACCCAGCACCCCGAGTACTGAGCACCCAGCACCCTTAGCACTGAGCACCCAGCACCCCGAGCACTGAGCACCCAGCACCCCGAGCACTGAGCACCCAGCACCCCGAGCACTGATCACCCAGCACCCTGAGCACTGAGCACCCAGCACCCTGAGCACTGAGCACCCAGCACCCAGAGCACTGAGCACCCAGCACCCCGAGCACTGAGCACCCAGCACCCCGAGCACTGATCACCCAGCACGCTGAGCAATGAGCACCCAGCACCCTGAGTACTGAGCACCATGAGTACTGAGCACACAGCTCCCTGAGCACTGAGCACCCAGCACCCTGAGCACTGAGCACCCAGCACCCTGAGCACTGAGCACCCTGAGTACTGAGCACTGAGCATCCTGAGTACTGAGCACTGATCACCCTGAGTACTGAGCACCCAGCACCCTGAGCACTGAGCACGGAGCACCCCGAGGACTGAGCACCCAGCACCCCGAGTACTGAGCACCGAGCACCCCGAGCACTAAGCAACCCGCACCCTGAGTACTTAGAACCCAGCACCCTGAGTACTGAGCACTGAGCTCCCCGAGTACTGAGCACACAGCATCCCGAGCACTGAGCACCCAGCACCCTGAGTACTGAGAACAGATCACTCTGAGTACTGAGCACCCAGCACCCTGAGTACTGAGCCCCCAGCACCCTGAGTACTGAGCACCCAGCACCCCGAGCACTGAGCACCCAGCACGCCGAGAATGAGCACCCAGCACCCTGAGTACTGAGAACCGAGCAACCTGAGTACTGAGCACCCAGCACCCTGAGTACTGAGCCCCCAGCACCCTGAGTACTGAGCACCCAGCACCCCGAGCACTGAGCACCCAGCACCTTGAGTACTGAGCACCCATCACCCTGAGTACTGAGCACTCAGCACCCTGAGTACTGAGCAGCGAGCACACCGAGCACTGAGCACCCAGCACCCTGAGCACGGAGCACCCCGAGGACTGAGCACCCAGCACCCTGAGCACTGAGCACCCAGCACCTTGAGTACTGAGCACCGAGCACCTCGAGCACTGAGCACCCAGCACCCTGAGTACTGAGCACGCAGCACCCTGAGCACTGAGCACCCAGCACCCTGAGCACTGAGCACCCAACACACAGAGTACTGAGCACCCAGCACCCTGAGCACTGAGCACCCAGCACCCTGAGTACTGATCACCCAGCACCCTGAGTACTGAACACCCAGCACCCTGAGCACTGAGCACTGAGTACCCTGAGCACTGAGTACTGAGCACTGAGCACCCTGAGCACTGAGCACCCAGCACACCGAGTACTGAACACACAGCACCCTGAGTACTGAACACCCAGCACCCTGAGCACTGAGCACTGAGCACCCTGAGCACTGAGTACTGAGCACTGAGCACCCTGAGCACTGAGAACCCAGCACACCGAGTACTGAGCACTGAGCACCCTGAGTACTGAGCACCAAGCACCCCGAGTACTGAGCAGTGAGCACCCTGAATACTGAGCACCCAGCACCCTGAGCACTGAGCACCCATCACCCTGAGTACTGAGCACTGAGAACCCGGAGTACTGAGCACCGAGCACCCTGAGTACTGAGCACCCAGCACCCTGATCACTGAGCACGGTGCACCCCGACGACTGAGCACCCAGCACCCTGAGCCCTGAGCACCCAGCAACTTGAGTACTGAGCACCGAGCACCCCGAGCACTGAGCACCCAGCACCCTGAGTACTTAGCACTGAGCACCCTGAGTACTGAGCACCAAGCACCCCGAGTACTGAGCACTGAGCACCCTGAATACTGAGCACCCAGCACCCTGAGCACTGAGCACCCATCACCCTGAGTACTGAGCACTGAGAACCCTGAGTACTGAGCAACCAGCACCCTGAGCACTGAGCACTGAGCACCCAGCACCCCGAGCACTGAGCACCCAGCACCCCGAGCACTGAGCACCCAGCACCCTGAGCACTGAGCACCCAGCACCCTGAGCACTGAGCACCCAGCACCCTGAGTACTGAGCACCCAGCACCCAGAGTACTGAGCACCCAGCACCCTGAGTACTGAGCACTCAGCACCCTGAGTACTGAGCACCAAGCACCCCGAGCACTGAGCACCCAGCACCTTGAGCACTGAGCACCCAGAGGACTGAGCACCCAGCACCCTGAGCACTGAGCACCGATCACCCTGAGCACTGAGCACCCAGCACCCCGAGCACTGAGCACCCAGGACCCTGAGTACTGAACACCCAGCACCCCGAGTACTGAGCACCCAGCACCCTGAGTACTGAGCACCCAGCACCCTGAGCACTGAGCACCCAGCACCCTGAGTACTGAACACCCTGAGTACTGAGCACTGAGCACTGAGAACCCTGAGTACTGAGCACCCTGAGGACTGAGCACCCAGCACCCTGTGCACTGAGCACCCAGCACCCTGAGTACTGACCACTGATCACCCTGAGTACTGACCACTGATCACCCTGAGCACTGAGCACCCAGCACACCGAGCACTGAGCACCCAGCACCCCGAGGACTGAGCACCCAGCACCCCGAGCACTGAGCACCCAGCACCCCGAGCACTGAGCACCCAGCACCCTGAGCACTGAGCACCCAGCACCCTGAGCACTGAGCACCCAGCACCCTGAGTACTGAGTACCCAGCACCCTGAGCACTGAGCACCCAGCACCCTGAGTACTGATCACCGAGCACCCCGAGCACTGAGCACCCAGCACCCTGAGCACTGAGCACCCAGCACCCCGAGCACTGAGCACCCAGCACCCTGAGCACCCAGCACGATGAGCAATGAGCACCCTGAGCACTGAGCACTGAGCACCCAGCACCCTGAGTACTGAGCACCCAACACTCTGAGCACTGAGCACCCAGCACGCTGAGTACTGAGCACTGAGCACAAAGCACCCTGAGTACTGAGCACCCAGAACTCCGAGCACTGAGCACCCAGCTCCCCGAGCACTGAGCATCCAGCACCCCGAGCACTGAGCACTGAGCACCCTGAGCACTGAGCACCCAGCACCCCGAGCGCTGAGCACTGAGCACCCTGAGTACTGAGCACCCAGCACCCCGAGTACTGAGCACTGAGAACCCTGAGTACTGAGCACCGAGCACCCCGAGCACTGAGCACCCAGCACCCTGAGCACTGAGCACCCAGCACCCCGAGCACTGAGCACCCAGCACCCTGAGCAATGAGCACCCTGAGCACTGAGCACTGAGCACCCAGCACCCTGAGTACTGAGCACCCAACACTCTGAGCACTGAGCACCCAGCACGCTGAGTACTGAGCACTGAGCACAAAGAACCCTGAGTACTGAGCACCCAGAACTCCGAGCACTGAGCACCCAGCTCCCCGAGCACTGAGCATCCAGCACCCCGAGCACTGAGCACTGAGCACCCTGAGCACTGAGCACCCAGCACCCCGAGCGCTGAGCACTGAGCACCCTGAGTACTGAGCACCCAGCACCCCGAGTACTGAGCACTGAGCACCCTGAGAACTGAGCACCCAGCACCCTGAGCACTGAGCACTGAGAACCCTGAGTACTGAGCACCGAGCACCCTGAGTACTGAGCACCCAGCACCCTGAGCACTGAGCACGGAGCACCCCGAGGACTGAGCACCCAGCACCCTGAGCACTGAGCACCCAGCACCTTGAGTACTGAGCACCGAGCACCCCGAGCACTGAGCACCCAGCACCCTGAGCACTGAGCACACAGCACCCTGAGTACTGAGCACCCAGCACCCTGAGTACTGAGCACCCAGCACCCTGAGTACTGAGCACAGAGCACCCCGAGCACTGAGCAACCAGCACCCTGAGTACTGAGCACTGAGCACCCTGAGTACTGAGCACCGAACACCCTGAGTACTGAGCACCCAGTACCCTGAGGACTGAGCACCCAGCACCCTGAGCACTGAGCACCCAGCACCCTGAGTACTGAGCACCCAGCACCCCGAGTACTGAGCACCCAGCACCCTTAGCACTGAGCACCCAGCACCCCGAGCACTGAGCACCCAGCACCCCGAGCACTGAGCACCCAGCACCCCGAGCACTGATCACCCAGCACCCTGAGCACTGAGCACCCAGCACCCTGAGCACTGAGCACCCAGCACCCAGAGCACTGAGCACCCAGCACCCCGAGCACTGAGCACCCAGCACCCCGAGCACTGATCACCCAGCACGCTGAGCAATGAGCACCCAGCACCCTGAGTACTGAGCACCATGAGTACTGAGCACACAGCTCCCTGAGCACTGAGCACCCAGCACCCTGAGCACTGAGCACCCAGCACCCTGAGCACTGAGCACCCTGAGTACTGAGCACTGAGCATCCTGAGTACTGAGCACTGATCACCCTGAGTACTGAGCACCCAGCACCCTGAGCACTGAGCACGGAGCACCCCGAGGACTGAGCACCCAGCACCCCGAGTACTGAGCACCGAGCACCCCGAGCACTAAGCAACCCGCACCCTGAGTACTTAGAACCCAGCACCCTGAGTACTGAGCACTGAGCTCCCCGAGTACTGAGCACACAGCATCCCGAGCACTGAGCACCCAGCACCCTGAGTACTGAGAACAGATCACTCTGAGTACTGAGCACCCAGCACCCTGAGTACTGAGCCCCCAGCACCCTGAGTACTGAGCACCCAGCACCCCGAGCACTGAGCACCCAGCACGCCGAGAATGAGCACCCAGCACCCTGAGTACTGAGAACCGAGCAACCTGAGTACTGAGCACCCAGCACCCTGAGTACTGAGCCCCCAGCACCCTGAGTACTGAGCACCCAGCACCCCGAGCACTGAGCACCCAGCACCTTGAGTACTGAGCACCCATCACCCTGAGTACTGAGCACTCAGCACCCTGAGTACTGAGCAGCGAGCACACCGAGCACTGAGCACCCAGCACCCTGAGCACGGAGCACCCCGAGGACTGAGCACCCAGCACCCTGAGCACTGAGCACCCAGCACCTTGAGTACTGAGCACCGAGCACCTCGAGCACTGAGCACCCAGCACCCTGAGTACTGAGCACGCAGCACCCTGAGCACTGAGCACCCAGCACCCTGAGCACTGAGCACCCAACACACAGAGTACTGAGCACCCAGCACCCTGAGCACTGAGCACCCAGCACCCTGAGTACTGATCACCCAGCACCCTGAGTACTGAACACCCAGCACCCTGAGCACTGAGCACTGAGTACCCTGAGCACTGAGTACTGAGCACTGAGCACCCTGAGCACTGAGCACCCAGCACACCGAGTACTGAACACACAGCACCCTGAGTACTGAACACCCAGCACCCTGAGCACTGAGCACTGAGCACCCTGAGCACTGAGTACTGAGCACTGAGCACCCTGAGCACTGAGAACCCAGCACACCGAGTACTGAGCACTGAGCACCCTGAGTACTGAGCACCAAGCACCCCGAGTACTGAGCAGTGAGCACCCTGAATACTGAGCACCCAGCACCCTGAGCACTGAGCACCCATCACCCTGAGTACTGAGCACTGAGAACCCGGAGTACTGAGCACCGAGCACCCTGAGTACTGAGCACCCAGCACCCTGATCACTGAGCACGGTGCACCCCGACGACTGAGCACCCAGCACCCTGAGCCCTGAGCACCCAGCAACTTGAGTACTGAGCACCGAGCACCCCGAGCACTGAGCACCCAGCACCCTGAGTACTTAGCACTGAGCACCCTGAGTACTGAGCACCAAGCACCCCGAGTACTGAGCACTGAGCACCCTGAATACTGAGCACCCAGCACCCTGAGCACTGAGCACCCATCACCCTGAGTACTGAGCACTGAGAACCCTGAGTACTGAGCAACCAGCACCCTGAGCACTGAGCACTGAGCACCCAGCACCCCGAGCACTGAGCACCCAGCACCCCGAGCACTGAGCACCCAGCACCCTGAGCACTGAGCACCCAGCACCCTGAGCACTGAGCACCCAGCACCCTGAGTACTGAGCACCCAGCACCCAGAGTACTGAGCACCCAGCACCCTGAGTACTGAGCACTCAGCACCCTGAGTACTGAGCACCAAGCACCCCGAGCACTGAGCACCCAGCACCTTGAGCACTGAGCACCCAGAGGACTGAGCACCCAGCACCCTGAGCACTGAGCACCGATCACCCTGAGCACTGAGCACCCAGCACCCCGAGCACTGAGCACCCAGGACCCTGAGTACTGAACACCCAGCACCCCGAGTACTGAGCACCCAGCACCCTGAGTACTGAGCACCCAGCACCCTGAGCACTGAGCACCCAGCACCCTGAGTACTGAACACCCTGAGTACTGAGCACTGAGCACTGAGAACCCTGAGTACTGAGCACCCTGAGGACTGAGCACCCAGCACCCTGTGCACTGAGCACCCAGCACCCTGAGTACTGACCACTGATCACCCTGAGTACTGACCACTGATCACCCTGAGCACTGAGCACCCAGCACACCGAGCACTGAGCACCCAGCACCCCGAGGACTGAGCACCCAGCACCCCGAGCACTGAGCACCCAGCACCCCGAGCACTGAGCACCCAGCACCCTGAGCACTGAGCACCCAGCACCCTGAGCACTGAGCACCCAGCACCCTGAGTACTGAGTACCCAGCACCCTGAGCACTGAGCACCCAGCACCCTGAGTACTGATCACCGAGCACCCCGAGCACTGAGCACCCAGCACCCTGAGCACTGAGCACCCAGCACCCCGAGCACTGAGCACCCAGCACCCTGAGCACCCAGCACGATGAGCAATGAGCACCCTGAGCACTGAGCACTGAGCACCCAGCACCCTGAGTACTGAGCACCCAACACTCTGAGCACTGAGCACCCAGCACGCTGAGTACTGAGCACTGAGCACAAAGCACCCTGAGTACTGAGCACCCAGAACTCCGAGCACTGAGCACCCAGCTCCCCGAGCACTGAGCATCCAGCACCCCGAGCACTGAGCACTGAGCACCCTGAGCACTGAGCACCCAGCACCCCGAGCGCTGAGCACTGAGCACCCTGAGTACTGAGCACCCAGCACCCCGAGTACTGAGCACTGAGAACCCTGAGTACTGAGCACCGAGCACCCTGAGTACTGAGCACCCAGCACCCTGAGCACTGAGCACGGAGCACCCCGAGGACTGAGCACCCAGCACCCCGAGTACTGAGCACCGAGCACCCCGAGCACTAAGCACCCCGCACCCTGAGTACTTAGAACCCAGCACCCTGAGTACTGAGCACTGAGCTCCCCGAGTACTGAGCACCCAGCATCCCGAGCACTGAGCACCCAGCACCCTGAGTACTGAGAACAGATCACCCTGAGTACTGAGCACCCAGCACCCTGAGTACTGAGCCCCCAGCACCCTGAGTACTGAGCACCCAGCACCCCGAGCACTGAGCACCCAGCACGCCGAGAATGAGCACCCAGCACCCTGAGTACTGAGAACCGAGCAACCTGAGTACTGAGCACCCAGCACCCTGAGTACTGAGCCCCCAGCACCCTGAGTACTGAGCACCCAGCACCCCGAGCACTGAGCACCCAGCACCCTGAGTACTGAGCACCCATCACCCTGAGTACTGAGCACTCAGCACCCTGAGTACTGAGCACCGAGCACACCGAACACTGAGCACCCAGCACCCTGAGCACGGAGCACCCCGAGGACTGAGCACCCAGCACCCTGAGCACTGAGCACCCAGCACCTTGAGTACTGAGCACCGAGCACCTCGAGCACTGAGCACCCAGCACCCTGAGTACTGAGCACGCAGCACCCTGAGCACTGAGCACCCAGCACCCTGAGCACTGAGCACCCAACACACAGAGTACTGAGCACCCAGCACCCTGAGCACTGAGCACCCAGCACCCTGAGTACTGATCACCCAGCACCCTGAGTACTGAACACCCAGCACCCTGAGCACTGAGCACTGAGTACCCTGAGCACTGAGTACTGAGCACTGAGCACCCTGAGCACTGAGCACCCAGCACACCGAGTACTGAACACACAGCACCCTGAGTACTGAACACCCAGCACCCTGAGCACTGAGCACTGAGCACCCTGAGCACTGAGTACTGAGCACTGAGCACCCTGAGCACTGAGAACCCAGCACACCGAGTACTGAGCACTGAGCACCCTGAGTACTGAGCACCAAGCACCCCGAGTACTGAGCAGTGAGCACCCTGAATACTGAGCACCCAGCACCCTGAGCACTGAGCACCCATCACCCTGAGTACTGAGCACTGAGAACCCGGAGTACTGAGCACCGAGCACCCTGAGTACTGAGCACCCAGCACCCTGATCACTGAGCACGGTGCACCCCGACGACTGAGCACCCAGCACCCTGAGCCCTGAGCACCCAGCAACTTGAGTACTGAGCACCGAGCACCCCGAGCACTGAGCACCCAGCACCCTGAGTACTTAGCACTGAGCACCCTGAGTACTGAGCACCAAGCACCCCGAGTACTGAGCACTGAGCACCCTGAATACTGAGCACCCAGCACCCTGAGCACTGAGCACCCATCACCCTGAGTACTGAGCACTGAGAACCCTGAGTACTGAGCAACCAGCACCCTGAGCACTGAGCACTGAGCACCCAGCACCCCGAGCACTGAGCACCCAGCACCCCGAGCACTGAGCACCCAGCACCCTGAGCACTGAGCACCCAGCACCCTGAGCACTGAGCACCCAGCACCCTGAGTACTGAGCACCCAGCACCCAGAGTACTGAGCACCCAGCACCCTGAGTACTGAGCACTCAGCACCCTGAGTACTGAGCACCAAGCACCCCGAGCACTGAGCACCCAGCACCTTGAGCACTGAGCACCCAGAGGACTGAGCACCCAGCACCCTGAGCACTGAGCACCGATCACCCTGAGCACTGAGCACCCAGCACCCCGAGCACTGAGCACCCAGGACCCTGAGTACTGAACACCCAGCACCCCGAGTACTGAGCACCCAGCACCCTGAGTACTGAGCACCCAGCACCCTGAGCACTGAGCACCCAGCACCCTGAGTACTGAACACCCTGAGTACTGAGCACTGAGCACTGAGAACCCTGAGTACTGAGCACCCTGAGGACTGAGCACCCAGCACCCTGTGCACTGAGCACCCAGCACCCTGAGTACTGACCACTGATCACCCTGAGTACTGACCACTGATCACCCTGAGCACTGAGCACCCAGCACACCGAGCACTGAGCACCCAGTACCCCGAGGACTGAGCACCCAGCACCCCGAGCACTGAGCACCCAGCACCCCGAGCACTGAGCACCCAGCACCCTGAGCACTGAGCACCCAGCACCCTGAGCACTGAGCACCCAGCACCCTGAGTACTGAGTACCCAGCACCCTGAGCACTGAGCACCCAGCACCCTGAGTACTGATCACCGAGCACCCCGAGCACTGAGCACCCAGCACCCTGAGCACTGAGCACCCAGCACCCCGAGCACTGAGCACCCAGCACCCTGAGCACCCAGCACGATGAGCAATGAGCACCCTGAGCACTGAGCACTGAGCACCCAGCACCCTGAGTACTGAGCACCCAACACTCTGAGCACTGAGCACCCAGCACGCTGAGTACTGAGCACTGAGCACAAAGCACCCTGAGTACTGAGCACCCAGAACTCCGAGCACTGAGCACCCAGCTCCCCGAGCACTGAGCATCCAGCACCCCGAGCACTGAGCACTGAGCACCCTGAGCACTGAGCACCCAGCACCCCGAGCGCTGAGCACTGAGCACCCTGAGTACTGAGCACCCAGCACCCCGAGTACTGAGCACTGAGAACCCTGAGTACTGAGCACCGAGCACCCTGAGTACTGAGCACCCAGCACCCTGAGCACTGAGCACGGAGCACCCCGAGGACTGAGCACCCAGCACCCCGAGTACTGAGCACCGAGCACCCCGAGCACTAAGCACCCCGCACCCTGAGTACTTAGAACCCAGCACCCTGAGTACTGAGCACTGAGCTCCCCGAGTACTGAGCACCCAGCATCCCGAGCACTGAGCACCCAGCACCCTGAGTACTGAGAACAGATCACCCTGAGTACTGAGCACCCAGCACCCTGAGTACTGAGCCCCCAGCACCCTGAGTACTGAGCACCCAGCACCCCGAGCACTGAGCACCCAGCACGCCGAGAATGAGCACCCAGCACCCTGAGTACTGAGAACCGAGCAACCTGAGTACTGAGCACCCAGCACCCTGAGTACTGAGCCCCCAGCACCCTGAGTACTGAGCACCCAGCACCCCGAGCACTGAGCACCCAGCACCCTGAGTACTGAGCACCCATCACCCTGAGTACTGAGCACTCAGCACCCTGAGTACTGAGCACCGAGCACACCGAACACTGAGCACCCAGCACCCTGAGCACGGAGCACCCCGAGGACTGAGCACCCAGCACCCTGAGCACTGAGCACCCAGCACCTTGAGTACTGAGCACCGAGCACCTCGAGCACTGAGCACCCAGCACCCTGAGTACTGAGCACGCAGCACCCTGAGCACTGAGCACCCAGCACCCTGAGCACTGAGCACCCAACACACAGAGTACTGAGCACCCAGCACCCTGAGCACTGAGCACCCAGCACCCTGAGTACTGATCACCCAGCACCCTGAGTACTGAACACCCAGCACCCTGAGCACTGAGCACTGAGCACCCTGAGCACTGAGTACTGAGCACTGAGCACCCTGAGCACTGAGAACCCAGCACACCGAGTACTGAGCACTGAGCACCCTGAGTACTGAGCACCAAGCACCCCGAGTACTGAGCAGTGAGCACCCTGAATACTGAGCACCCAGCACCCTGAGCACTGAGCACCCATCACCCTGAGTACTGAGCACTGAGAACCCGGAGTACTGAGCACCGAGCACCCTGAGTACTGAGCACCCAGCACCCTGATCACTGAGCACGGTGCACCCCGACGACTGAGCACCCAGCACCCTGAGCCCTGAGCACCCAGCAACTTGAGTACTGAGCACCGAGCACCCCGAGCACTGAGCACCCAGCACCCTGAGTACTTAGCACTGAGCACCCTGAGTACTGAGCACCAAGCACCCCGAGTACTGAGCACTGAGCACCCTGAATACTGAGCACCCAGCACCCTGAGCACTGAGCACCCATCACCCTGAGTACTGAGCACTGAGAACCCTGAGTACTGAGCAACCAGCACCCTGAGCACTGAGCACTGAGCACCCAGCACCCCGAGCACTGAGCACCCAGCACCCCGAGCACTGAGCACCCAGCACCCTGAGCACTGAGCACCCAGCACCCTGAGCACTGAGCACCCAGCACCCTGAGTACTGAGCACCCAGCACCCAGAGTACTGAGCACCCAGCACCCTGAGTACTGAGCACTCAGCACCCTGAGTACTGAGCACCAAGCACCCCGAGCACTGAGCACCCAGCACCTTGAGCACTGAGCACCCAGAGGACTGAGCACCCAGCACCCTGAGCACTGAGCACCGATCACCCTGAGCACTGAGCACCCAGCACCCCGAGCACTGAGCACCCAGGAACATGAGTACTGAACACCCAGCACCCCGAGTACTGAGCACCCAGCACCCTGAGTACTGAGCACCCAGCACCCTGAGCACTGAGCACCCAGCACCCTGAGTACTGAGCACCCTGAGGACTGAGCACCCAGCACCCTGTGCACTGAGCACCCAGCACCCTGAGTACTGACCACTGATCACCCTGAGTACTGACCACTGATCACCCTGAGCACTGAGCACCCAGCACACCGAGCACTGAGCACCCAGCACCCCGAGGACTGAGCACCCAGCACCCCGAGCACTGAGCACCCAGCACCCCGAGCACTGAGCACCCAGCACCCTGAGAACTGAGCACCCAGCACCCTGAGCACTGAGCACCCAGCACCCTGAGTACTGAGTACCCAGCACCCTGAGCACTGAGCACCCAGCACCCTGAGTACTGATCACCGAGCACCCCGAGCACGGAGCACCCAGCACCCTGAGCACTGAGCACCCAGCACCCCGAGCACTGAGCACCCAGCACCCTGAGCACCCAGCACGATGAGCAATGAGCACCCTGAGCACTGAGCACTGAGCACCCAGCACCCTGAGTACTGAGCACCCAACACTCTGAGCACTGAGCACCCAGCACGCTGAGTACTGAGCACTGAGCACAAAGCACCCTGAGTACTGAGCACCCAGAACTCCGAGCACTGAGCACCCAGCTCCCCGAGTACTGAGCATCCAGCACCCCGAGCACTGAGCACTGAGCACCCTGAGCACTGAGCACCCAGCACCCCGAGCGCTGAGCACTGAGCACCCTGAGTACTGAGCACCCAGCACCCCGAGTACTGAGCACTGAGAACCCTGAGTACTGAGCACCGAGCACCCTGAGTACTGAGCACCCAGCACCCTGAGCACTGAGCACGGAGCACCCCGAGGACTGAGCACCCAGCACCCCGAGTACTGAGCACCGAGCACCCCGAGCACTAAGCACCCCGCACCCTGAGTACTTAGAACCCAGCACCCTGAGTACTGAGCACTGAGCTCCCCGAGTACTGAGCACCCAGCATCCCGAGCACTGAGCACCCAGCACCCTGAGTACTGAGAACAGATCACCCTGAGTACTGAGCACCCAGCACCCTGAGTACTGAGCCCCCAGCACCCTGAGTACTGAGCACCCAGCACCCCGAGCACTGAGCACCCAGCACGCCGAGAATGAGCACCCAGCACCCTGAGTACTGAGAACCGAGCAACCTGAGTACTGAGCACCCAGCACCCTGAGTACTGAGCCCCCAGCACCCTGAGTACTGAGCACCCAGCACCCCGAGCACTGAGCACCCAGCACCCTGAGTACTGAGCACCCATCACCCTGAGTACTGAGCACTCAGCACCCTGAGTACTGAGCACCGAGCACACCGAACACTGAGCACCCAGCACCCTGAGCACGGAGCACCCCGAGGACTGAGCACCCAGCACCCTGAGCACTGAGCACCCAGCACCTTGAGTACTGAGCACCGAGCACCTCGAGCACTGAGCACCCAGCACCCTGAGTACTGAGCACGCAGCACCCTGAGCACTGAGCACCCAGCACCCTGAGCACTGAGCACCCAACACACAGAGTACTGAGCACCCAGCACCCTGAGCACTGAGCACCCAGCACCCTGAGTACTGATCACCCAGCACCCTGAGTACTGAACACCCAGCACCCTGAGCACTGAGCACTGAGTACCCTGAGCACTGAGTACTGAGCACTGAGCACCCTGAGCACTGAGCACCCAGCACACCGAGTACTGAACACACAGCACCCTGAGTACTGAACACCCAGCACCCTGAGCACTGAGCACTGAGCACCCTGAGCACTGAGTACTGAGCACTGAGCACCCTGAGCACTGAGAACCCAGCACACCGAGTACTGAGCACTGAGCACCCTGAGTACTGAGCACCAAGCACCCCGAGTACTGAGCAGTGAGCACCCTGAATACTGAGCACCCAGCACCCTGAGCACTGAGCACCCATCACCCTGAGTACTGAGCACTGAGAACCCGGAGTACTGAGCACCGAGCACCCTGAGTACTGAGCACCCAGCACCCTGATCACTGAGCACGGTGCACCCCGACGACTGAGCACCCAGCACCCTGAGCCCTGAGCACCCAGCAACTTGAGTACTGAGCACCGAGCACCCCGAGCACTGAGCACCCAGCACCCTGAGTACTTAGCACTGAGCACCCTGAGTACTGAGCACCAAGCACCCCGAGTACTGAGCACTGAGCACCCTGAATACTGAGCACCCAGCACCCTGAGCACTGAGCACCCATCACCCTGAGTACTGAGCACTGAGAAAACTGAGTACTGAGCAACCAGCACCCTGAGCACTGAGCACTGAGCACCCAGCACCCCGAGCACTGAGCACCCAGCACCCCGAGCACTGAGCACCCAGCACCCTGAGCACTGAGCACCCAGCACCCTGAGCACTGAGCACCCAGCACCCTGAGTACTGAGCACCCAGCACCCAGAGTACTGAGCACCCAGCACCCTGAGTACTGAGCACTCAGCACCCTGAGTACTGAGCACCAAGCACCCCGAGCACTGAGCACCCAGCACCTTGAGCACTGAGCACCCAGAGGACTGAGCACCCAGCACCCTGAGCACTGAGCACCGATCACCCTGAGCACTGAGCACCCAGCACCCCGAGCACTGAGCACCCAGGACCCTGAGTACTGAACACCCAGCACCCCGAGTACTGAGCACCCAGCACCCTGAGTACTGAGCACCCAGCACCCTGAGCACTGAGCACCCAGCACCCTGAGTACTGAACACCCTGAGTACTGAGCACTGAGCACTGAGAACCCTGAGTACTGAGCACCCTGAGGACTGAGCACCCAGCACCCTGTGCACTGAGCACCCAGCACCCTGAGTACTGACCACTGATCACCCTGAATACTGACCACTGATCACCCTGAGCACTGAGCACCCAGCACACCGAGCACTGAGCACCCAGCACCCCGAGGACTGAGCACCCAGCACCCCGAGCACTGAGCACCCAGCACCCCGAGCACTGAGCACCCAGCACCCTGAGCACTGAGCACCCAGCACCCTGAGCACTGAGCACCCAGCACCCTGAGTACTGAGTACCCAGCACCCTGAGCACTGAGCACCCAGCACCCTGAGTACTGATCACCGAGCACCCCGAGCACTGAGCACCCAGCACCCTGAGCACTGAGCACCCAGCACCCCGAGCACTGAGCACCCAGCAACCTGAGCACCCAGCACGATGAGCAATGAGCACCCTGAGCACTGAGCACTGAGCACCCAGCACCCTGAGTACTGAGCACCCAACACTCTGAGCACTGAGCACCCAGCACGCTGAGTACTGAGCACTGAGCACAAAGCACCCTGAGTACTGAGCACCCAGAACTCCGAGCACTGAGCACCCAGCTCCCCGAGCACTGAGCATCCAGCACCCCGAGCACTGAGCACTGAGCACCCTGAGCACTGAGCACCCAGCACCCCGAGCGCTGAGCACTGAGCACCCTGAGTACTGAGCACCCAGCACCCCGAGTACTGAGCACTGAGAACCCTGAGTACTGAGCACCGAGCACCCTGAGTACTGAGCACCCAGCACCCTGAGCACTGAGCACGGAGCACCCCGAGGACTGAGCACCCAGCACCCCGAGTACTGAGCACCGAGCACCCCGAGCACTAAGCACCCCGCACCCTGAGTACTTAGAACCCAGCACCCTGAGTACTGAGCACTGAGCTCCCCGAGTACTGAGCACCCAGCATCCCGAGCACTGAGCACCCAGCACCCTGAGTACTGAGAACAGATCACCCTGAGTACTGAGCACCCAGCACCCTGAGTACTGAGCCCCCAGCACCCTGAGTACTGAGCACCCAGCACCCCGAGCACTGAGCACCCAGCACGCCGAGAATGAGCACCCAGCACCCTGAGTACTGAGAACCGAGCAACCTGAGTACTGAGCACCCAGCACCCTGAGTACTGAGCCCCCAGCACCCTGAGTACTGAGCACCCAGCACCCCGAGCACTGAGCACCCAGCACCCTGAGTACTGAGCACCCATCACCCTGAGTACTGAGCACTCAGCACCCTGAGTACTGAGCACCGAGCACACCGAACACTGAGCACCCAGCACCCTGAGCACGGAGCACCCCGAGGACTGAGCACCCAGCACCCTGACCACTGAGCACCCAGCACCTTGAGTACTGAGCACCGAGCACCTCGAGCACTGAGCACCCAGCACCCTGAGTACTGAGCACGCAGCACCCTGAGCACTGAGCACCCAGCACCCTGAGCACCCAACACACAGAGTACTGAGCACCCAGCACCCTGAGCACTGAGCACCCAGCACCCTGAGTACTGATCACCCAGCACCCTGAGTACTGAACACCCAGCACCCTGAGCACTGAGCACTGAGTACCCTGAGCACTGAGTACTGAGCACTGAGCACCCTGAGCACTGAGCACCCAGCACACCGAGTACTGAACACACAGCACCCTGAGTACTGAACACCCAGCACCCTGAGCACTGAGCACTGAGCACCCTGAGCACTGAGTACTGAGCACTGAGCACCCTGAGCACTGAGAACCCAGCACACCGAGTACTGAGCACTGAGCACCCTGAGTACTGAGCACCAAGCACCCCGAGTACTGAGCAGTGAGCACCCTGAATACTGAGCACCCAGCACCCTGAGCACTGAGCACCCATCACCCTGAGTACTGAGCACTGAGAACCCGGAGTACTGAGCACCGAGCACCCTGAGTACTGAGCACCCAGCACCCTGATCACTGAGCACGGTGCACCCCGACGACTGAGCACCCAGCACCCTGAGCCCTGAGCACCCAGCAACTTGAGTACTGAGCACCGAGCACCCCGAGCACTGAGCACCCAGCACCCTGAGTACTTAGCACTGAGCACCCTGAGTACTGAGCACCAAGCACCCCGAGTACTGAGCACTGAGCACCCTGAATACTGAGCACCCAGCACCCTGAGCACTGAGCACCCATCACCCTGAGTACTGAGCACTGAGAACCCTGAGTACTGAGCAACCAGCACCCTGAGCACTGAGCACTGAGCACCCAGCACCCCGAGCACTGAGCACCCAGCACCCCGAGCACTGAGCACCCAGCACCCTGAGCACTGAGCACCCAGCACCCAGAGTACTGAGCACCCAGCACCCTGAGTACTGAGCACTCAGCACCCTGAGTACTGAGCACTCAGCACCCTGAGTACTGAGCACCAAGCACCCCGAGCACTGAGCACCCAGCACCTTGAGCACTGAGCACCCTGAGGACTGAGCACCCAGCACCCTGAGCACTGAGCACCGATCACGCTGAGCACTGAGCACCCAGCACCCCGAGCACTGAGCACCCAGCACCCTGAGTACTGAACACCCAGCACCCCGAGTACTGAGCACCCAGCACCCTGAGTACTGAGCACCCAGCACCCCGAGCACTGAGCACCCAGCACCCTGAGTACTGAACACCCTGGGTACTGAGCACTGAGCACTGAGAACCCTGAGTACTGAGCACCCTGAGGACTGAGCACCCAGCACCCTGTGCACTGAGCACCCAGCACCCTGAGTACTGACCACTGATCACCCTGAGTACTGACCACTGATCACCCTGAGCACTGATCAACCAGCACACCGAGCACTGAGCACCCAGCACCCCGAGGACTGAGCACCCAGCACCCCGAGCACTGAGCACCCAGCATCCCGAGCACTGAGCACCCAGCACCCTGAGCACTGAGCACCCAGCACCCTGAGCACTGAGCACCCAGCACCCTGAGTACTGAGTACCCAGCACCCTGAGCACTGAGCACCCAGCACCCTGAGTACTGATCACCGAGCACCCCGAGCACTGAGCACCCAGCACCCTGAGCACTGAGCACCCAGCACCCCGAGCACTGAGCACCCAGCACCCTGAGCACCCAGCACGATGAGCAATGAGCACCCTGAGCACTGAGCACTGAGCACCCAGCACCCTGAGTACTGAGCACCCAACACTCTGAGCACTGAGCACCCAGCACGCTGAGTACTGAGCACTGAGCACAAAGCACCCTGAGTACTGAGCACCCAGAACTCCGAGCACTGAGCACCCAGCTCCCCGAGCACTGAGCATCCAGCACCCCGAGCACTGAGCACTGAGCACCCTGAGCACTGAGCACCCAGCACCCCGAGCGCTGAGCACTGAGCACCCTGAGTACTGAGCACCCAGCACCCCGAGTACTGAGCACTGAGCACCCTGAGAACTGAGCACCCAGCACCCTGAGCACTGAGCACTGAGAACCCTGAGTACTGAGCACCGAGCACCCTGAGTACTGAGCACCCAGCACCCTGAGCACTGAGCACACAGCACCCTGAGTACTGAGCACCCAGCACCCTGAGTACTGAGCACCCAGCACCCTGAGTTCTGAGAACAGAGCACCCCGAGCACTGAGCACCCAGCACCCTGAGTACTGAGCACTGAGCACCCTGAGTACTGAGCACCGAACACCCTGAGAACTGAGCACCCAGCACCCTGAGGACTGAGCACCCAGCACCCTGAGCACTGAGCACCCAGCACCCTGAGCACTGAGCACCCAGCACCCCGAGCACTGAGCACCCAGCACCCCGAGCACTGAGCACCCAGCACCCCGAGCACTGAGCTCCCAGCACCCCGAGCACTGATCACCCAGCACCCTGAGCACTGAGCACCCAGCACCCTGAGCACTGAGCACCCAGCACCCAGAGCACTGAGCACCCAGCACCACGAGCACTGAGCACCCAGCACCCCGAGCACTGATCACCCAGCACCCTGAGCACTGAGCACCCAGCACCCTGAGCACTGAGCACCCAGCACCCTGAGTACTGATTACCCAGCACCCTGAGCACTGAGCACCCAGCACCATGAGTACTGATCACCTAGCACCCCGAGCACTGAGCACCCAGCACCCTGAGTACTGAGCACCCAGCACCCTGAGTACTGAGCACCCAGCACCCTGAGTACTGAGCACCCAACACCCTGAGCACTGAGCACAAAGCACGCTGAGTACTGAGCACTGAGCATCCTGAGTACTGAGCACCGAGGACCCTGAGCACTGAGCACCCAGCACGCTGAGTACTGAGCACTGAGCACCCAGAGTACTGAGCACCGAGCACCCTGAGTACTGAGCACCCAGCACCCTGAGCACTGAGCACCCAGCACCCCGAGTACTGAGCACCCAGCACCCCGAGTACTGAGCACCGAGCACCCCGAGCACTAAGCACCCCGCACCCTGAGTACTTAGAACCCAGCACCCTGAGTACTGAGCACTGAGCTCCCCGAGTACTGAGCACCCAGCATCCCGAGCACTGAGCACCCAGCACCCTGAGTACTGAGCACCCAGCACCCCGAGCACTGAGCACCCAGCACGCCGAGAATGAGCACCCAGCACCCTGAGTACTGAGAACCGAGCAACCTGAGTACTGAGCACCCAGCACCCTGAGTACTGAGCCCCCAGCACCCTGAGTACTGAGCACCCAGCACCCCGAGCACTGAGCACCCAGCACCCTGAGTACTGAGCACCCATCACCCTGAGTACTGAGCACTCAGCACCCTGAGTACTGAGCACCGAGCACACCGAACACTGAGCACCCAGCACCCTGAGCACGGAGCACCCCGAGGACTGAGCACCCAGCACCCTGAGCACTGAGCACCCAGCACCTTGAGTACTGAGCACCGAGCACCTCGAGCACTGAGCACCCAGCACCCTGAGTACTGAGCACGCAGCACCCTGAGCACTGAGCACCCAGCACCCTGAGCACTGAGCACCCAACACACAGAGTACTGAGCACCCAGCACCCTGAGCACTGAGCACCCAGCACCCTGAGTACTGATCACCCAGCACCCTGAGTACTGAACACCCAGCACCCTGAGCACTGAGCACTGAGTACCCTGAGCACTGAGTACTGAGCACTGAGCACCCTGAGCACTGAGCACCCAGCACACCGAGTACTGAACACACAGCACCCTGAGTACTGAACACCCAGCACCCTGAGCACTGAGCAGTGAGCACCCTGAGCACTGAGTACTGAGCACTGAGCACCCTGAGCACTGAGAACCCAGCACACCGAGTACTGAGCACTGAGCACCCTGAGTACTGAGCACCAAGCACCCCGAGTACTGAGCAGTGAGCACCCTGAATACTGAGCACCCAGCACACTGAGCACTGAGCACCCATCACCCTGAGTACTGAGCACTGAGAACCCGGAGTACTGAGCACCGAGCACCCTGAGTACTGAGCACCTAGCACCCTGATCACTGAGCACGGTGCACCCCGACGTCTGAGCACCCAGCACCCTGAGCCCTGAGCACCCAGCAACTTGAGTACTGAGCACCGAGCACCCCGAGCACTGAGCACCCAGCACCCTGAGTACTTAGCACTGAGCACCCTGAGTACTGAGCACCAAGCACCCCGAGTACTGAGCACTGAGCACCCTGAATACTGAGCACCCAGCACCCTGAGCACTGAGCACCCATCACCCTGAGTACTGAGCACTGAGAACCCTGAGTACTGAGCAACCAGCACCCTGAGCACTGAGCACTGAGCACCCAGCACCCCGAGCACTGAGCGCCCAGCACCCCGAGCACTGAGCACCCAGCACCCTGAGCACTGA
Organism: Microtus oregoni; assembly: GCF_018167655.1. Taxonomy (NCBI): domain Eukaryota; kingdom Metazoa; phylum Chordata; class Mammalia; order Rodentia; family Cricetidae; genus Microtus; species Microtus oregoni. The sequence continues at coordinate 1,335,199 of NW_024544785.1, read as the reverse complement.
GCACCCAGCACCCTGAGCACTGAGCACCCAGCACACTGAGTACTGAGCACCCAGCACCCAGAGTACTGAGCACCCAGCACCCTGAGTACTGAGCACTCAGCACCCTGAGTACTGAGCACCAAGCACCCCGAGCACTGAGCACCCAGCACCTTGAGCACTGAGCACCCTGAGGACTGAGCACCCAGCACCCTGAGCACTGAGCACCGATCACCCTGAGCACTGAGCACCCAGCACCCCGAGCACTGAGCACCCAGCACCCTGAGCACTGAGCACCCAGCACCATGAGTACTGATCACCGAGCACCCCGAGCACTGAGCACCCAGCACTCTGAGTACTGAGCACCCAGCACCCTGAGTACTTAGCACCCAGCACCCTGAGTACTGAGCACCCAACACCCTGAGCACTGAGCACAAAGCACGCTGAGTACTGAGCACTGAGCATCCTGAGTACTGAGCACCGAGGACCCTGAGCACTGAGCACCCAGCACGCTGAGTACTGAGCACTGAGCACCCAGAGTACTGAGCACCGAGCACCCTGAGTACTGAGCACCCAGCACCCAGAGCACTGAGCACCCAGCACCCCGAGTACTGAGCACCCAGCACCCCGAGTACTGAGCACCGAGCACCCCGAGCACTAAGCAACCCGCACCCTGAGTACTTAGAACCCAGCACCCTGAGTACTGAGCACTGAGCTCCCCGAGTACTGAGCACCCAGCATCCCGAGCACTGAGCACCCAGCCCCCTGAGTACTGAGAACAGATCACCCTGAGTACTGAGCACCCAGCACCCTGAGTACTGAGCCCCCAGCACCCTGAGTACTGAGCACCCAGCACCCCGAGCACTGAGCACCCAGCACGCCGAGAATGAGCACCCAGCACCCTGAGTACTGAGAACCGAGCAACCTGAGTACTGAGCACCCAGCACCCTGAGTACTGAGCCCCCAGCACCCTGAGTACTGAGCACCCAGCACCCCGAGCACTGAGCACCCAGCACCTTGAGTACTGAGCACCCATCACCCTGAGTACTGAGCACTCAGCACCCTGAGTACTGAGCACCGAGCACACCGAGCACTGAGCACCCAGCACCCTGAGCACGGAGCACCCCGAGGACTGAGCACCCAGCACCCTGAGCACTGAGCACCCAGCACCTTGAGTACTGAGCACCGAGCACCTCGAGCACTGAGCACCCAGCACCCTGAGTACTGAGCACGCAGCACCCTGAGCACTGAGCACCCAGCACCCTGAGCACTGAGCACCCAACACACAGAGTACTGAGCACCCAGCACCCTGAGCACTGAGCACGCAGCACCCTGAGTACTGATCACCCAGCACCCTGAGTACTGAACACCCAGCACCCTGAGCACTGAGCACTGAGTACCCTGAGCACTGAGTACTGAGCACTGAGCACCCTGAGCACTGAGCACCCAGCACACCGAGTACTGAACACACAGCACCCTGAGTACTGAACACCCAGCACCCTGACCACTGAGCACTGAGCACCCTGAGCACTGAGTACTGAGCACTGAGCACCCTGAGCACTGAGAACCCAGCACACCGAGTACTGAGCACTGAGCACCCTGAGTACTGAGCACCAAGCACCCCGAGTACTGAGCAGTGAGCACCCTGAATACTGAGCACCCAGCACCCTGAGCACTGAGCACCCATCACCCTGAGTACTGAGCACTGAGAACCCGGAGTACTGAGCACCGAGCACCCTGAGTACTGAGCACCCAGCACCCTGATCACTGAGCACGGTGCACCCCGACGACTGAGCACCCAGCACCCTGAGCCCTGAGCACCCAGCAACTTGAGTACTGAGCACCGAGCACCCCGAGCACTGAGCACCCAGCACCCTGAGTACTTAGCACTGAGCACCCTGAGTACTGAGCACCAAGCACCCCGAGTACTGAGCACTGAGCACCCTGAATACTGAGCACCCAGCACCCTGAGCACCCATCACCCTGAGTACTGAGCACTGAGAACCCTGAGTACTGAGCAACCAGCACCCTGAGCACTGAGCACTGAGCACCCAGCACTTCGAGCACTGAGCACCCAGCACCCCGAGCACTGAGCACCCAGCACCCTGAGCACTGAGCACCCAGCACCCTGAGCACTGAGCACCCAGCACCCTGAGTACTGAGCACCCAGCACCCAGAGTACTGAGCACCCAGCACCCTGAGTACTGAGCACTCAGCACCCTGAGTACTGAGCACCAAGCACCCCGAGCACTGAGCACCCAGCACCTTGAGCACTGAGCACCCTGAGGACTGAGCACCCAGCACCCTGAGCACTGAGCACCGATCACCCTGAGCACTGAGCACCCAGCACCCCGAGCACTGAGCACCCAGCACCCTGAGTACTGAACACCCAGCCCCCCGAGTACTGAGCACCCAGCACCCTGAGTACTGAGCACCCAGCACCCCGAGCACTGAGCACCCAGCACCCTGAGTACTGAACACCCTGAGTACTGAGCACTGAGCACTGAGAACCCTGAGTACTGAGCACCCTGAGGACTGAGCACCCAGCACCCTGTGCACTGAGCACCCAGCACCCTGAGTACTGACCACTGATCACCCTGAGCACTGAGCACCCAGCACACCGAGCACTGAGCACCCAGCACCCTGAGTACTGAGCACCCAGCACCCTGAGCACTGAGCACTGAGCACCCAGCACCCTGAGCACTGAGCACCCAGCACCCCGAGCACTGAGCACCCTGAGCACTGAGCACCCAGCACCCTGAGTACTGAGCACCCTGTGTACTGAGCACCGATCACCCTGAGCACTGCGCACCCAGCACCCTGAGTACTGAGCATCCAGCACCCTGAGTACTGAGCACCCAGCACCCTGAGCACTGTGCACCCAGCAGCCTGAGTACTGAGCACCCAGCACCCTGAGCACTGAGCACACAGCACCCTGAGTACTGAGCACCCAGCACCCTGAGTACTGAGCACCCAGCACCCTGAGTACTGAGCACCGAGCACCCCGAGCACTGAGCAACCAGCACCCTGAGTACTGAGCACTGAGCACCCTGAGTACTGAGCACCAAACACCCTGAGTACTGAGCACCCAGCACCCTGAGGACTGAGCAGCCAGCACCCTGAGCACTGAGCACCCAGCACCCTGAGGACTGAGCACCCAGCACCCTGAGTACTGAGCACCCAGCACCCTGAGCACTGAGCACCCAGCACCCCGAGGACTGAGCAGCCAGCACCCCGAGCACTGAGCACCCAGCACCCCGAGCACTGAGCACCCAGCACACTGAGCACTGAGCACCCAGCACCCTGAGCACTGAGCACCCAGCACCCTGAGTACTGAGTACCCAGCACCCTGAGCACTGAGCACCCAGCACCCTGAGTACTGATCACCGAGCACCCCGAGCACTGAGCACCCAGCACCCTGAGCACTGAGCACCCAGCACCCCGAGCACTGAGCACCCAGCACCCTGAGCACCCAGCACCCTGAGCACTGAGCACCCTGAGCACTGAGCACCCAGCACCCTGAGTACTGAGCACCCAACACTCTGAGCACTGAGCACCCAGCACGCTGAGTACTGAGCACTGAGCACAAAGCACCCTGAGTACTGAGCACCCAGAACTGCGAGCACTGAGCACCCAGCTCCCCGAGCACTGAGCATCCAGCACCCCGAGCACTGAGCACTGAGCACCCTGAGCACTGAGCACCCAGCACCCCGAGCGCTGAGCACTGAGCACCCTGAGTACTGAGCACTGAGCACCCCGAGAACTGAGCACTGAGCACCCTGAGAACTGAGCACCCAGTACCCTGAGCACTGAGCACTGAGAACCCTGAGTACTGAGCACCGAGCACCCTAAGTACTGAGCACCCAGCACCCTGAGCACTGAGCACGGAGCACCCCGAGGACTGAGCACCCAGCACCCTGAGCACTGAGCACCCAGCACCTTGAGTACTGAGCACCGAGCACCCCGAGCACTGAGCACCCAGCACCCTGAATACTGAGCACCCAACACCCTGAGCACTGAGAACCCAGCACCCCGAGCACTGAGCACACAGCACCCCGAGCACTGAGCACCCAGCACCCTGAGTACTGAGCACCCAACACCCAGAGTACTGAGCACCCAGCACCCTGAGCACTGAGCACCCAGCACCCTGAGTACTGAGAACAGATCACCCTGAGTACTGAGCACCCAGCACCCTGAGTACTGAGCACACAGCACCCCGAGCACTGAGCACCCAGCACCCTGAGTACTGAGCACCCAACACCCAGAGTACTGAGCACCCAGCACCCTGAGTACTGAGCCCCCAGCACCCTGAGTACTGAGCACCCAGCACCCCGAGCACTGAGCACCCAGCACCCCGAGAATGAGCACCCAGCACCCTGAGTACTGAGCACTGAGCACCCTGAATACTGAGCACCAAGCACCCCGAGTACTGAGCACTGAGCACCCTGAATACTGAGCACCCAGCACCCTGAGCACTGAGCACCCATCACCCTGAGTACTGAGCACTGAGAACCCTGAGTACTGAGCAACCAGCACCCTGAGCACTGAGCACTGAGCACCCAGCACTTCGAGCACTGAGCACCCAGCACCCCGAGCACTGAGCACCCAGCACCCTGAGCACTGAGCACCCAGCTCCCTGAGCACTGAGCACCCAGCACCCTGAGTACTGAGCAACCAGCACCCTGAGCACTGAGCACTGAGCACCCAGCACTTCGAGCACTGAGCACCCAGCACCCCGAGCACTGAGCACCCAGCACCCTGAGCACTGAGCACCCAGCACCCTGAGCACTGAGCACCCAGCACCCTGAGTACTGAGCACCCAGCACCCAGAGTACTGAGCACCCAGCACCCTGAATACTGAGCACTCAGCACCCTGAGTACTGAGCACCAAGCACCCCGAGCACTGAGCACCCAGCACCTTGAGCACTGAGCACCCTGAGGACTGAGCACCCAGCACCCTGAGCACTGAGCACCGATCACCCTGAGCACTGAGCACCCAGCACCCCGAGCACTGAGCACCCAGCACCCTGAGTACTGAACACCCTGAGTACTGAGCACTGAGCACTGAGAACCCTGAGTACTGAGCACCCTGAGGACTGAGCACCCAGCACCCTGTGCACTGAGCACCCAGCACCCTGAGTACTGACCACTGATCACCCTGAGCACTGAGCACCCAGCACACCGAGCACTGAGCACCCAGCACCCTGAGTACTGAGCACCCAGCACCCTGAGCACTGAGCACTGAGCACACAGCACCCTGAGCACTGAGCACCCAGCACCCCGAGCACTGAGCACCCTGAGCACTGAGCACCCAGCACCCTGAGTACTGAGCACCCTGTGTACTGAGCACCGATCACCCTGAGCACTGCGCACCCAGCACCCTGAGTACTGAGCACCCAGCACCCTGAGTACTGAGCACCCAGCACCCTGAGCACTGTGCACCCAGCACCCTGAGTACTGAGCACCCAGCACCCTGAGCACTGAGCACACAGCACCCTGAGTACTGAGCACCCAGCACCCTGAGTACTGAGCACCCAGAACCCTGAGTACTGAGCACCGAGCACCCCGAGCACTGAGCAACCAGCACCCTGAGTACTGAGCACTGAGCACCCTGAGTACTGAGCACCAAACACCCTGATTACTGAGCACCCAGCACCCTGAGGACTGAGCACGCAGCACCCTGAGCACTGAGCACCCAGCACCCTGAGGACTGAGCACCCAGCACCCTGAGTACTGAGCACCCAGCACCCTGAGCACTGAGCACCCAGCACCCCGAGGACTGAGCACCCAGCACCCCGAGCACTGAGCACCCAGCACCCTGAGCACTGAGCACCCAGCACCCTGAGCACTGAGCACCCAGCTCCCTGAGCACTGAGCACCCAGCACCCTGAGTACTGAGTACCCAGCACCCTGAGCACTGAGCACCCAGCACCCTGAGTACTGATCACCGAGCACCCCGAGCACTGAGCACCCAGCACCCTGAGCACTGAGCACCCAGCACCCCGAGCACTGAGCACCCAGCACCCTGAGCACCCAGCACCCTGAGCACTGAGCACCCTGAGCACTGAGCACCCAGCACCCTGAGTACTGAGCACCCAACACTCTGAGCACTGAGCACCCAGCACGCTGAGTACTGAGCACTGAGCACAAAGCACCCTGAGTACTGAGCACCCAGAACTCCGAGCACTGAGCACCCAGCTCCCCGAGCACTGAGCATCCAGCACCCCGAGCACTGAGCACTGAGCACCCTGAGCACTGAGCACCCAGCACCCCGAGCGCTGAGCACTGAGCACCCTGAGTACTGAGCACTGAGCACCCCGAGTACTGAGCACTGAGCACCCTGAGAACTGAGCACCCAGCACCCTGAGCACTTAGCACTGAGAACCCTGAGTACTGAGCACCGAGCACCCTGAGTACTGAGCACCCAGCACCCTGAGTACTGAGCACACAGCACCCCGAGCACTGAGCACCCAGCACCCTGAGTACTGAGCACCCAACACCCAGAGTACTGAGCACCCAGCACCCTGAGTACTGAGCCCCCAGCACCCTGAGTACTGAGCACCCAGCACCCCGAGCAATGAGCACCCAGCACCCCGAGAATGAGCACCCAGCACCCTGAGTACTGAGAACCGAGCACCCTGAGTACTGAGCACCCAGCACCCTGAGTACTGAGCCCCCAGCACCCTGAGTACTGAGCACCCAGCACCCCGAGCACTGAGCACCCAGCACCCTGAGTACTGAGCACCCATCACCCTGAGTACTGAGCACTCAGCACCCTGAGTACTGAGCACCGAGCACACCGAGCACTGAGCACCCAGCACCCTGAGCACGGAGCACCCCGAGGACTGAGCACCCAGCACCCTGAGCACTGAGCACCCAGCACCTTGAGTACTGAGCACCGAACACCTCGAGCACTGAGCACCCAGCACCCTGAGTACTGAGCACGCAGCACCCTGAGCACTGAGCACCCAGCACACTGAGCACTGAGCACCCAACACCCAGAGTACTGAGCACCCAGCACCCTGAGCACTGAGCACCCAGCACCCTGAGTACTGATCACCCAGCACCCTGAGTACTGAACACCCAGCACCCTGAGCACTGAGCACTGAGTACCCTGAGCACTGTGTACTGAGCACTGAGCACCCTGAGCACTGAGCACCCAGCACACCGAATACTGAACACACAGCACCCTGAGTACTGAACACCCAGCACCCTGAGCACTGAGCACTGAGCACCCTGAGCACTGAGTACTGAGCACTGAGCACCCTGAGCACTGAGCACCCAGCACACTGAGTACTGAACACCCAGCACCCTGAGTAATGCACACCCAGCACCCTGAGCACTGAGTACTGAGCACTGAGCACCCTGAGCACTGAGCACCCAGCACCCTGAGTACTGAGCACCCTGCACCCTGATTACTGAACACCCAGCACCCTGAGCACTGAGAACTGAGCACCCAACACCCCGAGCACTGAGCACTGAGCACCCTGAGCATAGAGCACCCAGCACCCCGAGTAATGAGCACTGAGCACACTGAGTACTGAGCACCAAGCACCCCGAGTACTGAGCACTGAGCACCATGAATACTGAGCACCCAGCACACTGAGCACTGAGCACTGAGCACCCAGCACCCTGAGCACTGAGCACTGAGCACCCAGCACCCCGAGCACTGAGCACCCAGCACCCCGAGCACTGAGCACCCAGCACCCTGAGCACTGAGCACCCAGCACCCTGAGCACTGAGCACCCAGCACCCTGAGTACTGAGCACCCAGCACCCAGAGTACTGAGCACCCAGCACCCTGAGTACTGAGCACTCAGCACCCTGAGTACTGAGCACCGAGCACCCCGAGCACTGAGCACCCAGCAACTTGAGCACTGAGCACCCTGAGGACTGAGCACCCAGCACCCTGAGCACTGAGCACCGATCACCCTGAGCACTGAGCACCCAGCACCCCGAGCACTGAGCACCCAGCACCCTGAGTACTGAGCACCCAGCACCCCGAGTACTGAGCACCCAGCACCCTGAGTACTGAGCACCCAGCACCCCGAGAACTGAGCACCCAGGACCCTGAGTACTGAACACCCTGAGTACTGAGCACTGAGCACTGAGCACCCTGAGTACTGACCACCCTGAGTACTGAGCACCCAGCACCCCGAGTACTGAGCACCCAGCACCCTGAGCACTGAGCACCCAGCACCCTGAGTACTGAGCACCCAGCACCCAGAGTACTGAGCACCCAGCACCCTGAGTACTGAGCACTCAGCACCCTGAGTACTGAGCACCGAGCACCCCGAGCACTGAGCACCCAGCAACTTCAGCACTGAGCACCCTGAGGACTGAGCACCCAGCACCCTGAGCACTGAGCACCGATCACCCTGAGCACTGAGCACCCAGCACCCCGAGCACTGAGCACCCAGCACCCTGAGTACTGAGCACCCAGCACCCCGAGTACTGAGCACCCAGCACCCTGAGTACTGAGCACCCAGCACCCCGAGAACTGAGCACCCAGCACCCTGAGTACTGAACACCCTGAGTACTGAGCACTGAGCACTGAGCACCCTGAGTACTGACCACCCTGAGCACTGAGCACCCAGCACCCTGAGTACTGACCACTGATCACCCTGAGCGCTGAGCACCCAGCACACCGAGCACTGAGCACCCAGCACCCTGAGTACTGAGCACCCAGCACCCTGAGCACTGAGCACCCAGCACCCTGAGTACTGCGCACCCAGCACCCTGAGTACTGAGCACCCAGCACCCTGGGCACTGAGCACCCAGCACCCTGAGTACTGAACACCGAGCACCCTGAGTACTGAGCACCCAGCACCCTGAGTACTGAGCACCCAGCACCCTGAGCACTGAGCAAACAGCACCCTGAGCACTGAGCACCAAGCACCCTGAGTACTGTGCACCCAGCAACCTGAGTACTGAACACCCAGCACCCTGAGCACTGAGCACTGAGCACCCAGCACCCTGAGCACTGAGCACTGATCACCCAGCACCCTGAGCACTGAGCACCCAGCACCCCGAGCACTGAGCACCCAGCACCCTGAGCACCCAGCACCCTGAGCACTGAGCACCCTGAGCACTGAGCACTGAGCACCCAGCACCCTGAGTACTGAGCACCCAACACTCTGAGCACTGAGCACCCAGCACCCCGAGTGCTGAGCGCTGAGCACCCTGAGTACTGAGCACACAGCACCCCGAGTACTGAGCACTGAGCACCCTGAGAACTGAGCACCCAGCACCCTGAGCACTGAGCACTGAGAACCCTGAGTACTGAGCACGGAGCACCCTGAGTACTGAGCACCCAGCACCCTGAGCACTGAGCACGGAGCACCCCGAGGACTGAGCACCCAGCACCCTGAGCACTGAGCACCCAGCAGCTTGAGTACTGAGCACCGAGCACCCCGAGCACTGAGCACCCAGCACCCTGAATACTGAGCACCCAGCACCCTGAGCACTGAGCACCCAGCACCCCGAGCACTGAGCACCCAGCACCCCGAGCACTGAGCACCCAGCACCCTGAGTACTGAGCACCCAACACCCAGAGTACTGAGCACCCAGCACCCTGAGCACTGAGCACCCAGCACCCTGAGTACTGAGCACCCAGCACCATGAGTACTGAGCACCCAGCACCCTGAGCACTGAGCACTGAGCACCCAACACCCTGAGCACTGAGCACTGAGCACCCAGCACCCCGAGCACTGAGCACCCAGCACCCCGAGCACTGAGCACCCAGCACCCTGAGCACTGAGCACCCAGCACCCTGAGCACTGAGCACCAAGCCCCCTGAGTACTGAGCACGCAGCACCATGAGTACTGAGCACCCAACACCCTGAGTACTGAGCACTCAGCACCCTGAGTACTGAGCACCGAGCACCCCTAGGACTGAGCACCCAGCACCCTGAGCACTGAGCACCCTGAGGACTGAGCACCCAGCACCCTGAGCACTGAGCACCTAGCACCCTGAGTACTGAGCACCGATCACCCTGAGCACTGAGCACCCAGGACCCCGAGCACTGAGCACCCAGCACCCTGAGTACAGAGCACCCAGCACCCCGAGTACTGAGCACCCAGCACCCCGAGCACTGAGCACCCAGCACCCTGAGTACTGTGCACCCTGAGTACTGAGCACCGATCACCCTGAGCACTGAGCACCCAGCACCCTGAGTACTGAGCACCCAGCACCCTGAGCACTGAGCACCCAGCACCCTGAGCTCTGAGCACCCAGCACCCTGAGTACTGAGCACCCAGCACCCTGAGTACTGAGTACCCAGCACCCTGAGCACTGAGCACCCAGCACCCTGAGTACTGAGCACTCAGCACCCTGAGTATTCAGCACCCAGCACCCTTAGTACTGAGCACCCAGCACCCTGAGCACTGAGCACCCAGCACCCTGAGTACTGAGCACCCAGCACCACCCTCAGCACTGAGCACCCAGCACCCCGAGCACTGAGCACCCAGCACCCTGATCACTGAGCACCCAGCACCCCGAGTACTGAGCACCCAGCACCCCGAGGACTGAGCACCGAGCACCCCGAGCACTGAGCACCCAGCACCCTGAGTACTGAGCACCCAGCACCCTGAGTACTGAGCACTGAGCACCCCGAGTACTGAGCACCCAGCACCCCGAGCACTGAGCAAACAGCAACCTGAGTACTGAGAACAGATCACCCTGAGTACTGAGCACCCAGCACCCTGAGTACTGAGCCCCCAGCACCCCGAGCACTGAGCACCCAGCACCCTGAGCACCCAGCACCCTGAGCACTGAGCACCCTGAGCCCTGAGCACTGAGCACCCAGCACCCTGAGTACTGAGCACCCAACACTCTGAGCACTGAGGACCCAGCACGCTGAGTACTGAGCACTGAGCACAAAGCACCCTGAGCACTGAGCACCCAGCTCCCCGAGCACTGAGCACCCAGCAACCCGAGCACTGAGCACCGAGCACCCTGAGCACTGAGCACCCAGCACCCCGAGTGCTGAGCACTGAGCACCCTGAGTACTGAGCACCCAGCACCCCGAGCACTGAGCACCCAGCACCCTGAGCACCCAGCACCCTGAGCACTGAGCACCCTGAGCACTGAGCACTGAGCACCCAGCACCCTGAGTACTGAGCACCCAACACTCTGAGCACTGAGCACCCAGCACGCTGAGTACTGAGCACTGAGCACAAAGCACCCTGAGTACTGAGCACCCAGAACTCCGAGCACTGAGCACCCAGCTCCCCGAGCACTGAGCATCCAGCACCCCGAGCACTGAGCACTGAGCACCCTGAGCACTGAGCACCCAGCACCCCGAGCGCTGAGCACTGAGCACCCTGAGTACTGAGCACTGAGCACCCCGAGTACTGAGCACTGAGCACCCTGAGCACTGAGCACCCAGCACCCTGAGCACTGAGCACTGAGAACCCTGAGTACTGAGCACCGAGCACCCTGAGTACTGAGCACCCAGCACCCTGAGCACTGAGCACGGAGCACCCCGAGGACTGAGCACCCAGCACCCTGAGCACTGAGCACCCAGCACCTTGAGTACTGAGCACCGAGCACCCCGAGCACTGAGCACCCAGCACCCTGAATACTGAGCACACAACACCCTGAGCACTGAGAACCCAGCACCCCGAGCACTGAGCACATAGCACCCCGAGCACTGAGCACCCAGCACCCTGAGTACTGAGCACCCAACACCCAGAGTACTGAGCACCCAGCACCCTGAGCACTGAGCACCCAGCACCCTGAGTACTGAGAACAGATCACACTGAGTACTGAGCACCCAGCACCCTGAGTACTGAGCACACAGCACCCCGAGCACTGAGCACCCAGCACCCTGAGTACTGAGCACCCAACACCCAGAGTACTGAGCACCCAGCACCCTGAGTACTGAGCCCCCAGCACCCTGAGTACTGAGCACCCAGCACCCCGAGCACTGAGCACCCAGCACCCCGAGAATGAGCACCCAGCACCCTGAGTACTGAGAACCGAGCACCCTGAGTACTGAGCACCCAGCACCCTGAGTACTGAGCCCCCAGCACCCGGAGTACTGAGCACCCAGCACCCGGAGCACTGAGCACCCAGCACCCTGAGTACTGAGCACCCATCACCCTGAGTACTGAGCACTCAGCACCCTGAGTACTGAGCACCGAGCACACCGAGCACTGAGCACCCAGCACCATGAGTACTGAGCACCCATCACCCTGAGTACTGAGCACTCAGCACCCTGAGCACTGAGCACCCAGCACCCTGAGCACTGAGCACCAAGCCCCCTGAGTACTGAGCACCCAGCACCATGAGTACTGAGCACCCAACACCCAGAGTACTGAGCACTCAGCACCCTGAGTACTGAGCACCGAGCACCCCTAGGACTGAGCACCCAGCACCCTGAGCACTGAGCAACCTGAGGACTGAGCACCCAGCACCCTGAGCACTGAGCACCTAGCACCCTGAGTACTGAGCACCGATCACCCTGAGCACTGAGCACCCAGGACCCCGAGCACTGAGCACCCAGCACCCTGAGTACAGAGCACCCAGCACCCAGAGTACTGAGCACCCAGCACCCCGAGCACTGAGCACCCAGCACCCTGAGTACTGTGCACCCTGAGTACTGAGCACCGATCACCCTGAGCACTGAGCACCCAGCACCCTGAGTACTGAGCACCCAGCACCCTGAGCACTGAGCATCCAGCACCCTGAGCTCTGAGCACCCAGCACCCTGAGTACTGAGCACCCAGCACCCTGAGTACTGAGCACCCAGCACCCTGAGCTCTGAGCACCCAGCACCCTGAGTACTGAGCACCCAGCAACCTGAGTACTGAGTACCCAGCACCCTGAGCACTGAGCACTGAGCACCCAGCACCCTGAGCACTGAGCACTGATCACCCAGCACCCTGAGCACTGAGCACCCAGCACCCCGAGCACTGAGCACCCAGCACCCTGAGCACCCAGCACCCTGAGCACTGAGCACCCTGAGCACTGAGCACTGAGCACCCAGCACCCTGAGTACTGAGCACCCAACACTCTGAGCACTGAGCACCCAGCACCCCGAGTGCTGAGCGCTGAGCACCCTGAGTACTGAGCACCCAGCACCCCGAGTACTGAGCACTGAGCACCCTGAGAACTGAGCACCCAGCACCCTGAGCACTGAGCACTGAGAACCCTGAGTACTGAGCACCGAGCACCCTGAGTACTGAGCACCCAGCACCCTGAGCACTGAGCACGGAGCACCCCGAGGACTGAGCACCCAGCACCCTGAGCACTGAGCACCCAGCAGCTTGAGTACTGAGCACCGAGGACCCCGAGCACTGAGCACCCAGCACACTGAATACTGAGCACCCAGCACCCTGAGCACTGAGCACCCAGCACCCCGAGCACTGAGCACCCAGCACCCCGAGCACTGAGCACCCAGCACCCTGAGTACTGAGCACCCAACACCCAGAGTACTGAGCACCCAGCACCCTGAGCACTGAGCACCCAGCACCCTGAGTACTGAGCACCCAGCACCATGAGTACTGAGCACCCAGCACCCTGAGCACTGAGCACTGAGCACCCAACACCCTGAGCACTGAGCACTGAGCACCCAGCACCCCGAGCACTGAGCACCCAGCACCCCGAGCACTGAGCACCCAGCACCCTGAGCACTGAGCACCCAGCACCCTGAGCACTGAGCACCAAGCCCCCTGAGTACTGAGCACCCAGCACCATGAGTACTGAGCACCCAACACCCTGAGTACTGAGCACTCAGCACCCTGAGTACTGAGCACCGAGCACCCCTAGGACTGAGCACCCAGCACCCTGAGCACTGAGCACCCTGAGGACTGAGCACCCAGCACCCTGAGCACTGAGCACCTAGCACCCTGAGTACTGAGCACCGATCACCCTGAGCACTGAGCACCCAGGACCCCGAGCACTGAGCACCCAGCACCCTGAGTACAGAGCACCCAGCACCCCGAGTACTGAGCACCCAGCACCCCGAGCACTGAGCACCCTGAGTACTGTGCACCCTGAGTACTGAGCACCGATCACCCTGAGCACTGAGCACCCAGCACCCTGAGTACTGAGCACCCAGCACCCTGAGCACTGAGCACCCAGCACCCTGAGCTCTGAGCACCCAGCACCCTGAATACTGAGCACCCAGCACCCTGAGTACTGAGTACCCAGCACCCTGAGCACTGAGCACCCAGCACCCTGAGTACTGAGCACTCAGCACCCTGAGTATTCAGCACCCAGCACCCTTAGTACTGAGCACCCAGCACCCTGAGCACTGAGCACCCAGCACCCTGAGTACTGAGCACCCAGCACCACCCTCAGCACTGAGCACCCAGCACCCCGAGCACTGAGCACCCAGCACCCTGATCACTGAGCACCCAGCACAACGAGTACTGAGCACCCAGCACCCCGAGGACTGAGCACCGAGCACCCCGAGCACTGAGCACCCAGCACCCTGAGTACTGAGCACCCAGCACCCTGAGTACTGAGCACTGAGCACCCCGAGTACTGAGCACCCAGCACCCCGAGCACTGAGCACCCAGCAACCTGAGTACTGAGAACAGATCACCCTGAGTACTGAGCACCCAGCACCCTGAGTACTGAGCCCCCAGCACCCCGAGCACTGAGCACCCAGCACCCTGAGCACCCAGCACCCTGAGCACTGAGCACCCTGAGCCCTGAGCACTGAGCACCCAGCACCCTGAGTACTGAGCACCCAACACTCTGAGCACTGAGGACCCAGCACGCTGAGTACTGAGCACTGAGCACAAAGCACCCTGAGCACTGAGCACCCAGCTCCCCGAGCACTGAGCACCCAGCACCCCGAGCACTGAGCACCGAGCACCCTGAGCACTGAGCACCCAGCACCCCGAGTGCTGAGCACTGAGCACCCTGAGTACTGAGCACCCAGCACCCCGAGCACTGAGCACCCAGCACCCTGAGCACCCAGCACCCTGAGCACTGAGCACCCTGAGCACTGAGCACTGAGCACCCAGCACCCTGAGTACTGAGCACCCAACACTCTGAGCACTGAGCACCCAGCACGCTGAGTACTGAGCACTGAGCACAAAGCACCCTGAGTACTGAGCACCCAGAACTCCGAGCACTGAGCACCCAGCTCCCCGAGCACTGAGCATCCAGCACCCCGAGCACTGAGCACTGAGCACCCTGAGCACTGAGCACCCAGCACCCCGAGCGCTGAGCACTGAGCACCCTGAGTACTGAGCACTGAGCACCCCGAGTACTGAGCACTGAGCACCCTGAGAACTGAGCACCCAGCACCCTGAGCACTGAGCACTGAGAACCCTGAGTACTGAGCACCGAGCACCCTGAGTACTGAGCACCCAGCACCCTGAGCACTGAGCACGGAGCACCCCGAGGACTGAGCACCCAGCACCCTGAGCACTGAGCACCCAGCACCTTGAGTACTGAGCACCGAGCACCCCGAGCACTGAGCACCCAGCACCCTGAATACTGAGCACCCAACACCCTGAGCACTGAGAACCCAGCACCCCGAGCACTGAGCACACAGCACCCCGAGCACTGAGCACCCAGCACCCTGAGTACTGAGCACCCAACACCCAGAGTACTGAGCACCCAGCACCCTGAGCACTGAGCACCCAGCACCCTGAGTACTGAGAACAGATCACCCTGAGTACTGAGCACCCAGCACCCTGAGTACTGAGCACACAGCACCCCGAGCACTGAGCACCCAGCACCCTGAGTACTGAGCACCCAACACCCAGAGTACTGAGCACCCAGCACCCTGAGTACTGAGCCCCCAGCACCCTGAGTACTGAGCACCCAGCACCCCGAGCACTGAGCACCCAGCACCCCGAGAATGAGCACCCAGCACCCTGAGTACTGAGAACCGAGCACCCTGAGTACTGAGCACCCAGCACCCTGAGTACTGAGCCCCCAGCACCCTGAGTACTGAGCACCCATCACCCTGAGTACTGAGCACTCAGCACCCTGAGTACTGAGCACCGAGCACCCTGAGTACTGAGCACCGATCACCCCTAGGACTGAGCACCCAGCACCCTGAGCACTGAGCACCCTGAGGACTGAGCACCCAGCACCCTGAGCACTGAGCACCTAGCACCCTGAGTACTGAGCACCGATCACCCTGAGCACTGAGCACCCAGGACCCCGAGCACTGAGCACCCAGCACCCCGAGCACTGAGCACCCAGCACCCTGAGTACTGTGCACCCTGAGTACTGAGCACCGATCACCCTGAGCACTGAGCACCCAGCACCCTGAGTACTGAGCACCCAGCACCCTGAGCACTGAGCACCCAGCACCCTGAGCTCTGAGCACCCAGCACCCTGAGTACTGAGCACCCAGCACCCTGAGTACTGAGTACCCAGCACCCTGAGCACTGAGCACCCAGCACCCTGAGTACTGAGCACTCAGCACCCTGAGTATTCAGCACCCAGCACCCTTAGTACTGAGCACCCAGCACCCTGAGCACTGAGCACCCAGCACCCTGAGTACTGAGCACCCAGCACCACCCTCAGCACTGAGCACCCAGCACCCCGAGCACTGAGCACCCAGCACCCTGATCACTGAGCACCCAGCACCCCGAGTACTGAGCACCCAGCACCCCGAGGACTGAGCACCGAGCACCCCGAGCACTGAGCACCCAGCACCCTGAGTACTGAGCACCCAGCACCCTGAGTACTGAGCACTGAGCACCCCGAGTACTGAGCACCCAGCACCCCGAGCACTGAGCACCCAGCAACCTGAGTACTGAGAACAGATCACCCTGAGTACTGAGCACCCAGCACCCTGAGTACTGAGCCCCCAGCACCCCGAGCACTGAGCACCCAGCACCCTGAGCACCCAGCACCCTGAGCACTGAGCACCCTGAGCCCTGAGCACTGAGCACCCAGCACCCTGAGTATTGAGCACCCAACACTCTGAGCACTGAGGACCCAGCACGCTGAGTACTGAGCACTGAGCACAAAGCACCCTGAGCACTGAGTACCCAGCTCCCCGAGCACTGAGCACCCAGCACCCCGAGCACTGAGCACCGAGCACCCTGAGCACTGAGCACCCAGCACCCCGAGTGCTGAGCACTGAGCACCCTGAGTACTGAGCACCCAGCACCCCGAGTACTGAGCACTGAGCACCCTGAGAACTGAGCACCCAGCACACTGAGCACTGAGCACTGAGAACCCTGAGTACTGAGCACCGAGCACCCTGAGTACTGAGCACCCAGCACCCTGAGCACTGAGCACGGAGCACCCCGAGGACTGAGCACCCAGCACCCTGAGCACTGAGCACCCAGCACCTTGAGTACTGAGCACCGAGCACCCCGAGCACTGAGCACCCAGCACCCTGAATACTGAGCACCCAGCACCCTGAGCTCTGAGCACCCAGCACCCCAAGCACTTAACACCAAGCACCCCGAGCACTGAGCACCCAGCACCCTGAGCACTGAGCACCAAGCCCCCTGAGTACTGAGCACGCAGCACCATGAGTACTGAGCACCCAGCACCTTGAGTACTGAGCACCGAGCACCCCGAGCACTGAGCACCCAGCACCCTGAATACTGAGCACCCAGCACCCTGAGTACTGAGCACTCAGCACCCTGAGTACTGAGCACCGAGCACCCTGAGGACTGAGCACCCAGCACCCTGAGCACTGAGCACCCTGAGGACTGAGCACCCAGCACCCTGAGCACTGAGCACCTAGCGCCCTGAGTACTGAGCACCGATCACCCTGATCACTGAGCACCCAGGACCCCGAGCACTGAGCACCCAGCACCCTGAGTACAGAGCACCCAGCACCCCGAGTACTGAGCACCCAGCACCCCAAGCACTGAGCACCCAGCACCCTGAGTACTGAGCACCCTGAGTACTGAGCACTGATCACCCTGAGCACTGAGCACCCAGCACCCTGAGTACTGAGTACCCAGCACCCTGAGCACTGAGCACCCAGCACCCTGAGTACTGAGCACTCAGCACCCTGAGTACTGAGCACCCAGCACCCTTAGTACTGAGCATCCAGCACCCTGAGCACTGAGCACCCAGCACCCTGAGTACTGAGCACCCAGCACCACCCTCAGCACTGAGCACCCAGCACCCCGAGCACTGAGCACCCAGCACCCTGAGCACTGAGCACCCAGCACCCCGAGTACTGAGCACCCAGCACCCCGAGTACTGAGCACCGAGCACCCCGAGCACTGAGCACCCAGCACCCTGAGTACTGAGCACCCAGCACCCTGAGTACTGAGCACTGAGCACCCCGAGTACTGAGCACCCCGCACCCCGAGCACTCATTACCCAGCAACCTGAGTACTGAGAACAGATCACCCTGAGTACTGAGCACACAGCACCCTGAGTACTGAGCCCCCAGCACCCTGATTACTGAGCACCCAGCACCATGAGCACTGAACACCCAGCACCCCGAGAATGAGCACCCAGCACCCTGAGTACTGAGAACCGAGCACCCTGAGTACTGAGCACCCAGCACCCTGAGTACTGAGCCCCCAGCACCCTGAGTACTGAGCACCCAGCACCCCGAGCACTGAGCACCCAGCACCCCGAGAATGAGCACCCAGCACCCTGACTACTGAGCACCCAGCACCCTGAGTACTGAGCACCCAGCACCCCGAGTACTGAGTACTGAGCACCCAGCACCCTGAGTACTGAGCACCGAGCTCCCCGAACACTGAGCACCCTGAGTACTGAGCACCCAGCACCCCGTTCACTGAGCACCCAGCACCCTGAGCACTGAGCACCCAGCACCCTGAGCACTGAGCACCCAGCACCCTGAGCACTGAGCACCCAGCACGCAGAGTACTGAGCACAAAGCACCCCGAGCACTGAGCACCCAGCACCCTGAGTACTGAGCACTGAGCACCCAGCACCCCGAGCACTGAGCACCCAGCACCCTGTGTACTGAGCACTGAGCACCCTGAGTACTAAGCACCCAGGACCCTGATTACTGAGCACCCAGGACCCTGAGCACTGAGCACCGAGCACCCCGAGCACTGAGCACCCAGCACCCTGAGCACTCAGCACCCAGCACCCTGAGCACGGAGCACCCCGAGGACTGATCACCCAGCACCCTGAGCACTTAGAACCCAGCACCTTGAGTACTGAGCACCGAGCACGTCGAGCACTAAGCACCCAGCACCCTGAGTACTGAGCACCCAGCACCCTGAGCACTGAGCACCCAGCACCCTGAGCACTGAGCACCCAGCACCCCGAGCACGGAGCACCCAGCACCCTGAGTACTGAGCACCAACACCCAGAGTACTGAGCACCCAGCACCCTGAGCACGGAGCACCCAGCACCCTGAGGACTGAGCACCCAGCACCCTGAGTACTGAACACCCAGCACCCTGAGCACTGAGCACTGAGCACCCTGAGCACTGAGTACTGAGCACTGAGCACCCTGAGCACTGAGCACCCAGCACCCCGAGTACTGAGCACCCAGCACCCCGAGCACTGAGCACCCAGCACCCCGAGCACTGAGCACTGAGCACCCTGAGAACTGAGCACCCAGCACCCCGAGTACTGAGCACCCAGCACCCCGAACACTGAGCACCCAGCAACCTGAGTACTGAGAACAGATCACCCTGAGTACTGAGCACCCAGCACCCTGAGTACTGAGCCCCCAGCACCCCGAGCACTGAGCACTGAGCACCCTGAGAACTGAGCACCCAGCACCCCGAGTACTGAGCACTGAGCACTGAGCACCCTGAGTACTGAGCACCAAGCACCCCGAGTACTGAGCAATGAGCACCCTGAGTACTGGGCACCCAGCACCCTTAGCACTGAGCACCCAGCACCAGCACCCTGAGCACTGAGCACCCAGCACCCTGAGTACTGAGCACCCAGCACCCTGAGTACTGAGCACTGAGCACCCCGAGTACTGAGCACCCAGCACCCCGAGCACTGAGCACCCAGCAACCTGAGTACTGAGAACAGATCACCCTGAGTACTGAGCACCCAGCACCCTGAGTACTGAGCCCCCAGCACCCCGAGCACTGAACACCCAGCACCCTGAGCACCCAGCACCCTGAGCACTGAGCACCCTGAGCCCTGAGCACTGAGCACCCAGCACCCTGAGTATTGAGCACCCAACACTCTGAGCACTGAGGACCCAGCACGCTGAGTACTGAGCACTGAGCACAAAGCACCCTGAGCACTGAGTACCCAGCTCCCCGAGCACTGAGCACCCAGCACCCCGAGCACTGAGCACCGAGCACCCTGAGCACTGAGCACCCAGCACCCCGAGTGCTGAGCACTGAGCACCCTGAGTACTGAGCACCCAGCACCCCGAGTACTGAGCACTGAGCACCCTGAGAACTGAGCACCCAGCACACTGAGCACTGAGCACTGAGAACCCTGAGTACTGAGCACCGAGCACCCTGAGTACTGAGCACCCAGCACCCTGAGCACTGAGCACGGAGCACCCCGAGGACTGAGCACCCAGCACCCTGAGCACTGAGCACCCAGCACCTTGAGTACTGAGCACCGAGCACCCCGAGCACTGAGCACCCAGCACCCTGAATACTGAGCACCCAGCACCCTGAGCTCTGAGCACCCAGCACCCCAAGCACTTAACACCAAGCACCCCGAGCACTGAGCACCCAGCACCCTGAGCACTGAGCACCAAGCCCCCTGAGTACTGAGCACGCAGCACCATGAGTACTGAGCACCCAGCACCTTGAGTACTGAGCACCGAGCACCCCGAGCACTGAGCACCCAGCACCCTGAATACTGAGCACCCAGCACCCTGAGTACTGAGCACTCAGCACCCTGAGTACTGAGCACCGAGCACCCTGAGGACTGAGCACCCAGCACCCTGAGCACTGAGCACCCTGAGGACTGAGCACCCAGCACCCTGAGCACTGAGCACCCAGCGCCCTGAGTACTGAGCACCGATCACCCTGATCACTGAGCACCCAGGACCCCGAGCACTGAGCACCCAGCACCCTGAGTACAGAGCACCCAGCACCCCGAGTACTGAGCACCCAGCACCCCGAGCACTGAGCACCCAGCACCCTGAGTACTGAGCACCCTGAGTACTGAGCACTGATCACCCTGAGCACTGAGCACCCAGCACCCTGAGTACTGAGTACCCAGCACCCTGAGCACTGAGCACCCAGCACCCTGAGTACTGAGCACTCAGCACCCTGAGTACTGAGCACCCAGCACCCTTAGTACTGAGCATCCAGCACCCTGAGCACTGAGCACCCAGCACCCTGAGTACTGAGCACCCAGCACCACCCTCAGCACTGAGCACCCAGCACCCCGAGCACTGAGCACCCAGCACCCTGAGCACTGAGCACCCAGCACCCCGAGTACTGAGCACCCAGCACCCCGAGTACTGAGCACCGAGCACCCCGAGCACTGAGCACCCAGCACCCTGAGTACTGAGCACCCAGCACCCTGAGTACTGAGCACTGAGCACCCCGAGTACTGAGCACCCCGCACCCCGAGCACTCATTACCCAGCAACCTGAGTACTGAGAACAGATCACCCTGAGTACTGAGCACACAGCACCCTGAGTACTGAGCCCCCAGCACCCTGATTACTGAGCACCCAGCACCATGAGCACTGAACACCCAGCACCCCGAGAATGAGCACCCAGCACCCTGAGTACTGAGAACCGAGCACCCTGAGTACTGAGCACCCAGCACCCTGAGTACTGAGCCCCCAGCACCCTGAGTACTGAGCACCCAGCACCCCGAGCACTGAGCACCCAGCACCCCGAGAATGAGCACCCAGCACCCTGACTACTGAGCACCCAGCACCCTGAGTACTGAGCACCCAGCACCCCGAGTACTGAGTACTGAGCACCCAGCACCCTGAGTACTGAGCACCGAGCTCCCCGAACACTGAGCACCCTGAGTACTGAGCACCCAGCACCCCGTTCACTGAGCACCCAGCACCCTGAGCACTGAGCACCCAGCACCCTGAGCACTGAGCACCCAGCACCCTGAGCACTGAGCACCCAGCACGCAGAGTACTGAGCACAAAGCACCCCGAGCACTGAGCACCCAGCACCCTGAGTACTGAGCACTGAGCACCCAGCACCCCGAGCACTGAGCACCCAGCACCCTGTGTACTGAGCACTGAGCACCCTGAGTACTAAGCACCCAGGACCCTGAGTACTGAGCACCCAGGACCCTGAGCACTGAGCACCGAGCACCCCGAGCACTGAGCACCCAGCACCCTGAGCACTCAGCACCCAGCACCCTGAGCACGGAGCACCCCGAGGACTGATCACCCAGCACCCTGAGCACTTAGAACCCAGCACCTTGAGTACTGAGCACCGAGCACGTCGAGCACTAAGCACCCAGCACCCTGAGTACTGAGCACCCAGCACCCTGAGCACTGAGCACCCAGCACCCTGAGCACTGAGCACCCAGCACCCCGAGCACGGAGCACCCAGCACCCTGAGTACTGAGCACCAACACCCAGAGTACTGAGCACCCAGCACCCTGAGCACGGAGCACCCAGCACCCTGAGGACTGAGCACCCAGCACCCTGAGTACTGAACACCCAGCACCCTGAGCACTGAGCACTGAGCACCCTGAGCACTGAGTACTGAGCACTGAGCACCCTGAGCACTGAGCACCCAGCACCCCGAGTACTGAGCACCCAGCACCCCGAGCACTGAGCACCCAGCACCCCGAGCACTGAGCACTGAGCACCCTGAGAACTGAGCACCCAGCACCCCGAGTACTGAGCACCCAGCACCCCGAACACTGAGCACCCAGCAACCTGAGTACTGAGAACAGATCACCCTGAGTACTGAGCACCCAGCACCCTGAGTACTGAGCCCCCAGCACCCCGAGCACTGAGCACTGAGCACCCTGAGAACTGAGCACCCAGCACCCCGAGTACTGAGCACTGAGCACTGAGCACCCTGAGTACTGAGCACCAAGCACCCCGAGTACTGAGCAATGAGCACCCTGAGTACTGGGCACCCAGCACCCTTAGCACTGAGCACCCAGCACCCTGAGTACTGAGCACTGAGAACCCTGAGCACTGAGCACCCAGGACCTTGAGCACTGAGCACCCAGCACCCTGAGTACAGAGCACCCAGCACCCCGAGTACTGAGCACCCAGCACCCCGAGCACTGAGCACCCAGCACCCTGAGTACTGAGCACCCTGAGTACTGAGCACCGATCACCCTGAGAACTGAGCACCCAGCACCCTGAGTACTGAGCACCCAGCACCCTGAGCACTGAGCACCCAGCACCCTGAGCTCTAAGCACCCAGCACCCTGAGTACTGAGCACCCAGCACCCTGAGTACTGAGTACCCAGCACCCTGAGCACTGAGCACCCAGCACCCTGAGTACTGAGCACTCAGCATCCTGAGTATTCAGCACCCAGCACCCTTAGTACTGAGCACCCAGCACCCTGAGCACTGAGCACCCAGCACCCTGAGTACTGAGCACCCAGCACCACCCTCAGCACTGAGCACCCAGCACCCCGAGCACTGAGCACCCAGCACCCTGATCACTGAGCACCCAGCACCCCGAGTACTGAGCACCCAGCACCCCGAGGACTGAGCACCGAGCACCCCGAGCACTGAGCACCCAGCACCCTGAGTACTGAGCACCCAGCACCCTGAGTACTGAGCACTGAGCACCCCGAGTACTGAGCACCCAGCACCCCGAACACTGAGCACCCAGCAACCTGAGTACTGAGAACAGATCACCCTGAGTACTGAGCACCCAGCACCCTGAGTACTGAGCCCCCAGCACCCCGAGCACTGAGCACCCAGCACCCTGAGCACCCAGCACCCTGAGCACTGAGCACCCTGAGCCCTGAGCACTGAGCACCCAGCACCCTGAGTACTGAGCACCCAACACTCTGAGCACTGAGGACCCAGCACGCTGAGTACTGAGCACTGAGCACAAAGCACCCTGAGCACTGAGCACCCAGCTCCCCGAGCACTGAGCACCCAGCACCCCGAGCACTGAGCACCGAGCACCCTGAGCACTGAGCACCCAGCACCCCGAGTGCTGAGCACTGAGCACCCTGAGTACTGAGCACCCAGCACCCCGAGTACTGAGCACTGAGCACCCTGAGAACTGAGCACCCAGCACCCTGAGCACTGAGCACTGAGAACCCTGAGTACTGAGCACCGAGCACCCTGAGTACTGAGCACCCAGCACCCTGAGCACTGAGCACGGAGCACCCCGAGGACTGAGCACCCAGCACCCTGAGCACTGAGCACCCAGCACCTTGAGTACTGAGCACCGAGCACCCCGAGCACTGAGCACCCAGCACCCTGAATACTGAGCACCCAGCACCCTGAGCACTGAGCACCCAGCACCCCGAGGACTTAACACCAAGCACCCCGAGCACTGAGCACCCAGCACCCTGAGCACTGAGCACCAAGCCCCCTGAGTACTGAGCACGCAGCACCATGAGTACTGAGCACCCAGCACCCTGAGTACTGAGCACTCAGCACCCTGAGTACTGAGCACCGAGCACCCCGAGGACTGAGCACCCAGCACCCTGAGCACTGAGCACCCTGAGGACTGAGCACCCAGCACCCTGAGCACTGAGCACCTAGCGCCCTGAGTACTGAGCACCGATCACCCTGATCACTGAGCACCCAGGACCCCGAGCACTGAGCACCCAGCACCCTGAGTACAGAGCACCCAGCACCCCGAGTACTGAGCACCCAGCACCCCGAGCACTGAGCACCCAGCACCCTGAGTACTGAGCACCCTGAGTACTGAGCACCGATCACCCTGAGCACTGAGCACCCAGCACACTGAGTACTGAGTACCCAGCACCCTGAGCACTGAGCACCCAGCACCCTGAGTACTGAGCACTCAGCACCCTGAGTACTGAGCACCCAGCACCCTTAGTACTGAGCATCCAGCACCCTGAGCACTGAGCACCCAGCACCCTGAGTACTGAGCACCCAGCACCACCCTCAGCACTGAGCACCCAGCACCCCGAGCACTGAGCACCCAGCACCCTGAGCACTGAGCACCCAGCTCCCCGAGTACTGAGCACCCAGCACCCCGAGTACTGAGCACCGAGCACCCCGAGCACTGAGCACCCAGCACCCCGAGCACTGAGCACCCAGCACCATGAGTACTGAGCACCGAGCACCCCGAGCACTGAGCACCCAGCACTCTGAGTACTGAGCACCCAGCACCCTGAGTACTGAGCACTGAGCACCCCGAGTACTGAGCACCCCGCACCCCGAGCACTCATTACCCAGCAACCTGAGTACTGAGAACAGATCACCCTGAGTACTGAGCACACAGCACCCTGAGTACTGAGCACCCAGCACCCTGAGTACTGAGCCCCCAGCACCCTGAGTACTGAGCACCCAGCACCCCGAGCACTGAGCACCCAGCACCCCGAGAATGAGCACCCAGCACCCTGACTACTGAGCACCCAGCACCCTGAGTACTGAGCACCCAGCACCCCGAGTACTGAGTACTGAGCACCCAGCACCCTGAGTACTGAGCACCGAGCTCCCCGAACACTGAGCACCCTGAGTACTGAGCACCCAGCACCCCGTTCACTGAGCACCCAGCACCCTGAGCACTGAGCACCCAGCACCCTGAGCACTGAGCACCCAGCACCCTGAGCACTGAGCACCCAGCACGCAGAGTACTGAGCACAAAGCACCCCGAGCACTGAGCACCCAGCACCCTGAGTACTGAGCACTGAGCACCCAGCACCCCGAGCACTGAGCACCCAGCACCCTGTGTACTGAGCACTGAGCACCCTGAGTACTAAGCACCCAGGACCCTGAGTACTGAGCACCCAGGACCCTGAGCACTGAGCACCGAGCACCCCGAGCACTGAGCACCCAGCACCCTGAGCACTCAGCACCCAGCACCCTGAGCACGGAGCACCCCGAGGACTGATCACCCAGCACCCTGAGCACTTAGAACCCAGCACCTTGAGTACTGAGCACCGAGCACGTCGAGCACTAAGCACCCAGCACCCGGAGTACTGAGCACCCAGCACCCTGAGCACTGAGCACCCAGCACCCTGAGCACTGAGCACCCAGCACCCCGAGCACGGAGCACCCAGCACCCTGAGTACTGAGCACCAACACCCAGAGTACTGAGCACCCAGCACCCTGAGCACGGAGCACCCAGCACCCTGAGGACTGAGCACCCAGCACCCTGAGTACTGAACACCCAGCACCCTGAGCACTGAGCACTGAGCACCCTGAGCACTGAGTACAGAGCACTGAGCACCCTGAGCACTGAGCACCCAGCACCCCGAGTACTGAGCACCCAGCACCCCGAGCACTGAGCACCCAGCGCCCCGGGCACTGAGCACCCAGCACCCCGAGCACTGAGCACTGAGCACCCTGAGAACTGAGCACCCAGCACCCCGAGTACTGAGCACTGAGCACCCTGAGTACTGAGCACCAAGCACCCCGAGTACTGAGCAATGAGCACCCTGAGTACTGGGCACCCAGCACCCTTAGCACTGAGCACCCAGCACCCTGAGTACTGAGCACTGAGAACCCTGAGCACTGAGCACCCAGGACCTCGAGCACTGAGCACCCAGCACCCTGAGTACAGAGCACCCAGCACCCCGAGTACTGAGCACCCAGCACCTCGAGCACTGAGCACCCAGCACCCTGAGTACTGAGCACCCTGAGTACTGAGCACCGATCACCCTGAGAACTGAGCACCCAGCACCCTGAGTACTGAGCACCCAGCACCCTGAGCACTGAGCACCCAGCACCCTGAGCTCTAAGCACCCAGCACCCTGAGTACTGAGCACCCAGCACCCTGAGTACTGAGTACCCAGCACCCTGAGCACTGAGCACCCAGCACCCTGAGTACTGAGCACTCAGCACCCTGAGTATTCAGCACCCAGCACCCTTAGTACTGAGCACCCAGCACCCTGAGCACTGAGCACCCAGCACCCTGAGTACTGAGCACCCAGCACCACCCTCAGCACTGAGCACCCAGCACCCCGAGCACTGAGCACCCAGCACCCTGATCACTGAGCACCCAGCACCCCGAGTACTGAGCACCCAGCACCCCGAGGACTGAGCACCGAGCACCCCGAGCACTGAGCACCCAGCACCCTGAGTACTGAGCACCCAGCACCCTGAGTACTGAGCACTGAGCACCCCGAGTACTGAGCACCCAGCACCCCGAACACTGAGCACCCAGCAACCTGAGTACTGAGAACAGATCACCCTGAGTACTGAGCACCCAGCACCCTGAGTACTGAGCCCCCAGCACCCCGAGCACTGAGCACCCAGCACCCTGAGCACCCAGCGCCCTGAGCACTGAGCACCCTGAGCCCTGAGCACTGAGCACCCAGCACCCTGAGTACTGAGCACCCAACACTCTGAGCACTGAGGACCCAGCACGCTGAGTACTGAGCACTGAGCACAAAGCACCCTGAGCACTGAGCACCCAGCTCCCCGAGCACTGAGCACCCAGCACCCCGAGCACTGAGCACCGAGCACCCTGAGCACTGAGCACCCAGCACCCCGAGTGCTGAGCACTGAGCACCCTGAGTACTGAGCACCCAGCACCCCGAGTACTGAGCACTGAGCACCCTGAGAACTGAGCACCCAGCACCCTGAGCACTGAGCACTGAGAACCCTGAGTACTGAGCACCGAGCACCCTGAGTACTGAGCACCCAGCACCCTGAGCACTGAGCACGGAGCACCCCGAGGACTGAGCACCCAGCACCCTGAGCACTGAGCACCCAGCACCTTGAGTACTGAGCACCGAGCACCCCGAGCACTGAGCACCCAGCACCCTGAATACTGAGCACCCAGCACCCTGAGCACTGAGCACCCAGCACCCCGAGGACTTAACACCAAGCACCCCGAGCACTGAGCACCCAGCACCCTGAGCACTGAGCACCAAGCCCCCTGAGTACTGAGCACGCAGCACCATGAGTACTGAGCACCCAGCACCCTGAGTACTGAGCACTGAGCACCCTGAGTACTGAGCACCGAGCACCCCGAGGACTGAGCACCCAGCACCCTGAGCACTGAGCACCCTGAGGACTGAGCACCCAGCACCCTGAGCACTGAGCACCTAGCGCCCTGAGTACTGAGCACCGATCACCCTGATCACTGAGCACCCAGGACCCCGAGCACTGAGCACCCAGCACCCTGAGTACAGAGCACCCAGCACCCCGAGTACTGAGCACCCAGCACCCCGAGCACTGAGCACCCAGCACCCTGAGTACTGAGCACCCTGAGTACAGAGCACCGATCACCCTGAGCACTGAGCACCCAGCTCCCTGAGTACTGAGTACCCAGCACCCTGAGCACTGAGCACCCAGCACCCTGAGTACTGAGCACTCAGCACCCTGAGTACTGAGCACCCAGCACCCTTAGTACTGAGCATCCAGCACCCTGAGCACTGAGCACCCAGCACCCTGAGTACTGAGCACCCAGCACCACCCTCAGCACTGAGCACCCAGCACCCCGAGCACTGAGCACCCAGCACCCTGAGCACTGAGCACCCAGCACCCCGAGTACTGAGCACCCAGCACCCCGAGTACTGAGCACCGAGCACCCCGAGCACTGAGCACCCAGCACTCTGAGTACTGAGCACCCAGCACCCTGAGTACTGAGCACTGAGCACCCCGAGTACTGAGCACCCCGCACCCCGAGCACTCATTACCCAGCAACCTGAGTACTGAGAACAGATCACCCTGAGTACTGAGCACACAGCACCCTGAGTACTGAGCACCCAGCACCCTGAGTACTGAGCCCCCAGCACCCTGAGTACTGAGCACCCAGCACCCCGAGCACTGAGCACCCAGCACCCCGAGAATGAGCACCCAGCACCCTGACTACTGAGCACCCAGCACCCTGAGTACTGAGCACCCAGCACCCCGAGTACTGAGTACTGAGCACCCAGCACCCTGAGTACTGAGCACCGAGCTCCCCGAACACTGAGCACCCTGAGTACTGAGCACCCAGCACCCCGTTCACTGAGCACCCAGCACCCTGAGCACTGAGCACCCAGCACCCTGAGCACTGAGCACCCAGCACCCTGAGCACTGAGCACCCAGCACGCAGAGTACTGAGCACAAAGCACCCCGAGCACTGAGCACCCAGCACCCTGAGTACTGAGCACTGAGCACCCAGCACCCCGAGCACTGAGCACCCAGCACCCTTTGTACTGAGCACTGAGCACCCTGAGTACTAAGCACCCAGGACCCTGAGCACTTAGAACCCAGCACCTTGAGTACTGAGCACCGAGCACGTCGAGCACTAAGCACCCAGCACCCTGAGTACTGAGCACCCAGCACCCTGAGCACTGAGCACCCAGCACCCTGAGCACTGAGCACCCAGCACCCCGAGCACGGAGCACCCAGCACCCTGAGTACTGAGCACCAACACCCAGAGTACTGAGCACCCAGCACCCTGAGCACGGAGCACCCAGCACCCTGAGGACTGAGCACCCAGCACCCTGAGTACTGAACACCCAGCACCCTGAGCACTGAGCACTGAGCACCCTGAGCACTGAGTACTGAGCACTGAGCACCCTGAGCACTGAGCACCCAGCACCCCGAGTACTGAGCACCCAGCACCCCGAGCACTGAGCACCCAGCACCCCGAGCACTGAGCACTGAGCACCCTGAGAACTGAGCACCCAGCACCCCGAGTACTGAGCACCCAGCACCCCGAACACTGAGCACCCAGCAACCTGAGTACTGAGAACAGATCACCCTGAGTACTGAGCACCCAGCACCCTGAGTACTGAGCCCCCAGCACCCCGAGCACTGAGCACTGAGCACCCTGAGAACTGAGCACCCAGCACCCCGAGTACTGAGCACTGAGCACTGAGCACCCTGAGTACTGAGCACCAAGCACCCCGAGTACTGAGCAATGAGCACCCTGAGTACTGGGCACCCAGCACCCTTAGCACTGAGCACCCAGCACCCTGAGTACTGAGCACTGAGAACCCTGAGCACTGAGCACCCAGGACCTTGAGCACTGAGCACCCAGCACCCTGAGTACAGAGCACCCAGCACCCCGAGTACTGAGCACCCAGCACCCCGAGCACTGAGCACCCAGCACCCTGAGTACTGAGCACCCTGAGTACTGAGCACCGATCACCCTGAGAACTGAGCACCCAGCACCCTGAGTACTGAGCACCCAGCACCCTGAGCACTGAGCACCCAGCACCCTGAGCTCTAAGCACCCAGCACCCTGAGTACTGAGCACCCAGCACCCTGAGTACTGAGTACCCAGCACCCTGAGCACTGAGCACCCAGCACCCTGAGTACTGAGCACTCAGCATCCTGAGTATTCAGCACCCAGCACCCTTAGTACTGAGCACCCAGCACCCTGAGCACTGAGCACCCAGCACCCTGAGTACTGAGCACCCAGCACCACCCTCAGCACTGAGCACCCAGCACCCCGAGCACTGAGCACCCAGCACCCTGATCACTGAGCACCCAGCACCCCGAGTACTGAGCACCCAGCACCCCGAGGACTGAGCACCGAGCACCCCGAGCACTGAGCACCCAGCACCCTGAGTACTGAGCACCCAGCACCCTGAGTACTGAGCACTGAGCACCCCGAGTACTGAGCACCCAGCACCCCGAACACTGAGCACCCAGCAACCTGAGTACTGAGAACAGATCATCCTGAGTACTGAGCACCCAGCACCCTGAGTACTGAGCCCCCAGCACCCCGAGCACTGAGCACCCAGCACCCTGAGCACCCAGCACCCTGAGCACTGAGCACCCTGAGCCCTGAGCACTGAGCACCCAGCACCCTGAGTACTGAGCACCCAACACTCTGAGCACTGAGGACCCAGCACGCTGAGTACTGAGCACTGAGCACAAAGCACCCTGAGCACTGAGCACCCAGCTCCCCGAGCACTGAGCACCCAGCACCCCGAGCACTGAGCACCGAGCACCCTGAGCACTGAGCACCCAGCACCCCGAGTGCTGAGCACTGAGCACCCTGAGTACTGAGCACCCAGCACCCCGAGTACTGAGCACTGAGCACCCTGAGAACTGAGCACCCAGCACCCTGAGCACTGAGCACTGAGAACCCTGAGTACTGAGCACCGAGCACCCTGAGTACTGAGCACCCAGCACCCTGAGCACTGAGCACGGAGCACCCCGAGGACTGAGCACCCAGCACCCTGAGCACTGAGCACCCAGCACCTTGAGTACTGAGCACCGAGCACCCCGAGCACTGAGCACCCAGCACCCTGAATACTGAGCACCCAGCACCCTGAGCACTGAGCACCCAGCACCCCGAGGACTTAACACCAAGCACCCCGAGCACTGAGCACCCAGCACCCTGAGCACTGAGCACCAAGCCCCCTGAGTACTGAGCACGCAGCACCATGAGTACTGAGCACCCAGCACCCTGAGTACTGAGCACTCAGCACCCTGAGTACTGAGCACCGAGCACCCCGAGGACTGAGCACCCAGCACCCTGAGCACTGAGCACCCTGAGGACTGAGCACCCAGCACCCTGAGCACTGAGCACCTAGCGCCCTGAGTACTGAGCACCGATCACCCTGATCACTGAGCACCCAGGACCCCGAGCACTGAGCACCCAGCACCCTGAGTACAGAGCACCCAGCACCCCGAGTACTGAGCACCCAGCACCCCGAGCACTGAGCACCCAGCACCCTGAGTACTGAGCACCCTGAGTACTGAGCACCGATCACCCTGAGCACTGAGCACCCAGCACACTGAGTACTGAGTACCCAGCACCCTGAGCACTGAGCACCCAGCACCCTGAGTACTGAGCACTCAGCACCCTGAGTACTGAGCACCCAGCACCCTTAGTACTGAGCATCCAGCACCCTGAGCACTGAGCACCCAGCACCCTGAGTACTGAGCACCCAGCACCACCCTCAGCACTGAGCACCCAGCACCCCGAGCACTGAGCACCCAGCACCCTGAGCACTGAGCACCCAGCTCCCCGAGTACTGAGCACCCAGCACCCCGAGTACTGAGCACCGAGCACCCCGAGCACTGAGCACCCAGCACCCCGAGCACTGAGCACCCAGCACCCCGAGTACTGAGCACCGAGCACCCCGAGCACTGAGCACCCAGCACTCTGAGTACTGAGCACCCAGCACCCTGAGTACTGAGCACTGAGCACCCCGAGTACTGAGCACCCCGCACCCCGAGCACTCATTACCCAGCAACCTGAGTACTGAGAACAGATCACCCTGAGTACTGAGCACACAGCACCCTGAGTACTGAGCACCCAGCACCCTGAGTACTGAGCCCCCAGCACCCTGAGTACTGAGCACCCAGCACCCCGAGCACTGAGCACCCAGCACCCCGAGAATGAGCACCCAGCACCCTGACTACTGAGCACCCAGCACCCTGAGTACTGAGCACCCAGCACCCCGAGTACTGAGTACTGAGCACCCAGCACCCTGAGTACTGAGCACCGAGCTCCCCGAACACTGAGCACCCTGAGTACTGAGCACCCAGCACCCCGTTCACTGAGCACCCAGCACCCTGAGCACTGAGCACCCAGCACCCTGAGCACTGAGCACCCAGCACCCTGAGCACTGAGCACCCAGCACGCAGAGTACTGAGCACAAAGCACCCCGAGCACTGAGCACCCAGCACCCTGAGTACTGAGCACTGAGCACCCAGCACCCCGAGCACTGAGCACCCAGCACCCTGTGTACTGAGCACTGAGCACCCTGAGTACTAAGCACCCAGGACCCTGAGTACTGAGCACCCAGGACCCTGAGCACTGAGCACCGAGCACCCCGAGCACTGAGCACCCAGCACCCTGAGCACTCAGCACCCAGCACCCTGAGCACGGAGCACCCCGAGGACTGATCACCCAGCACCCTGAGCACTTAGAACCCAGCACCTTGAGTACTGAGCACCGAGCACGTCGAGCACTAAGCACCCAGCACCCGGAGTACTGAGCACCCAGCACCCTGAGCACTGAGCACCCAGCACCCTGAGCACTGAGCACCCAGCACCCCGAGCACGGAGCACCCAGCACCCTGAGTACTGAGCACCAACACCCAGAGTACTGAGCACCCAGCACCCTGAGCACGGAGCACCCAGCACCCTGAGGACTGAGCACCCAGCACCCTGAGTACTGAACACCCAGCACCCTGAGCACTGAGCACTGAGCACCCTGAGCACTGAGTACAGAGCACTGAGCACCCTGAGCACTGAGCACCCAGCACCCCGAGTACTGAGCACCCAGCACCCCGAGCACTGAGCACCCAGCGCCCCGGGCACTGAGCACCCAGCACCCCGAGCACTGAGCACTGAGCACCCTGAGAACTGAGCACCCAGCACCCCGAGTACTGAGCACTGAGCACCCTGAGTACTGAGCACCAAGCACCCCGAGTACTGAGCAATGAGCACCCTGAGTACTGGGCACCCAGCACCCTTAGCACTGAGCACCCAGCACCCTGAGTACTGAGCACTGAGAACCCTGAGCACTGAGCACCCAGGACCTCGAGCACTGAGCACCCAGCACCCTGAGTACAGAGCACCCAGCACCCCGAGTACTGAGCACCCAGCACCTCGAGCACTGAGCACCCAGCACCCTGAGTACTGAGCACCCTGAGTACTGAGCACCGATCACCCTGAGAACTGAGCACCCAGCACCCTGAGTACTGAGCACCCAGCACCCTGAGCACTGAGCACCCAGCACCCTGAGCTCTAAGCACCCAGCACCCTGAGTACTGAGCACCCAGCACCCTGAGTACTGAGTACCCAGCACCCTGAGCACTGAGCACCCAGCACCCTGAGTACTGAGCACTCAGCACCCTGAGTATTCAGCACCCAGCACCCTTAGTACTGAGCACCCAGCACCCTGAGCACTGAGCACCCAGCACCCTGAGTACTGAGCACCCAGCACCACCCTCAGCACTGAGCACCCAGCACCCCGAGCACTGAGCACCCAGCACCCTGATCACTGAGCACCCAGCACCCCGAGTACTGAGCACCCAGCACCCCGAGGACTGAGCACCGAGCACCCCGAGCACTGAGCACCCATCACCCTGAGTACTGAGCACCCAGCACCCTGAGCACTGAGCACCCAGCACCCTGAGCACTGAGCACCCATCACCCTGAGTACTGAGCACCCAGCACCCTGAGTACTGAGCACTGAGCACCCCGAGTACTGAGCACCCAGCACCCCGAACACTGAGCACCCAGCAACCTGAGTACTGAGAACAGATCACCCTGAGTACTGAGCACCCAGCACCCTGAGTACTGAGCCCCCAGCACCCCGAGCACTGAGCACCCAGCACCCTGAGCACCCAGCGCCCTGAGCACTGAGCACCCTGAGCCCTGAGCACTGAGCACCCAGCACCCTGAGTACTGAGCACCCAACACTCTGAGCACTGAGGACCCAGCACGCTGAGTACTGAGCACTGAGCACAAAGCACCCTGAGCACTGAGCACCCAGCTCCCCGAGCACTGAGCACCCAGCACCCCGAGCACTGAGCACCGAGCACCCTGAGCACTGAGCACCCAGCACCCCGAGTGCTGAGCACTGAGCACCCTGAGTACTGAGCACCCAGCACCCCGAGTACTGAGCACTGAGCACCCTGAGAACTGAGCACCCAGCACCCTGAGCACTGAGCACTGAGAACCCTGAGTACTGAGCACCGAGCACCCTGAGTACTGAGCACCCAGCACCCTGAGCACTGAGCACGGAGCACCCCGAGGACTGAGCACCCAGCACCCTGAGCACTGAGCACCCAGCACCTTGAGTACTGAGCACCGAGCACCCCGAGCACTGAGCACCCAGCACCCTGAATACTGAGCACCCAGCACCCTGAGCACTGAGCACCCAGCACCCCGAGCACTTAACACCAAGCACCCCGAGCACTGAGCACCCAGCACCCTGAGCACTGAGCACCAAGCCCCCTGAGTAATGAGCACGCAGCACCATGAGTACTGAGCACCCAGCACCCTGAGTACTGAGCACTGAGCACCCTGAGTACTGAGCACCGAGCACCCCGAGGACTGAGCACCCAGCACCCTGAGCACTGAGCACCCTGAGGACTGAGCACCCAGCACCCTGAGCACTGAGCACCTAGCGCCCTGAGTACTGAGCACCGATCACCCTGATCACTGAGCACCCAGGACCCCGAGCACTGAGCACCCAGCACCCTGAGTACAGAGCACCCAGCACCCCGAGTACTGAGCACCCAGCACCCCGAGCACTGAGCACCCAGCACCCTGAGTACTGAGCACCCTGAGTACAGAGCACCGATCACCCTGAGCACTGAGCACCCAGCTCCCTGAGTACTGAGTACCCAGCACCCTGAGCACTGAGCACCCAGCACCCTGAGTACTGAGCACTCAGCACCCTGAGTACTGAGCACCCAGCACCCTTAGTACTGAGCATCCAGCACCCTGAGCACTGAGCACCCAGCACCCTGAGTACTGAGCACCCAGCACCACCCTCAGCACTGAGCACCCAGCACCCCGAGCACTGAGCACCCAGCACCCTGAGCACTGAGCACCCAGCACCCCGAGTACTGAGCACCCAGCACCCCGAGTACTGAGCACCGAGCACCCCGAGCACTGAGCACCCAGCACTCTGAGTACTGAGCACCCAGCACCCTGAGTACTGAGCACTGAGCACCCCGAGTACTGAGCACCCCGCACCCCGAGCACTCATTACCCAGCAACCTGAGTACTGAGAACAGATCACCCTGAGTACTGAGCACACAGCACCCTGAGTACTGAGCACCCAGCACCCTGAGTACTGAGCCCCCAGCACCCTGAGTACTGAGCACCCAGCACCCCGAGCACTGAGCACCCAGCACCCCGAGAATGAGCACCCAGCACCCTGACTACTGAGCACCCAGCACCCTGAGTACTGAGCACCCAGCACCCCGAGTACTGAGTACTGAGCACCCAGCACCCTGAGTACTGAGCACCGAGCTCCCCGAACACTGAGCACCCTGAGTACTGAGCACCCAGCACCCCGTTCACTGAGCACCCAGCACCCTGAGCACTGAGCACCCAGCACCCTGAGCACTGAGCACCCAGCACCCTGAGCACTGAGCACCCAGCACGCAGAGTACTGAGCACAAAGCACCCCGAGCACTGAGCACCCAGCACCCTGAGTACTGAGCACTGAGCACCCAGCACCCCGAGCACTGAGCACCCAGCACCCTTTGTACTGAGCACTGAGCACCCTGAGTACTAAGCACCCAGGACCCTGAGTACTGAGCACCCAGGACCCTGAGCACTGAGCACCGAGCACCCCGAGCACTGAGCACCCAGCACCCTGAGCACTCAGCACCCAGCACCCTGAGCACGGAGCACCCCGAGGACTGATCACCCAGCACCCTGAGCACTTAGAACCCAGCACCTTGAGTACTGAGCACCGAGCACGTCGAGCACTAAGCACCCAGCACCCTGAGTACTGAGCACCCAGCACCCTGAGCACTGAGCACCCAGCACCCTGAGCACTGAGCACCCAGCACCCCGAGCACGGAGCACCCAGCACCCTGAGTACTGAGCACCAACACCCAGAGTACTGAGCACCCAGCACCCTGAGCACGGAGCACCCAGCACCCTGAGGACTGAGCACCCAGCACCGTGAGTACTGAACACCCAGCACCCTGAGCACTGAGCACTGAGCACCCTGAGCACTGAGTACTGAGCACTGAGCACCCTGAGCACTGAGCACCCAGCACCCCGAGTCCTGAGCACGCAGCACCCCGAGCACTGAGCACCCAGCGCCCCGGGCACTGAGCACCCAGCACCCCGAGCACTGAGCACCCTGAGAACTGAGCACCCAGCACCCCGAGTACTGAGCAATGAGCACCCTGAGTACTGGGCACCCAGCACCCTTAGCACTGAGCACCCAGCACCCTGAGTACTGAGCACTGAGAACCCTGAGCACTGAGCACCCAGGACCTCGAGCACTGAGCACCCAGCACCCTGAGTACAGAGCACCCAGCACCCCGAGTACTGAGCACCCAGCACCCCGAGCACTGAGCACCCAGCACCCTGAGTACTGAGCACCCTGAGTACTGAGCACCGATCACCCTGAGAACTGAGCACCCAGCACCCTGAGTACTGAGCACCCAGCACCCTGAGCACTGAGCACCCAGCACCCTGAGCTCTAAGCACCCAGCACCCTGAGTACTGAGCACCCAGCACCCTGAGTACTGAGTACCCAGCACCCTGAGCACTGAGCACCCAGCACCCTGAGTACTGAGCACTCAGCACCCTGAGTATTCAGCACCCAGCACCCTTAGTACTGAGCACCCAGCACCCTGAGCACTGAGCACCCAGCACCCTGAGTACTGAGCACCCAGCACCACCCTCAGCACTGAGCACCCAGCACCCCGAGCACTGAGCACCCAGCACCCTGAGCACTGAGCACCCAGCACCCCGAGTACTGAGCACCCAGCACCCCGAGTACTGAGCACCGAGCACCCCGAGCACTGAGCACCCAGCACCCTGAGTACTGAGCACCCAGCACCCTGAGTACTGAGCACTGAGCACCCCGAGTACTGAGCACCCAGCACCCCGAGCACTGAGCACCCAGCAACCTGAGTACTGAGAACAGATCACCCTGATTACTGAGCACCAAG
The DNA here is from genome assembly GCF_018167655.1 of Microtus oregoni. Classification (NCBI taxonomy): domain Eukaryota; kingdom Metazoa; phylum Chordata; class Mammalia; order Rodentia; family Cricetidae; genus Microtus; species Microtus oregoni. The sequence continues at coordinate 1,297,692 of NW_024544785.1, read as the reverse complement.
CACCCTGAGTACTGAGCCCCCAGCACCCCGAGCACTGAGCACCCAGCACCCTGAGCACCCAGCACCCTGAGCACTGAGCACCCCGAGCACTGAGCACTGAGCACCCAGCACCCTGAGTACTGAGCACCCAACACACTGAGCACTGAGCACCCAGCACTCTGAGTACTGAGCACTGAGCACAAAGCACCCTGAGCAACCAGCACCCTGAGCACTGAGCACCCTGAGCACTGAGCACTGAGCACCCAGCACCCTGAGTACTGAGCCCCCAGCACCCCGAGCACTGAGCACCCAGCACCCTGAGCACCGATCACCCTGAGCACTGAGCACCCAGCACCCCGAGCACTGAGCACCCAGCACCCTGAGTACTGAGCACCCAGCACCCCGAGTGCTGAGCACTGAGCACCCTGAGTACTGAGCACCCAGCACCACGAGTACTGAGCACTGAGCACCCTGAGAACTGAGCACCCAGCACCCTGAGCACTGAGAACTCTGAGTACTGAGCACCGAGCACCCTGAGTACTGAGCACCCAGCACACTGAGCACTGAGCACGGAGCACCCCGAGGACTGAGCACCCAGCACCCTGAGCACTGAGCACCCAGCACCTTGCGTACTGAGCACCGAGCACCCCGAGCACTGAGCACCCAGCACCCTGAATACTGAGCACCCAGCACCCTGAGCACTGAGCACCCAGCACCCCGAGCACTTAGCACCCAGCACCCCGAGCACTGAGCACCCAGCACCCTGAGCACTGAGCACCAAGCCCCCTGAGTACTGAGCACGCAGCACCATGAGTACTGAGCACCCAGCACCACCCTCAGCACTGAGCACCCAGCACCCCGAGCACTGAGCACCCAGCACCCTGAGCACTGAGCACCCAGCACCCCGAGTTCTGAGCACCCAGCACCCCGAGTACTGAGCACCGAGCACCCCGAGCACTGAGCACCCAGCACCCTGAGTACTGAGCACCCAGCACCCTGAGTACTGAGCACTGAGCACCCCGAGTACTGAGCACCCCGCACCCCGAGCACTCATTACCCAGCAATCTGAGTACTGAGAACAGATCACCCTGAGTACTGAGCACACAGCACCCTGAGTACTGAGCCCCCAGCACCCTGATTACTGAGCACCCAGCACCCCGAGAATGAGCACCCAGCACCCTGAGTACTGAGAACCGAGCACCCTGAGTACTGAGCACCCAGCACCCTGAGTACTGAGCCCCCAGCACCCTGAGTACTGAGCACCCAGCACCCCGAGCACTGAGCACCCAGCACCCCGAGAATGAGCACCCAGCACCCTGACTACTGAGCACCCAGCACCCTGAGTACTGAGCACCCAGCACCCCGAGTACTGAGTACTGAGCACCCAGCACCCTGAGTACTGAGCACCGAGCTCCCCGAACACTGAGCACATTGAGTACTGAGCACCCAGCACCCAGTTCACTGAGCACCCAGCACCCTGAGCACTGAGCACCCAGCACCCTGAGCACTGAGCACCCAGCAAGCAGAGTACTGAGCACCCAGCACCCCGAGCACTGAGCACCCAGCACCCTGAGTACTGAGCACTGAGCACCAAGCACCCCGAGCACTGAGCACCCAGCACCCTGTGTACTGAGCACTGAGCACCCTGAGTACTAAGGACCCAGGACCCTGAGTACTGAGCACCCAGGACCCTGAGCACTGAGCACCGAGCACCCCGAGCACTGAGCACCCAGCACCCTGAGCACTCAGCACCCAGCACCCTGAGCACGGAGCACCCCGAGGACTGATCACCCAGCACCCTGAGCACTTAGAACCCAGCACCTTGAGTACTGAGCACCGAGCACCTCGAGCACTAAGCACCCAGCACCCTGAGTACTGAGCACCCAGCACCCTGAGCACTGAGCACCCAGCACCCTGAGCACTGAGCACCCAGCACCCCGAGCACGGAGCACCCAGCACCCTGAGTACTGAGCACCCAACACCCAGAGTACTGAGCACCCAGCACCCTGAGCACTGAGCACCCAGCACCCTGAGGACTGAGCACCCAGCACCCTGAGTACTGAACACCCAGCACCCTGAGCACTGAGCACTGAGCACCCTGAGCACTGAGTACTGAGCACTGAGCACCCTGAGCACTGAGCACCCAGCACCCCGAGTACTGAGCACCCAGCACCCCGAGCACTGAGCACCCAGCGCCCCGGGCACTGAGCACCCAGCACCCTGAGCACTGAGCACTGAGCACCCTGAGAACTGAGCACCCAGCACCCCGAGTACTGAGCACTGAGCACCCTGAATACTGAGCACCAAGCACCCCGAGTACTGAGCAATGAGCACCCTGAGTACTGGGCACCCAGCACCCTTAGCACTGAGCACCCAGCACCCTGAGTACTGAGCACTGAGAACCCTGAGCACTGAGCACCCAGGACCTCGAGCACTGAGCACCCAGCACCCTGAGTACAGAGCACACAGCACCCCGAGTACTGAGCACCCAGCACCCCGAGCACTGAGCACCCAGCACCCTGAGTACTGAGCACCCTGAGTACTGAGCACCGATCACCCTGAGCACTGAGGACCCAGCACCCTGAGTACTGAGCACCCAGCACCCTGAGCACTGAGCACCCAGCACCCTGAGCTCTGAGCACCCAGCACCCTGAGTACTGAGCACCCAGCACCCTGAGTACTGAGTACCCAGCACCCTGAGCACTGAGCACCCAGCACCCTGAGTACTGAGCACTCAGCACCCTGAGTATTCAGCAACTAGCACCCTTAGTACTGAGCACCCAGCACCCTGAGCACTGAGCACCCAGCACCCTGAGTACTGAGCACCCAGCACCACCCTCAGCACTGAGCACCCAGCACCCCGAGCACTGAGCACCGAGCACCCCGAGCACTGAGCACCCAGCACCCTTAGCACTCAGCACCCAGCACCCTGAGCATGGAGCACCCCGAGGACTGATCACCCAGCACCCTGAGCACTTAGAACCCAGCACCTTGAGTACTGAGCACCGAGCACGTCGAGCACTAAGCACCCAGCACCCTGAGTACTGAGCACCCAGCACCCTGAGCACTGAGCACCCAGCACCCTGAGCACTGAGCACCCAGCACCCCGAGCACGGAGCACCCAGCACCCTGAGTACTGAGCACCAACACCCAGAGTACTGAGCACCCAGCACCCTGAGCACGGAGCACCCAGCACCCTGAGGACTGAGCACCCAGCACCGTGAGTACTGAACACCCAGCACCCTGAGCACTGAGCACTGAGCACCCTGAGCACTGAGTACTGAGCACTGAGCACCCTGAGCACTGAGCACCCAGCACCCCGAGTACTGAGCACCCAGCACCCCGAGCACTGAGCACCCAGCGCCCCGGGCACTGAGCACCCAGCACCCCGAGCACTGAGCACTGAGCACCCTGAGAACTGAGCACCCAGCACCCCGAGTACTGAGCACTGAGCACCCTGAGTACTGAGCACCAAGCACCCCGAGTACTGAGCAATGAGCACCCTGAGTACTGTGCACCCAGCACCCTTAGCACTGAGCACCCAGCACCCTGAGTACTGAGCACTGAGAACCCTGAGCACTGAGCACCCAGGACCTCGAGCACTGAGCACCCAGCACCCTGAGTACAGAGCACCCAGCACCCCGAGTACTGAGCACCCAGCACCCCGAGCACTGAGCATCCAGCACCCTGAGTACTGAGCACCCTGAGTACTGAGCACCGATCACCCTGAGAACTGAGCACCCAGCACCCTGAGTACTGAGCACCCAGCACCCTGAGCACTGAGCACCCAGCACCCTGAGCTCTAAGCACCCAGCACCCTGAGTACTGAGCACCCAGCACCCTGAGTACTGAGTACCCAGCACCCTGAGCACTGAGCACCCAGCACCCTGAGTACTGAGCACTCAGCACCCTGAGTATTCAGCACCCAGCACCCTTAGTACTGAGCACCCAGCACCCTGAGCACTGAGCACCCAGCACCCTGAGTACTGAGCACCCAGCACCACCCTCAGCACTGAGCACCCAGCACCCCGAGCACTGAGCACCCAGCACCCCGAGTACTGAGCACCGAGCACCCCGAGCACTGAGCACCCAGCACCCTGAGTACTGAGCACCCAGCACCCTGAGTACTGAGCACTGAGCACCCCGAGTACTGAGCACCCAGCACCCCGAGCACTGAGCACCCAGCAACCTGAGTACTGAGAAAAGATCACCCTGAGTACTGAGCACCCAGCACCCTGAGTACTGAGCCCCCAGCACCCCGAGCCCTGAGCACCCAGCACCCTGAGCACCCAGCACCCTGAGCACTGAGCACCCTGAGCACTGAGCACTGAGCACCCTGAGTACTGAGCACTCAGCACCCTGAGTATTCAGCACCCAGCACCCTTAGTACTGAGCACCCAGCACCCTGAGCACTGAGCACCCAGCACCCTGAGTACTGAGCACCCAGCACCACCCTCAGCACTGAGCACCCAGCACCCCGAGCACTGAGCACCCAGCACCCTGAGCACTGAGCACCCAGCACCCCGAGTACTGAGCACCCAGCACCCCGAGTACTGAGCACCGAGCACCCCGAGCACTGAGCACCCAGCACCCTGAGTACTGAGCACCCAGCACCCTGAGTACTGAGCACTGAGCACCCCGAGTACTGAGCACCCAGCACCCCGAGCACTGAGCACCCAGCATCCTGAGTACTGAGAACAGATCACCCTGAGTACTGAGCACCAAGCACCCTGAGTACTGAGCCCCCAGCACCCCGAGCACTGAGCACCCAGCACCCTGAGCACCCAGCACCCTGAGCACTGAGCACCCTGAGCACTGAGCACTGAGCACCCAGCACCCTGAGTACTGAGCACCCAACACTCTGAGCACTGAGCACCCAGCACTCTGAGTACTGAGCACTGAGCACAAAGCACCCTGAGCACCCAGCACCCTGAGCACTGAGCACCCTGAGCACTGAGCACTGAGCACCCAGCACCCTGAGTACTGAGCCCCCAGCACCCCGAGCACTGAGCACCCAGCACCCTGAGCACCGATCACCCTGAGCACTGAGCACCCAGCACCCCGAGCACTGAGCACCCAGCACCCTGAGTACTGAGCACCCAGCACCCCGAGTGCTGAGCAGTGAGCACCCTGAGTACTGAGCACCCAGCACCACGAGTACTGAGCACTGAGCACCCTGAGAACTGAGCACCCAGCACCCTGAGCACTGAGAACTCTGAGTACTGAGCACCGAGCACCCTGAGTACTGAGCACCCAGCACACTGAGCACTGAGCACGGAGCACCATGAGGACTGAGCACCCAGCACCCTGAGCACTGAGCACCCAGCACCTTGCGTACTGAGCACCGAGCACCCCGAGCACTGAGCACCCAGCACCCTGAATACTGAGCACCCAGCACCCTGAGCACTGAGCACCCAGCACCCCGAGCACTTAGCACCCAGCACCCCGAGCACTGAGCACCCAGCACCCTGAGCACTGAGCACCAAGCCCCCTGAGTACTGAGCACGCAGCACCATGAGTACTGAGCACCCAGCACCACCCTCAGCACTGAGCACCCAGCACCCCGAGCAATGAGCACCCAGCACCCTGAGCACTGAGCATCCAGCACCCCGAGTACTGAGCACCCAGCACCCCGAGTACTGAGCACCGAGCACCCCGAGCACTGAGCACCCAGCACCCTGAGTACTGAGCACCCAGCACCCTGAGTACTGAGCACTGAGCACCCCGAGTACTGAGCACCCCGCACCCCGAGCACTCATTACCCAGCAACCTGAGTACTGAGAACAGATCACCCTGAGTACTGAGCACACAGCACCCTGAGTACTGAGCCCCCAGCACCCTGATTACTGAGCACCCAGCACCCCGAGAATGAGCACCCAGCACCCTGAGTACAGAGAACCGAGGACCCTGAGTACTGAGCACCCAGCACCCTGAGTACTGAGCCCCCAGCACCCTGAGTACTGAGCACCCAGCACCCCGAGCACTGAGCACCCAGCACCCCGAGAATGAGCACCCAGCACCCTGACTACTGAGCACCCAGCACCCTGAGTACTGAGCACCCAGCACCCCGAGTACTGAGTACTGAGCACCCAACACCCTGAGTACTGAGCACCGAGCTCCCCGAACACTGAGCACCCTGAGTACTGAGCACCCAGCACCCCGTTCACTGAGCACCCAGCACCCTGAGCACTGAGCACCCAGCACCCTGAGCACTGAGCACCCAGCACGCAGAGTACTGAGCACCCAGCACCCCGAGCACTGAGCACCCAGCACCGTGAGTACTGAGCACTGAGCACCAAGCACCCCGAGCACTGAGCACCCAGCACCCTGTGTACTGAGCACTGAGCACCCTGAGTACTAAGCACCCAGGACCCTGAGTACTGAGCACCCAGCACCCTGAGCACTGAGCACCCAGCACCCTGAGCACTGAGCACCCAGCACCCTGAGGACTGAGCACCCAGCACCCTGAGTACTGAACACCCAGCACCCTGAGCACTGAGCACCCTGAGCACTGAGTACTGAGCACTGAGCACCCTGAGCACTGAGCACCCAGCACCCCGAGTACTGAGCACCCAGCACCCCGAGCACTGAGCACCCAGCGCCCCGGGCACTGAGCACCCAGCACCCCGAGCACTGAGCACTGAGCACCCTGAGAACTGAGCACCCAGCACCCCGAGTACTGAGCACTGAGCACCCTGAATACTGAGCACCAAGCACCCCGAGTACTGAGCAATGAGCACCCTGAGTACTGGGCACCCAGCACCCTTAGCACTGAGCACCCAGCACCCTGAGTACTGAGCACTGAGAACCCTGAGCACTGAGCACCCAGGACCTCGAGCACTGAGCACCCAGCACCCTGAGTACAGAGCACCCAGCACCCCGAGTACTGAGCACCCAGCACCCCGAACACTGAGCACCCAGCACCCTGAGTACTGAGCACCCTGAGTACTGAGCACCGATCACCCTGAGCACTGAGCACCCAGCACCCTGAGTACTGAGCACCCAGCACCCTGAGCACTGAGCACCCAGCACCCTGAGCTCTGAGCACCCAGCACCCTGAGTACTGAGCACCCAGCACCCTGAGTACTGAGTACCCAGCACCCTGAGCACTGAGCACCCAGCACCCTGAGTACTGAGCACTCAGCACCCTGAGTATTCAGCACCCAGCACCCTTAGTACTGAGCACCCAGCACCCTGAGCTCTGAGCACCCAGCACCCTGAGTACTGAGCACCCAGCACCACCCTCAGCACTGAGCACCCAGCACCCTGAGCACTGAGCACCCAGCACCCCGAGTACTGAGCACCCAGCACCCCGAGTACTGAGCACCGAGCACCCCGAGCACTGAGCACCCAGCACCCTGAGTACTGAGCACCCAGCACCCTGAGTACTGAGCACTGAGCACCCCGAGTACTGAGCACCCAGCACCCCGAGCACTGAGCACCCAGCACCCTGAGCACCCAGCACCCTGAGCACTGAGCACCCTGAGCACTGAGCACTGAGCACCCAGCACCCTGAGTACTGATCACCCAACACTCTGAGCACTGAGCACCCAGCACGCTGAGTACTGAGCACTGAGCACAAAGCACCCTGAGTACTGAGCACCCAGAACTCCGAGCACTGAGCACCCAGCTCCCCGAGCACTGAGCACCCAGCACCCCGAGCACTGAGCACCGAGCACCCTGAGCACTGAGCACCCAGCACCCCGAGTGCTGAGCACTGAGCACCCTGAGTACTGAGCACCCAGCACCCCGAGTACTGAGCACTGAGCACCCTGAGAACTGAGCACCCAGCACCCTGAGCACTGAGCACTGAGAACTCTGAGTACTGAGCACCGAGCACCCTGAGTACTGAGCACCCAGCACCCTGAGCACTGAGCACGGAGCACCCCGAGGACTGAGCACCCAGCACCCTGAGCACTGAGCACCCAGCACCTTGAGTACTGAGCACCAAGAACCCCGAGCACTGAGCACCCAGCACCCTGAATACTGAGCACCCAGCACCCTGAGCACTGAGCACCCAGCACCCCGAGCACTTAGCACCCAGCACCCCGAGCACTGAGCACCCAGCACCCTGAGCACTGAGCACCAAGCCCCCTGAGTACTGAGCACGCAGCACCATGAGTACTGAGCACCCAGCACCCTGAGTTCTGAGCACTCAGCACCCTGAGTACTGAGCACCGAGCACCCCGAGGACTGAGCACCCAGCACCCTGAGCATTGAGCACCCTGAGGACTGAGCACCCAGCACCCTGAGCACTGAGCACCTAGCACCCTGAGTACTGAGCACCGATCACCCTGATCACTGAGCACACAGCCCCCTTAGTACTGAGCACTCAGCACCCTGAGTACTGAGCACCCAGCACCCTTAGTACTGAGCATCCAGCAACCTGAGCACTGAGCACCCAGCACCCTGAGTACTGAGCACCCAGCACCACCCTCAGCACTGAGAACCCAGCACCCCGAGCACTGAGCACCCAGCACCCTGAGCACTGAGCACCCAGCACCCCGAGTACTGAGCACCCAGCACCCCGAGTACTGAGCACCGAGCACCCCGAGCACTGAGCACCCAGCACCCTGAGTACTGAGCACCCAGCACCCTGAGTACTGAGCACTGAGCACCCCGAGTACTGAGCACCCAGCACCCCGAGAACTCAGCACCCAGCAACCTGAGTACTGAGAACAGATCACCCTGAGTACTGAGCACACAGCACCCTGAGTACTGAGCCCCCAGCACCCTGATTACTGAGCACCCAGCACCATGAGCATTGAACACCCAGCACCCCGAGAATGAGCACCCAGCACCCTGAGTACTGAGAACCGAGCACCCTGAGTACTGAGCACCCAGCACCCTGAGTACTGAGCCCCCAGCACCCTGAGTACTGAGCACCCAGCACCCCGAGCACTGAGCACCCAGCACCCCGAGAATGAGCACCCAGCACCCTGACTACTGAGCACCCAGCACCCTGATTACTGAGCACCCAGCACCCTGAGTACTGAGTACTGAGCACCCAGCACCCTGAGTACTGAGCACCGAGCTCCCCGAACACTGAGCACCCTGAGTACTGAGCACCCAGCACCCCGTTCACTGAGCACCCAGCACCCTGAGCACTGAGCACCCAGCACCCTGAGCACTGAGCACCCAGCACCCTGAGTACTGAGCACCCAGCACGCAGAGTACTGAGCACCCAGCACACCGAGCACTGAGCACCCAGCACCCTGAGTACTGAGCACTGAGCACCCAGCACCCCGAGCACTGAGCACCCAGCACCCTGTGTACTGAACACTGAGCACCCTGGGTACTAAGCACCCAGGACCCTGAGTACTGAGCACCCAGGACCCTGAGCACTGAGCACCGAGCACCCCGAGCACTGAGTACTGAGCACCCAGCACCCTGAGTACTGAGCACTGAGCACCCCGAGTACTGAGCACACAGCACCCCGAGCACTCAGCACCCAGCAACCTGAGTACTGAGAACAGATCACCCTGAGTACTGAGCACACAGCACCCTGAGTACTGAGCCCCCAGCACCCTGATTACTGAGCACCCAGCACCATGAGCATTGAACACGAAGCACCCCGAGAATGAGCACCCAGCACCCTGAGTACTGAGAACCGAGCACCCTGAGTACTGAGCACCCAGCACCCTGAGTACTGAGCCCCCAGCACCCTGAGTACTGAGCACCCAGCACCCCGAGCACTGAGCACCCAGCACCCCGAGAATGAGCACCCAGCACCCTGACTACTGAGCACCAAGCACCCTGATTACTGAGCACCCAGCACCCCGAGTACTGAGTACTGAGCACCCAGCACCCTGAGTACTGAGCACCGAGCTCCCCGAACACTGAGCACCCTGAGTACTGAGCACCCAGCACCCCGTTCACTGAGCACCCAGCACCCTGAGCACTGAGCACCCAGCACCCTGAGCACTGAGCACCCAGCACCCTGAGTACTGAGCACCCAGCACCCTGAGTACTGAGTACCCAGCACCCTGAGCACTGAGCACCCAGCACCCTGAGTACTGAGCACTCAGCACCCTGAGTATTCAGCACCCAGCACCCTTAGTACTGAGCACCCAGCACCCTGAGCACTGAGCACCCAGCACCCTGAGTACTGAGCACCCAGCACCACCCTCAGCACTGAGCACCCAGCACCCTGAGCACTGAGCACCCAGCACCCCGAGTACTGAGCACCCAGCACCCCGAGTACTGAGCACCGAGCACCCCGAGCACTGAGCACCCAGCACCCTGAGTACTGAGCACCCAGCACCCTGAGTACTGAGCACTGAGCACCCCGAGTACTGAGCACCCAGCACCCCGAGCACTGAGCACCCAGCAACCTGAGTACTGAGAACAGATCACCCTGAGTACTGAGCTCCCAGCACCCTGAGTACTGAGCTCCCAGCACCCCGAGCACTGAGCACCCAGCACCCTGAGCACCCAGCACCCTGAGCACTGAGCACCCTGAGCACTGAGCACTGAGCACCCAGCACCCTGAGTACTGATCACCCAACACTCTGAGCACTGAGCACCCAGCACGCTGAGTACTGAGCACTGAGCACAAAGCACCCTGAGTACTGAGCACCCAGAACTCCGAGCACTGAGCACCCAGCTCCCCGAGCACTGAGCACCCAGCACCCTGAGCACTGAGCACCGAGCACCCTGAGCACTGAGCACCCAGCACCCCGAGTGCTGAGCACTGAGCACCCTGAGTACTGAGCACCCAGCACCCCGAGTACTGAGCACTGAGCACCCTGAGAACTGAGCACCCAGCACCCTGAGCACTGAGCACTGAGAACTCTGAGTACTGAGCACCGAGCACCCTGAGTACTGAGCACCCAGCACCCTGAGCACTGAGCACGGAGCACCCCGAGGACTGAGCACCCAGCACCCTGAGCACTGAGCACCCAGCACCTTGAGTACTGAGCACCGAGCACCCCGAGCACTGAGCACCCAGCACCCTGAATACTGAGCACCCAGCACCCTGAGTACTGAGCACCCAGCACCCCGAGCACTTAGCACCCAGCACCCCGAGCACTGAGCACCCAGCACCCTGAGCACTGAGCACCAAGCCCCCTGAGTACTGAGCACGCAGCACCATGAGTACTGAGCACCCAGCACCCTGAGTTCTGAGCACTCAGCACCCTGAGTACTGAGCACCGAGCACCCCGAGGACTGAGCACCCAGCACCCTGAGCATTGAGCACCCTGAGGACTGAGCACCCAGCACCCTGAGCACTGAGCACCTAGCACCCTGAGTACTGAGCACCGATCACCCTGATCACTGAGCACACAGCCCCCTTAGTACTGAGCACTCAGCACCCTGAGTACTGAGCACCCAGCACCCTTAGTACTGAGCATCCAGCAACCTGAGCACTGAGCACCCAGCACCCTGAGTACTGAGCACCCAGCACCACCCTCAGCACTGAGAACCCAGCACCCCGAGCACTGAGCACCCAGCACCCTGAGCACTGAGCACCCAGCACCCCGAGTACTGAGCACCCAGCACCCCGAGTACTGAGCACCGAGCACCCCGAGCACTGAGCACCCAGCACCCTGAGTACTGAGCACCCAGCACCCTGAGACTGAGCACTGAGCACCCCGAGTACTGAGCACCCAGCACCCCGAGAACTCAGCACCCAGCAACCTGAGTACTGAGAACAGATCACCCTGAGTACTGAGCACACAGCACCCTGAGTACTGAGCCCCCAGCACCCTGATTACTGAGCACCCAGCACCATGAGCATTGAACACCCAGCACCCCGAGAATGAGCACCCAGCACCTTGAGTACTGAGAACCGAGCACCCTGAGTACTGAGCACCCAGCACCCTGAGTACTGAGCCCCCAGCACCCTGAGTACTGAGCACCCAGCACCCCGAGCACTGAGCACCCAGCACCCCGAGAATGAGCACCCAGCACCCTGACTACTGAGCACCCAGCACCCTGATTACTGAGCACCCAGCACCCTGAGTACTGAGTACTGAGCACCCAGCACCCTGAGTACTGAGCACCGAGCTCCCCGAACACTGAGCACCCTGAGTACTGAGCACCCAGCACCCCGTTCACTGAGCACCCAGCACCCTGAGCACTGAGCACCCAGCACCCTGAGCACTGAGCACCCAGCACCCTGAGTACTGAGCACCCAGCACGCAGAGTACTGAGCACCCAGCACACCGAGCACTGAGCACCCAGCACCCTGAGTACTGAGCACTGAGCACCCAGCACCCCGAGCACTGAGCACCCAGCACCCTGTGTACTGAACACTGAGCACCCTGGGTACTAAGCACCCAGGACCCTGAGTACTGAGCACCCAGGACCCTGAGCACTGAGCACCGAGCACCCCGAGCACTGAGTACTGAGCACCCAGCACCCTGAGTACTGAGCACTGAGCACCCCGAGTACTGAGCACCCAGCACCCCGAGCACTCAGCACCCAGCAACCTGAGTACTGAGAACAGATCACCCTGAGTACTGAGCACACAGCACCCTGAGTACTGAGCCCCCAGCACCCTGATTACTGAGCACCCAGCACCATGAGCATTGAACACGAAGCACCCCGAGAATGAGCACCCAGCACCCTGAGTACTGAGAACCGAGCACCCTGAGTACTGAGCACCCAGCACCCTGAGTACTGAGCCCCCAGCACCCTGAGTACTGAGCACCCAGCACCCCGAGCACTGAGCACCCAGCACCCCGAGAATGAGCACCCAGCACCCTGACTACTGAGCACCAAGCACCCTGATTACTGAGCACCCAGCACCCCGAGTACTGAGTACTGAGCACCCAGCACCCTGAGTACTGAGCACCGAGCTCCCCGAACACTGAGCACCCTGAGTACTGAGCACCCAGCACCCCGTTCACTGAGCACCCAGCACCCTGAGCACTGAGCACCCAGCACCCTGAGCACTGAGCACCCAGCACCCTGAGTACTGAGCACCCAGCACCCTGAGTACTGAGTACCCAGCACCCTGAGCACTGAGCACCCAGCACCCTGAGTACTGAGCACTCAGCACCCTGAGTATTCAGCACCCAGCACCCTTAGTACTGAGCACCCAGCACCCTGAGCACTGAGCACCCAGCACCCTGAGTACTGAGCACCCAGCACCACCCTCAGCACTGAGCACCCAGCACCCTGAGCACTGAGCACCCAGCACCCCGAGTACTGAGCACCCAGCACCCCGAGTACTGAGCACCGAGCACCCCGAGCACTGAGCACCCAGCACCCTGAGTACTGAGCACCCAGCACCCTGAGTACTGAGCACTGAGCACCCCGAGTACTGAGCACCCAGCACCCCGAGCACTGAGCACCCAGCAACCTGAGTACTGAGAACAGATCACCCTGAGTACTGAGCTCCCAGCACCCTGAGTACTGAGCCCCCAGCACCCCGAGCACTGAGCACCCAGCACCCTGAGCACCCAGCACCCTGAGCACTGAGCACCCTGAGCACTGAGCACTGAGCACCCAGCACCCTGAGTACTGATCACCCAACACTCTGAGCACTGAGCACCCAGCACGCTGAGTACTGAGCACTGAGCACAAAGCACCCTGAGTACTGAGCACCCAGAACTCCGAGCACTGAGCACCCAGCTCCCCGAGCACTGAGCACCCAGCACCCCGAGCACTGAGCACCGAGCACCCTGAGCACTGAGCACCCAGCACCCCGAGTGCTGAGCACTGAGCACCCTGAGTACTGAGCACCCAGCACCCCGAGTACTGAGCACTGAGCACCCTGAGAACTGAGCACCCAGCACCCTGAGCACTGAGCACTGAGAACTCTGAGTACTGAGCACCGAGCACCCTGAGTACTGAGCACCCAGCACCCTGAGCACTGAGCACGGAGCACCCCGAGGACTGAGCACCCAGCACCCTGAGCACTGAGCACCCAGCACCTTGAGTACTGAGCACCGAGCACCCCGAGCACTGAGCACCCAGCACCCTGAATACTGAGCACCCAGCACCCTGAGCACTGAGCACCCAGCACCCCGAGCACTTAGCACCCAGCACCCCGAGCACTGAGCACCCAGCACCCGGAGCACTGAGCACCAAGCCCCCTGAGTACTGAGCACGCAGCACCATGAGTACTGAGCACCCAGCACCCTGAGTTCTGAGCACTCAGCACCCTGAGTACTGAGCACCGAGCACCCCGAGGACTGAGCACCCAGCACCCTGAGCATTGAGCACCCTGAGGACTGAGCACCCAGCACCCTGAGCACTGAGCACCTAGCACCCTGAGTACTGAGCACCGATCACCCTGATCACTGAGCACACAGCCCCCTTAGTACTGAGCACTCAGCACCCTGAGTACTGAGCACCCAGCACCCTTAGTACTGAGCATCCAGCAACCTGAGCACTGAGCACCCAGCACCCTGAGTACTGAGCACCCAGCACCACCCTCAGCACTGAGAACCCAGCACCCCGAGCACTGAGCACCCAGCACCCTGAGCACTGAGCACCCAGCACCCCGAGTACTGAGCACCCAGCACCCCGAGTACTGAGCACCGAGCACCCCGAGCACTGAGCACCCAGCACCCTGAGTACTGAGCACCCAGCACCCTGAGTACTGAGCACTGAGCACCCCGAGTACTGAGCACCCAGCACCCCGAGAACTCAGCACCCAGCAACCTGAGTACTGAGAACAGATCACCCTGAGTACTGAGCACACAGCACCCTGAGTACTGAGCCCCCAGCACCCTGATTACTGAGCACCCAGCACCATGAGCATTGAACACCCAGCACCCCGAGAATGAGCACCCAGTACCTTGAGTACTGAGAACCGAGCACCCTGAGTACTGAGCACCCAGCACCCTGAGTACTGAGCCCCCAGCACCCTGAGTACTGAGCACCCAGCACCCCGAGCACTGAGCACCCAGCACCCCGAGAATGAGCACCCAGCACCCTGACTACTGAGCACCCAGCACCCTGATTACTGAGCACCCAGCACCCTGAGTACTGAGTACTGAGCACCCAGCACCCTGAGTACTGAGCACCGAGCTCCCCGAACACTGAGCACCCTGAGTACTGAGCACCCAGCACCCCGTTCACTGAGCACCCAGCACCCTGAGCACTGAGCACCCAGCACCCTGAGCACTGAGCACCCAGCACCCTGAGTACTGAGCACCCAGCACGCAGAGTACTGAGCACCCAGCACACCGAGCACTGAGCA
The DNA here is from genome assembly GCF_018167655.1 of Microtus oregoni. Classification (NCBI taxonomy): domain Eukaryota; kingdom Metazoa; phylum Chordata; class Mammalia; order Rodentia; family Cricetidae; genus Microtus; species Microtus oregoni. Next base: position 1,282,556 of record NW_024544785.1, on the reverse strand, counting down.
CCCAGCACCCTGAGTACTGAGCACTGAGCACCCAGCACCCCGAGCACTGAGCACCCAGCACCCTGTGTACTGAACACTGAGCACCCTGGGTACTAAGCACCCAGGACCCTGAGTACTGAGCACCCAGGACCCTGAGCACTGAGCACCGAGCACCCCGAGCACTGAGTACTGAGCACCCAGCACCCTGAGTACTGAGCACTGAGCACCCCGAGTACTGAGCACCCAGCACCCCGAGCACTCAGCACCCAGCAACCTGAGTACTGAGAACAGATCACCCTGAATACTGAGCACACAGCACCCTGAGTACTGAGCCCCCAGCACCCTGATTACTGAGCACCCAGCACCATGAGCATTGAACACGAAGCACCCCGAGAATGAGCACCCAGCACCCTGAGTACTGAGAACCGAGCACCCTGAGTACTGAGCACCCAGCACCCTGAGTACTGAGCCCCCAGCACCCTGAGTACTGAGCACCCAGCACCCCGAGCACTGAGCACCCAGCACCCCGAGAATGAGCACCCAGCACCCTGACTACTGAGCACCAAGCACCCTGATTACTGAGCACCCAGCACCCCGAGTACTGAGTACTGAGCACCCAGCACCCTGAGTACTGAGCACCGAGCTCCCCGAACACTGAGCACCCTGAGTACTGAGCACCCAGCACCCCGTTCACTGAGCACCCAGCACCCTGAGCACTGAGCACCCAGCACCCTGAGCACTGAGCACCCAGCACCCTGAGTACTGAGCACCCAGCACGCAGAGTACTGAGCACCCAGCACCCCGAGCACTGAGCACCCAGCACCCTGAGTACTGAGCACTGAGCACCCAGCACCCCGAGCACTGAGCACCCAGCACCCTGTGTACTGAGCACTGAGCACCCTGGGTACTAAGCACCCAGGACCCTGAGTACTTAGCACCCAGGACCCTGAGCACTGAGCACCGAGCACCCCGAGCACTGAGCACCCAGCACCCTGAGCACTCAGCACCCAGCACCCTGAGCACGGAGCACCCCGAGGACTGATCACCCAGCACCCTGAGCACTTAGAACCCAGCACCTTGAGTACTGAGCACCGAGCACCTCGAGCACTAAGCACCCAGCACCCTGAGTACTGAGCACCCAGCACCCTGAGCACTGAGCACCCAGCACCCTGAGCACTGAGCACCCAGCACCCCGATCACGGATCACCCAGAACCCTGAGTACTGAGCACCCAACACCCAGAGTACTGAGCACCCAGCACCCCGAGCACTGAGCACACAGCACCCTGAGTACTGAGCACCCAGCACCCCGAGTACTGAGCACCCAGCACCCTGAGTACTGAGCACCCAGCACATCGAGCACTGAGCACTCAGCACCCTGTGTACTGAGCACCCTGAGTACAGAGCACTGAGCAACGAGCACCCTGAGTACTGAGCACCCAACACTCTGAGCACTGAGCACCGAGCACCCTGAGTACTGAACACCCAGCACCCTGAGCACTGAGCACTGAGCACCCAGCACCCTGAGCACTTAGCACTGAGCACCCAGCACCCCGAGCACTGAGCACCCAGCACCCTGAGCCCCCAGCACCCTGAGCACTGAGCACCCTGAGCACTGAGCACCCTGAGCACTGAGCACTGAGCACCCAGCACCCTGAGTACTGAGCACCCAACACTCTGAGCACTGAGCACCCAGCACGCTGAGTACTGAGCACTAAGCACACAGCACCCTGAGTACTGAGCACCCAGCACCCCGAGAACTGAGCACCCAGCGCCCTGAGCACTGAGCACCCAGCACCCCGAGCACTGAGCACTGAGCACACTGAGCACTGAGCACCCAGCACCCTGAGTACTGAGAACCCAGCACCCTGAGCACTGAGCACCCAGCACCCCGAGTACTGAGCACCCAGCGCCCCGAGCACTGAGCACCCAGCACCCCGAGCACTGAGCACTGAGCACCCTGAGCACTGAGCACCCAGCACCCCGAGTACTGAGCACTGAGCACCCTGAGTACTGAGCACCAAGCACCCCGAGTACTGAGCACTCAGCACCCAGAGTACTGAGCACCCAGCACCCTGAGCACTGAGCACCCAGCACCCTGAGTACTGAGCACTGAGAACCCTGAGTACTGAGCACCGAGCACCCTGAGTACTGAGCACCCAGCACCCTGATCACTGAGTACGGAGCACCCCGAGGACTGAGTACCCTGCACCCTGAGCACTGAGCACCCAGCACCTTGAGTACTGAGAACCGAGCGCCCCGAGCACTGAGCACCCAGCACCCTGAGTACTGAGCACCAAGCACCCTGAGCACTGAGCACCCAGCACCCTGAGCACTGAGCACGCAGCACCCTGAGCACTGAGCACCCAGCACCCTGAGTACTGAGCACAGAGCACCCTGAGCACTGAGAACCCAGCACCCTGAGTACTGAGCACCCAGCACCCTGAGTACTGAGCAACCAGCACCCTGAGCACTGAGCACTGAGCACCCAGCACCCTGAGCACTGAGCACTGAGCACCCAGCACCACAGCCCTGAGCACCCAGCACCCCGAGCACTGAGCACCCAGCACCCTGAGCACTGAGCACCCAGCACCCTGAACACTGAGCACCCAGCACCCTGAGTACTGAGCACCCAGCACCCTGAGTACTGAGCACCCAGCACCCTGAGTACTGAGCACTCAGCACCCTGAGTACTGAGCACCGAGCACCCCGAGCACTGAGCACCCAGCACCCTGAGCACTGAGCACCCGGAGGACTGAGCACCCAGCACCCTGAGCACTGAGCACCGATCACCCTGAGCACTGAGCACCCAGCACCCCGAGCACTGAGCACCCAGCACCCTGAGTACTGAGCACCCAGCACCCCAAGTACTGAGCACCCAGCACCCTGAGTACTGAGCACCCAGCACCCCGAGCACTGAGCACCCAGCACCCTGAGTACAGAGCACCCTGAGTACTGAGCACTGAGCACCGAGCACACTGAGAACTGAGCACCCTGAGGACTGAGCACCCAGCACCCTGAGCACTGAGCACCCAGCACCCTGAGTACTGAGCACTGATCACCCTGAGCACTGAGCACCCAGCACCCCGAGCACTGAGCACCCAGCACCCTGAGTACTGAGCACCCAGCACCCTGAGCACTGAGCACTGAGCACCCAGCACCCTGAGCACTGAGCACCCAGCACCCCGAGCACTGAGCACCCAGCACCCTGAGCAACCAGCACCCTGAGCACTGAGCACCCTGAGCACTGAGCACCCTGAGCACTGAGCACTGAGCACCCAGCACCCTGAGTACTGAGCACCCAACACTCTGAGCACTGAGCACCCAACACGCTGAGTACTGAGCACTGAGCACACAGCACCCTGAGTACTGAGCACCCAGCACCCGAGCACTGAGCACCCAGCGCCCCGAGCACTGAGCATCCAGCACCCCGAGCACTGAGCACTGAGCACACTGAGCACTGAGCACCCAGCACCCCGAGTACTGAGCACTGAGCACCCTGAGTACTGAGCACCCAGCACCCCGAGTACTGAGCACTGAGCACCCTGAGTACTGAGCACCCAGCACCCTGAGTACTGAGCACCCAGCACCCTGATCACTGAGCACGGAGCACCCCGAGCACTGAGCACCCAGCACCCTGAGTACTGAGCACAGAGCACCCTGAGCACTGAGCACACAGCACCCTGAGTACTGAGCACCCAGCACCCTGAGTACTGAGCAACCAGCACCCTGAGCACTGAGCACTGAGCACCCAGCACCCTGAGCACTGAGCACCGATCACCCTGAGTACTGAGCACCGAGCACCCGAGCACTGAGCACCCAGCACCCTGAGCACTGAGCACCCGGAGGACTGAGCACCCAGCACCCTGAGCACTGAGCACCGATCACCATGAGCACTGAGCACCCAGCACCCCGAGCACTGAGCACACAGCACCCTGAGTACTGAGCACCCAGCACCCCGAGTACTGAGCACCCAGCACCCTGAGTACTGAGCACCCAGCACACCGAGCACTGAGCACCCAGCACCCTGTGTACTGAGCACCCTGAGTACAGAGCACTGAGCACCGAGCACCCTGAGTACTGAGCACCCAACACACTGAGCACTGAGCACCGAGCACCCTGAGTACTGAACACCCAGCACCCTGAGCACTGAGCACTGAGCACCCAGCACCCCGAGCACTGAGCACCCAGCACCCTGAGCACCCAGCACCCTGAGCACTGAGCACCCTGAGCACTGAGCACCCTGAGCACTGAGCACTGAGCACCCAGCACCCTGAGTACTGAGCACCCAACACTCTGAGCACTGAGCTCCCAGCACGCTGAGTACTGAGCACTAAGCACACAGCACCCTGAGTACTGAGCACCCAGCACCCCGAGCACTGAGCACCCAGCGCCCCGAGCCCTGAGCACCCAGCACCCCGAGCACTGAGCACTGAGCACACTGAGCACTGAGCACCCAGAACCCTGAGGACTGATCACCCAGCACCTTGAGTACTGAGCACCGAGCACCTCGAGCACTAAGCACCCAGCACCCTGAGTACTGAGAACCCAGCACCCTGAGCACTGAGCACCCAGCACCCTGAGCAATGAGCACCCAGCACCCCAAGCACGGAGCACATAGCACCCTGAATACTGAGCACCCAACACCCAGAGTACTGAGCACCCAGCACCCTGAGCACTGAGCACCCAGCACCCTGAGTACTGAGCACCCAGCACGCCGAGTACTGAGCACCCAGCACCCCGAGCACTGAGCACCCAGCGCACCAAGCACTGAGCACCCAGCACCCCGAGCACTGAGCACTGAGCACCCTGAGCACTGAGCACCCAGCACCCCGAGTACTGAGCACTGAGCACCCTGAGTACTGAGCACCAAGCACCCCGAGTACTGAGCACTCAGCACCCTGAGTACTGATCACCCAGCACCCTGAGCACTGAGCACCCAGCACCCTGAGTACTGAGCACTGAGAACCCTGAGTACTGAGCACCGAGCACCCTGAGTACTGAGCACCCAGCACCCTGATCACTGAGCACGGAGCACCCCGAGGACTGAGTACCCTGCACCCTGAGCACTGAGCACCCAGCACCTTGAGTACTGAGCACCGAGCGCCCCGAGCACTGAGCACCCAGCACCCTGAGTACTGAGCACCCATCACCCTGAGCACTGAACACCCAGCACCCTGAGCACTGAGCACGCAGCACCCTGAGCACTGAGCACCCAGCACCCTGAGTACTGAGCACAGAGCACCCTGAGCACTGAGAACCCAGCACCCTGAGTACTGAGCACCAAGCACCCTGAGTACTGAGCAACCAGCACCCTGAGCACTGAGCACCCAGCACCCTGAGCACTGAGCACTGAGCACCCAGCACCACAGCCCTGAGCACGCAGCACCCCGAGCACTGAGCACCCAGCACCCCGAGCACTGAGCACCCAGCACCCTGAGTACTGAGCACCCAACACCCAGAGTACAGAGCACCCAGCACCCTGAGCACTGAGCACCCAGCACCCTGAGTACTGAGCACCCAGCACCCTGAGTACTGAGGACCCAGCACCCTGAGCACTGAGCACTGAGCACCCAGCACCCTGAGCACTGAGCACCTAGCACCCCAAGCACTGAGCACCCAGCACCCTGAGTACTGAGCACCCAACACCCAGAGTACTGAGCACCCAGCACCCTGAGAACTGAGCACCGAGCACCCTGAGTACTTAGCACCCAGCACCCTGAGTACTGAGCACCCAGCACCCCGAGCACTGAGCACCCAGCACCCTGAGCACTGAGCACCCAGCACCCTGAGTACTGTGCACCCAGCCCCCTGAGTACTGAGCACCCAGCACCATGAGTACTGAGCACCCAGCACCCTGAGTACTGAGCACTCAGCACACTGAGTACTGAGCACCGTGCACCCCGAGCACTGAGCACCCAGCACCCTGAGCACTGAGCACCCTGAGGACTGAGCACCCAGTACCCTGAGCACTGAGCACCCAGCACCCTGAGTACTGAGCACCGATCACCCTGAGCACTGAGCACCCAGCACCCCGAGCACTGAGCACCCAGCACCCTGAGTACTGAGCACCCAGCACCCTGAGCACTGAGCACCCAGCACCCTGAGCACTGAGCACCCTGAGTACTGAGCACCGATCACCCTGAGCACTGAGCACCCAGCACCCTGAGTACTGAGCACCCAGCACACTGAGCACTGAGCACCCAGCACCCTGAGCACTGAGCACCCAGCACCGTTAGTACTGAGCACTGAGAACCCTGAGTACTGAGCACCGAGCACCCTGAGTACTGAGCACCCAGCACCCTGATCACTGAGCACGGAGCACCCCGAGGACTGAGTACCCAGCACCCTGAGCACTGAGCACCCAGCACCTTGAGTACTGAGCACCGAGCGCCCCGAGCACTGAGCACCCAGCACCCTGAGTACTGAGCACCCAGCACCCTGAGCACTGAGCACCCAGCACCCTGAGCACTGAGAACGCAGCACCCAGAGGACTGAGCACCCAGCACCCTGAGTACTGAGCACAGAGCACCCTGAGCACTGAGAACACAGCACCCTGAGTACTGAGCACCCAGCACCCTGAGTACTGAGCAACCAGCACCCTGAGCACTGAGCACTGAGCACCCAGCACCCTGAGCACTGAGCACTGAGCACCCAGCACCACAGCCCTGAGCACCCAGCACCCCGAGCACTGAGCACCCAGCACGCTGAGCACTGAGCACCCAGCACCCTGAACACTGAGCACCCAGCACCCTGAGTACTGAGCACCAAGCACCCTGAGTACTGAGCACCCAGCACCCTGAGTACTGAGCACTCAGCACCCTGAGTACTGAGCACCGAGCACCCCGAGCACTGAGCACCCAGCACCCTAAGCCCTGAGCACCCGGAGGACTGAGCACCCAGCACCCTGAGCACTGAGCACCGATCACCCTGAGCACTGAGCACCCAGCACCCCGAGCACTGAGCACCCAGCACCCTGAGTACTGAGCACCCAGCACCCCGAGTACTGAGCACCCAGCACCCTGAGTACTGAGCACCCAGCACCCCGAGCACTGAGAACCCAGCACCCTGAGTACTGAGCACCCTGATTACTGAGCACTGAGCACCGAGCACCCTGAGCACTGAGCACCCAGCACACCGAGCACTGAGCACCCAGCACCCTGAGTACTGAGCACCCAGCACCCTGAGCACTGAGCACCGAGCACCCTGAGTACTGAATACCCAGCACACTGAGCACTGAGCACTGAGCACCCAGCACCCTGAGCACTGAGCACTGAGCACCCAGCACCCCGAGCACTGAGCACCTAGCACCCTGAGCACCCACCACCCTGAGCACTGAGCACCCTGAGCACTGAGCACCCTGGGCACTGAGCACTGAGCACCCAGCACGCTGAGTACTGAGCACTGAGCACACAGCACCCTGAGTACTGAGCACCCAGCACCCCGAGCACTGAGCACCCAGCGCCCCGAGCACTGAGCACCCAGCACCCCGAGCACTGAGCACTGAGCACACTGAGCACTGAGCACCCAGCACCCCGAGTACTGAGCACTGAGCACCCTGAGTACTGAGCACCCAGCACCCCGAGTACTGAGCACTGAGCACCCTGAGTACTGAGCACCCAGCACCCTGAGCACTGAGAACCGTGAGTACTGAGCACCCAGCACCCTGAGTACTGAGCACCCAGCACCCTGAGCACTGAGCACGGAGCACCCCGGGGACTGAGCACCCAGCACCCTGAGCACTGAGCATCCAGCACCTTGAGTACTGAGCACCGAGCACCCTGAGCACTGAGCACCCAGCAGCCTGAGCACTGAGCACGGAGCACCCCGAGGACTGAGCACCCAGCACCCTGAGTACTGAGCACCCAGCACCCTGAGCACTGAGCACACAGCACCCTGAGCACTGAGCACTCAGCACCCCGAGCACTGAGCACCCAGCACCCTGCGTACTGAGCACCCAACACCCAGAGTACTGAGCACCCAGCACCCTGAGAACTGAGCACCCAGCACCCTGAATACTGAGCACCCAGCACCCTGAGTACTGAGCACCCAGCACCCTGAGCACTGAGCACTGAGCACCCAGCACCCTGAGCACTGAGCACCCAGCACCCCAAGCACTGAGCACCCAGCACCCTGAGTACTGAGCACCCAACACCCAGAGTACTGAGCACCCAGGACCCTGAGAAATGAGCACCCAGCACCCTGAGTACTGAGCACCGAGCACCCAGGGTACTGAGCACCCAGCACCCTGAGCACTGAGCACTGACCACCCAGCACCCCGAGCACTGAGCACCCAGCACCCCGAGCACTGAGCACCCAGCACCGTGAGCACTGAGCTCCAGCACCCTGAGCACTGAGCACAAAGCCCCCTGAGTACTGAGCACCCAGCAACATGAGTACTGAGCACCCAGCACCCTGAGTACTGAGCACTCAGCACACTGAGTACTGAGCACCGTGCACCCCGAGCACTGAGCACCCAGCACCCTGAGCACTGAGCACCCTGAGGACTGAGCACCCAGCACCCTGAGCACTGAGCACCCAGCACCCTGAGTACTGAGCACCGATCACCCTGAGCACTGAGCACCCAGCACCCCGAGCACTGAGCACCCAGCACCCTGAGTACTGAGCACCCAGCACCCTGAGCACTGAGCACCCAGCACCCTGAGCACTGAGCACCCAGCACCCTGAGTACTGAGCACCGATCACCCTGAGCACTGAGCACCCAGCACCCTGAGTGCTGAGCACCCAGCACCCTGAGCACTGAGCACCCAGCACCCTGAGCACTGAGCACCCAGCACCCTGAGTACTGAGCACCCAGCACCCTGAGTACTGAGTACCCAGCACCCTGAGCACTGAGCACCCAGCACCCTGAGTACTGAGCACCGAGCACCCTGAGTACTGAGCACCCAGCACCCTGAGTACTGAGCACCCAGCACCCCAATAATGAGAACCCAGCACCCTGAGTACTGAGCACCCAGCACCCTGAGTACTGAGCACCAAGCACCCTGAGTACTGAGCACCAAGCACCCCGAGCACTGAGCAACCAGCACCCTGAGCACTGAGCACCCAGCACCCTGAGTACTGAGCACCCAACACCCAGAGTACTGAGCACCCAGCACCCTGAGAACTGAGCACCCAGCACCCTGAGTACTGAGCACCCAGCACCCTGAGTACTGAGCACCCAGCACCCTGAGCACTGAGCACTGAGCACCCAGCACCCTGAGCACTGAGCACCCAGCACCCCAAGCACTGAGCACCCAGCACCCTGAGTACTGAGCACCCAACACCCAGAGTACTGAGCACCCAGCACCCTGAGAACTGAGCACCCAGCACCCTGAGGACTGAGCACCCAGCACCCTGAGAACTGAGCACCCAGCACCCTGAGTACTGAGCACCGAGCACCCCGAGCACTGAGCACAGGGTACCCCGAGAACTGAGCACCCAGCATACTGAGTACTGAGCACCCAGCACCCTGAGTACTGAGCACCCAGCACGCTGAGTACTGAGCACCCAGCACCCTGAGCACTGAGCACCCAACACCCTGAGTACTGAGCACTGAGCACCCGGCACCCCAAGCACTGAGCACCCAGCACCCTGAGTACTGAGTACTGAGCACCCTGAGTACTGAGCACCCAGCACCCTGAGTACTGAGCACCGAGCTCCCCGAGAACTGAGCACCCAGCACCCTGAGCACTGAGCACCCAGCACCCTGAGCACTGAGCACTCAGCACCCTGAGTACTGAGCACCGAGCACCCCGAGCACTGAGCACCGGGTACCCCGAGCATTGAGCACCCAGCACCCTGAGTACTGAGCACCCAGCACCCTGAGTACTGAGCACTGAGCACTGAGCACCCTGAGCACTGAGCACCCAGCACCCTGAGCAATGAGCATCCAGCATCCTGAGCACTGAGTACTGAGCACCCAGCACCCTGAGCACTGAGCACCCAGCACCCTGAGTACTGAGAACCCAGCACCCCAAACACTGAGCACCGAGCACCCTGAGAACTGAGCACCGAGCACCCTGAGTACTGAGCACTCAGCACCATGAGTACTGAGCCCCGTGCACCCAGAGTACTGAGCAACCTGAGTACTGAGCACCCAGCACCCCGAGAATGAGCACCCAGCACCATGAGTACTGAGCACCGAGCACCCTGAGCACTGAGCACCCAGCACCCTGAGTACTGAGCACCAAGCACCCTGAGTACTGAGCACCCAGCACCCTGAGTACTGAGCACCCAGCACCCTGAGTTCTGAGCACCCAGCACCCTGAGCACTGAGCACACTGATTACTGAGCAACCAGCACCCTGAGCACTGAGCACACAGCACCCCGAGCACTGAGGACCCAGCACCCCGAGCACTGAGCACCCAGCACCCTGAGTACTGAGCACCCAGCACCCTGAGCACTGAGGACCCAGCACCCCGAGCACTGAGCACCCAGCACACCGAGCACTGAGCACCCAGCACCCTGAGTACTGAGCACCCGGCACCCTGAGCACTGAGCACCGAGCACCCTGAGTACTGAACACCCAGCACCCTGAGCACTGAGCACTGAGCACCCAGCACCCTGAGCACTGAACACTGAGCACCCAACACCCCGAGCACTGAGCACCCAGCACCCTGAGCACCCAGCACCCTGAGCACTGAGCACCCTGAGCACTGAGCACCCTGAGCACTGAGCACTGAGCACCCAGCACGCTGAGTACTGAGCACTGAGCACACAGCACCCTGAGTACTGAGCACCCAGCACCCCGAGCACTGAGCACCCAGCGCCCCGAGCACTGAGCACCCAGCACCCCGAGCACTGAGCACTGAGCACACTGAGCACTGAGCACCCAGCACCCCGAGTACTGAGCACTGAGCACCCTGAGTACTGAGCAACCAGCACCCCGAGTACTGAGCACTGAGCACCCTGAGTACTGAGCACCCAGCACCCTGAGCACTGAGAACCGTGAGTACTGAGCACCGAGCACCCTGAGTACTGAGCACCCAGCACCCTGAGCACTGAGCACGGAGCACCCTGAGGACTGAGCACCCAGCACCCTGAGCACTGAGCATCCAGCACCTTGAGTACTGAGCACCGAGCACACTGAGTACTGAGCACCCAGCAACCTGAGCACTGAGCACGGAGCACCCCGAGGACTGAGCACCCAGCACCCTGAGTACTGAGCACCCAGCACCCTGAGCACTGAGCACACAGCACCCTGAGCACTGAGCACTCAGCACCCCGAGCACTGAGCACCCAGCACCCTGAGTACTGAGCACCCAACACCCAGAGTACTGAGCACCCAGCACCCTGAGAACTGAGCACCCAGCACCCTGAGTACTGAGCACCCAGCACCCTGAGTACTGAGCACCCAGCACCCTGAGCACTGAGCACTGAGCACCCAGCACCCTGAGCACTGAGCACCCAGCACCCCAAGCACTGAGCACCCAGCACCCTGAGTACTGAGCACCCAACACCCAGAGTACTGAGCACCCAGCACCCTGAGAACTGAGCACCCAGCACCCTGAGTACTGAGCACCCAGCACCCTGAGTACTGAGCACCCAGCACACTGAGCACTGAGCACTGACCACCCAGCACCCCGAGCACTGAGCACCCAGCACCCCGAGCACTGAGCACCCAGCACCCTGAGCACTGAGCACCCAGCACCCTGAGCACTGAGCACCCAGCCCCCTGAGTACTGAGCACCCAGCACCATGAGTACTGAGCACCCAGCACCCTGACTACTGAGCACTCAGCACACTGAGTACTGAGCACCGTGCAACCCGAGCACTGAGCACCCAGCACCCTGAGCACTGAGCACCCTGAGGACTGAGCACCCAGCACCCTGAGCACTGAGCACCCAGCACCCTGAGTACTGAGCACCGATCACCCTGAGCACTGAGCACCCAGCACCCCGAGCACTGAGCACCTAGCACCCTGAGTACTGAGCACACAGCACCCTGAGCACTGAGCACCCAGCACCCTGAGCACTGAGCACCCAGCACCCTGAGTACTGAGCACCGATCACCCTGAGCACTGAGCACCCAGCACCCTGAGTACTGAGCACCCAGCACCCTGAGCACTGAGCACCCAGCACCCTGAGCACTGAGCACCCAGCACCCTGAGTACTGAGCACCCAGAACCCTGGGCACTGAGCACCCAGCACCCTGAGCACTGAGCACCCAGCACCCTGAGTACTGAGCACCCAGCACCCTGAGCACTGAGCACCCAGCACCCTGAGTACTGAGTACCCAGCACCCTGAGCACTGAGCACCCAGCACCCTGATTACTGAGCACCGAGCACCCTGAGTACTGAGCACCCAGCACCCTGAGTACATAGCACCCAGCACCCTGAGCACTGAGCACCCAGCACCCTGAGTACTGAGCACCCAGCACCCCAATAATGAGAACCCAGCACCCTGAGTACTGAGCACCCAGCACCCTGAGTACTGAGCACCAAGCACCCTGAGTACTGAGAACCGAGCACCCCGAGCACTGAGCAACCAGCACCCTGAGTACTGAGCACTGAGCACCCTGAGTACTGAGCACCAAACACCCTGAGTACTGAGCACCCAGCACCCTGAGGACTGAGCACCCAGCACCCTGAGCACTGAGCACCCAGCACCCTGAGTACTGAGCACCCAGCACTAGAGTACTGAGCACCCAGCACCCTGAGAACTGAGCACCCAGCACCCTGAGCACTGAGCACCCAGCACCCCGAGCACTGAGCACCCAGCACCCCGAGCACTGAGCACCCAGCACCCTGAGCACTGAGCACCCAGCACCCTGAGCACTGAGCACCCAGCACCCTGAGTACTGAGTAACCAGCACCCTGAGCACCGAGCACCCAGCACCCTGAGCACTGAGCACCCAGCACCCTGAGCACTGAGCACCCAGCACCCTGAGTACTGAGCACCCAGCACCCTGAGTACTGAGTAACCAGCACCCTGAGAACTGAGCACCCAGCACCCTGAGCACTGAGCACCCAGCACCCTGAGTACTGAGCACAAAGCACCCTGAGCACTGAGCACCCAGCACCCTGAGTACTGAGCACCCAGCACCCTGAGTACTGAGCACCCAGCACCCTGAGCACTGAGCACCGAGCACCCTGAGTACTGAACACCCAGCACCCTGAGCACTGAGCACTGATCACCCAGCACCCTGAGCACTGAGCACTGAGCAACCTGAGTACTGAGCACCCAGCACCCTGAGTACTGAGCACCCAGCACCCTGAGCACTGAGCACAGAGCACCCTGAGTACTGAACACCCAGCACCCTGAGCACTGAGCACAGAGCACCCTGAGTACTGAACACCCAGCACCCTGAGCACTGAGCACTGAGCACCCAGCACCCTGAGCACTGAGCACTGAGCACCCAGCACCCCGAGCACTGAGCACCCAGCACCCTGAGCACCCAGCACCCTGAGCACTGAGCACCCTGAGCACTGAGCACCCTGAGCACTGAGCACTGAGCACCCAGCACCCTGAGTACTGAGCACCCAACACTCTGAGCACTGAGCACCCAGCACGCTGAGTACTGAGCACTGAGCACACAGCACCGTGAGTACAGAGCACCCAGCACCCCGAGCACTGAGCACCCAGCGCCCCGAGCACTGCGCACCCAGCACCCCGAGCACTGAGCACTGAGCACACTGAGCACTGAGCACCCAGCACCCCGAGTACTGAGCACTGAGCACCCTGAGTACTGAGCACCCAGCACCCCGAGTACTGAGCACTGAGCACCCTGAGTACTGAGCACCCAGCACCCTGAGCACTGAGAACCGTGAGTACTGAGCACCGAGCACCCTGAGTACTGAGCACCCAGCACCCTGAGCACTGAGCACACAGCACCCTGAGCACTGAGCACTCAGCACCCCGAGCACTGAGCACCCAGCACCCTGAGTACTGAGCACCCAACACCCAGAGTACTGAGCACCCAGCACCCTGAGAACTGAGCACCCAGCACCCTGAGGACTGAGCACCCAGCACCCTGAGTACTGAGCACCCAGCACCCTGAGCACTGAGCACACAGCACCCTGAGCACTGAGCACTCAGCACCCCGAGCACTGAGCACCCAGCACCCTGAGTACTGAGCACCCAGCACCCTGAGTACTGAGCACCCAGCACCCTGAGCACTGAGCACCCTGAGGACTGAGCACCCAGCACCCTGAGCACTGAGCACCCAGCACCCTGAGTACTGAGCACCGATCACCCTGAGCACTGAGCACCCAGCACCCCGAGCACTGAGCACCTAGCACCCTGAGTACTGAGCACACAGCACCCTGAGCACTGAGCACCCAGCACCCTGAGCACTGAGCACCCAGCACCCTGAGTACTGAGCACCGATCACCCTGAGCACTGAGCACCCAGCACCCTGAGTACTGAGCACCCAGCACCCTGAGCACTGAGCACCCAGCACCCTGAGCACTGAGCACCCAGCACCCTGAGTACTGAGCACCCAGAACCCTGGGCACTGAGCACCCAGCACCCTGAGCACTGAGCACCCAGCACCCTGAGTACTGAGCACCCAGCACCCTGAGCACTGAGCACCCAGCACCCTGAGTACTGAGTACCCAGCACCCTGAGCACTGAGCACCCAGCACCCTGATTACTGAGCACCGAGCACCCTGAGTACTGAGCACCCAGCACCCTGAGTACTGAGCACCCAGCACCCTGAGCACTGAGCACCCAGCACCCTGAGTACTGAGCACCCAGCACCCCAATAATGAGAACCCAGCACCCTGAGTACTGAGCACCCAGCACCCTGAGTACTGAGCACCAAGCACCCTGAGTACTGAGAACCGAGCACCCCGAGCACTGAGCAACCAGCACCCTGAGTACTGAGCACTGAGCACCCTGAGTACTGAGCACCAAACACCCTGAGTACTGAGCACCCAGCACCCTGAGGACTGAGCACCCAGCACCCTGAGCACTGAGCACCCAGCACCCTGAGTACTGAGCACCCAGCACTAGAGTACTGAGCACCCAGCACCCTGAGAACTGAGCACCCAGCACCCTGAGCACTGAGCACCCAGCACCCCGAGCACTGAGCACCCAGCACCCCGAGCACTGAGCACCCAGCACCCTGAGCACTGAGCACCCAGCACCCTGAGCACTGAGCACCCAGCACCCTGAGTACTGAGTAACCAGCACCCTGAGCACCGAGCACCCAGCACCCTGAGCACTGAGCACCCAGCACCCTGAGCACTGAGCACCCAGCACCCTGAGTACTGAGCACCCAGCACCCTGAGCACTGAGCACCCAGCACCCTGAGTACTGAGCACCCAGCACCCTGAGTACTGAGCACCCAGCACCCTGAGCACTGAGCACCGAGCACCCTGAGTACTGAACACCCAGCACCCTGAGCACTGAGCACTGATCACCCAGCACCCTGAGCACTGAGCACTGAGCAACCTGAGTACTGAGCACCCAGCACCCAAAGTACTGAGCACCCAGCACCCTGAGCACTGAGCACAGAGCACCCTGAGTACTGAACACCCAGCACCCTGAGCACTGAGCACAGAGCACCCTGAGTACTGAACACCCAGCACCCTGAGCACTGAGCACTGAGCACCCAGCACCCTGAGCACTGAGCACTGAGCACCCAGCACCCCGAGCACTGAGCACCCAGCACCCTGAGCACCCAGCACCCTGAGCACTGAGCACCCTGAGCACTGAGCACCCTGAGCACTGAGCACTGAGCACCCAGCACCCTGAGTACTGAGCACCCAACACTCTGAGCACTGAGCACCCAGCACGCTGAGTACTGAGCACTGAGCACACAGCACCGTGAGTACAGAGCACCCAGCACCCCGAGCACTGAGCACCCAGCGCCCCGAGCACTGCGCACCCAGCACCCCGAGCACTGAGCACTGAGCACACTGAGCACTGAGCACCCAGCACCCCGAGTACTGAGCACTGAGCACCCTGAGTACTGAGCACCCAGCACCCCGAGTACTGAGCACTGAGCACCCTGAGTACTGAGCACCCAGCACCCTGAGCACTGAGAACCGTGAGTACTGAGCACCGAGCACCCTGAGTACTGAGCACCCAGCACCCTGAGCACTGAGCACACAGCACCCTGAGCACTGAGCACTCAGCACCCCGAGCACTGAGCACCCAGCACCCTGAGTACTGAGCACCCAACACCCAGAGTACTGAGCACCCAGCACCCTGAGAACTGAGCACCCAGCACCCTGAGGACTGAGCACCCAGCACCCTGAGTACTGAGCACCCAGCACCCTGAGCACTGAGCACCCAGCACCCTGAGCACTGAGCACCCAGCACCCCAAGCACTGAGCACCCAGCACCCTGAGTACTGAGCACCCAACACCCAGAGTACTGAGCACCCAGCACCCTGAGAACTGAGCACCCAGCACCCTGAGTACTGAGCACCCAGCACCCTGAGTACTGAGCACCCAGCACCCTGAGCACTGAGCACTGACCACCCAGCACCCCGAGCACTGAGCACCCAGCACCCCGAGCACTGAGCACCCAGCACCCTGAGCACTGAGCACCCAGCACCCTGAGCACTGAGCACCCAGCCCCCTGAGTACTGAGCACCCAGCACCATGAGTACTGAGCACCCAGCACCCTGAGTACTGAGCACTCAGCACACTGAGTACTGAGCACCGTGCACCCCGAGCAATGAGCACCCAGCACCCTGAGCACTGAGCACCCTGAGGACTGAGCACCCAGCACCCTGAGCACTGAGCACCCAGCACACTGAGTACTGAGCACAGATCAACCTGAGCACTGAGCACCCAGTACCCCGAGCACTGAGCACCCAGCACCCTGAGTACTGAGCACCCAGCACCCTGAGCACTGAGCACCCAGCACCCTGAGCACTGAGCACCCAGCACCCTGAGTACTGAGCACCGATCACCCTGAGCACTGAGCACCCAGCACCCTGAGTACTGAGCACCCAGCAAACTGAGCACTGAGCACCCAGCACCCTGAGCACTGAGCACCCAGCACCCTGAGTACTGAGCACCCAGCACCCTGAGTACTGAGTACCCGGCACCCTGGACACTGAGCACCCAGCACCCTGAGTACTGAGCACCGAGCACCCTGAGTACTGAGCACCCAGCACCCTGAGTACTGAGCACCCAGCACCCTGAGCACTGAGCACCCAGCACCCTGAGTACTGAGCACCCAGCACCCCAATAATGAAAACCCAGCACCCTGAGTACTGAGCACCCAGCACCCTGAGTACTGAGCACCAAGCACCCTGAGTACTGAGCACCGAGCACCCCGAGCACTGAGCAACCAGCACCCTGAGTACTGAGCACTGAGCACCCTGAGTACTGAGCACCAAACACCCTGAGTACTGAGCACCCAGCACCCTGAGGACTGAGCACCCAGCACCCTGAGCACTGAGCACCCAGCACCCTGAGTACTGAGCACCCAGCACTAGAGTATTGAGCACCCAGCACCCTGAGTACTGAGCACTGATCACCCTGAGCACTGAGCAACCAGCACACCGAGCACTGAGCACCCAGCACCCTGAGTACTGAGCACCCAGCACCCTGAGCACTGAGCACCGAGCACACTGAGTACTGAACACCCAGCACCCTGAGCACTGAGCACTGAGCACCCAGCACCCTGAGCACTGAGCACTGAGCACCCAGCACCCCGAGCACTGAGCACCCAGCACCCTGAGCACCCAGCACCCTGAGCACTGAGCACCCTGAGTACTGAGCACCAAACACCCTGAGTACTGAGCACCCAGCACCCTGAGGACTGAGCACCCAGCACCCTGAGCACTGAGCACCCAGCACCCTGAGTACTGAGCACCCAGCACTAGAGTACTGAGCACCCAGCACCCTGAGAACTGAGCACCCAGCACCCTGAGCACTGAGCACCCAGCACCCCGAGCACTGAGCACCCAGCACCCCGAGCACTGAGCACCCAGCACCCTGAGCACTGAGCACCCAGCACCCTGAGCACTGAGCACCCAGCACCCTGAGTACTGAGTAACCAGCACCCTGAGCACTGAGCACCCAGCTCCCTGAGCACTGAGCACCCAGCACCCTGAGCACTGAGCACCCAGCACCCTGAGTACTGAGCACCCAGCACCCTGAGTACTGAGCACCCAGCACCCTGAGTACTGAACACCCAGCACCCTGAGCACTGAGCACTGAGCACCCAGCACCCTGAGCACTGAGCACTGAGCACCCTGAGTACTGAGCACCCAGCACCCTGAGTACTGAGCACCCAGCACCCTGAGCACTGAGCACAGAGCACCCTGAGTACTGAACACCCAGCACCCTGAGCACTGAGCACTGAGCACCCAGCACCCTGAGCACTGAGCACTGAGCACCCAGCACCCTGAGCACCCAGCACCCTGAGCACTGAGCACCCTGAGCACTGAGCACCCTGAGCACTGAGCACTGAGCACCCAGCACCCTGAGTACTGAGCACCCAACACTCTGAGCACTGAGCACCCAGCACGCTGAGTACTGAGCACTGAGCACACAGCACCCTGAGTACTGAGCAAACAGCACCCCGAGCACTGAGCACCCAGCGCCCCGAGCACTGCGCACCCAGCAACCCGAGCACTGAGCACTGAGCACACTGAGCACTGAGCACCCAGCACCCCGAGTACTGAGCACTGAGCACCCTGAGTACTGAGCACCCAGCACCCCGAGTACTGAGCACTGAGCACCCTGAGTACTGAGCACCCAGCACCCTGAGCACTGAGAACCGTGAGTACTGAGCACCGAGCACCCTGAGTACTGAGCACCCAGCACCCAGAGCACTGAGCACGGAGCACCCCGAGGACTGGGCACCCAGCACCCTGAGCACTGAGCACCAAGCACCTTGAGTACTGAGCACCGAGCACCCCGAGCACTGAGCACCCAGAAGCCTGAGTACTGAGCACCCAGCAACCTGAGCACTGAGCACCCAGCACCCTGAGCACTGAGCACCCAGCACCCCGAGCACTGAGCACCCAGCACCCTGAGTACTGAGCACCCAACACCCAGAGTACTGAGCTCCCAGCACCCTGAGAACTGAGCACCCAGCACCCTGAGTACTGAGCACCCAGCACCCTGAGTACTGAGCAGCCAGCACCCTGAGCACTGAGCACTGAGCACCCAGCACCCTGAGCACTGAGCACTGACGACCCAGCACCCCGAGCACTGAGCACCCAGCACCCCGAGCACTGAGCACCCAGCGCCCTGAGCACTGAGCACCCAGCACCCTGAGTACTGAGCACCCAGCCCCCTGAGTACTGAGCACCCAGCACCATGAGTACTGAGCACCCAGCACCCTGAGTACTGAGCACTCAGCACCCTGAGTACTGAGCACCGAGCAACCCCAGCACTGAGCACCCAGCGCCCTGAGCGCTGAGCACCCTGAGGACTGAGCACCCAGCACCCTGAGCACTGAGCACCCAGCACCCTGAGTACTGAGCACCGATCACCCTGAGCACTGAGCACCCAGCACCCCGAGCACTGAGCACCCAGCACCCTGAGTACTGAGCACCCAGCACCCTGAGCACTGAGCACACAGCACCCTGAGCATTGAGCACCCTGAGTACTGAGCACCGATCACCCTGAGCACTGACCACCCAGCACCCTGAGTACTGAGCACCCAGCACCCTGAGCACTGAGCACCCAGCACCCTGAGCACTGAGCACCCAGCACCCTGAGCACTGAGCACCCAGCACCCTGAGTACTGAGTAACCAGCACCCTGAGCACTGAGCACCCAGCACCCTGAGTACTGATCACCGAGCACCCCGAGCACTGAGCACCCAGCACCCTGAGTACTGAGCACCCAGCACCCTGAGTACTGAGCACCCAGCAACCCTGAGTACTGAGCACCCAGCACATTGAGCACTGAGCACAAAGCACGCTGAGTACTGAGCACTGAGCACCCTGAGTACTGAGCACCGAGGACCCTGAGCACTGAGCACCCAGCACGCTGAGTACTGAGCACTGAGCACCCTGAGTACTGAGCACCTAGCACCCTGAGTATTGAGCACCCAGCACCCTGAGCACTGAGCAGCCAGCACCCTGAGCACTGAGCACCCAGCACCCCGAGCACTGAGCACCCAGCACCCTGAGCACTGAGCACCCAGCACCCCGAGTACTGAGCACCCAGCACCCCGAGTACTGAGCACCGACCACCCCGACCACTGAGCACCCAGCACCCTGAGTACTGAGCACCCAGCACCCTGAGTACTGAGCACCCCGAGTACTGAGCACCCAGAACCCCGAGCACTGAGCACCCAGCACCCTGAGTACTGAGAACAGATCACCCTGAGCACTGAGCACCCAGCACCCCGAGTACTGAGCACCCCGAGTACTGAGCACCCAGCACCCCGAGCACTGAGCACCCAGCACCCTGAGTACTGAACACCCAGCACCCTGAGCACTGAGCACTGAGCAGCCAGCACCCTGAGCACTGAGCACTGACCACCCAGCACCCCGAGCACTGAGCACCCAGCACCCCGAGCACTGAGTACTGAGCACCCAGCACCCTGAGTACTGAGCACCGAGCTCCCCGAGCACTGAGCACCCAGCACCCTGAGCACTGAGCACCCAGCACCCTGAGCACTGAGCACCCAGCACCCTGAGTACTGAGAACCGAGCACCCTGAGTACTGAGCCCCCAGCACCCCGAGCACTGAGCACAAAGCACCCCGAGCACTGAGCACCCAGCACCCCGAGAATGAGCACCCAGCACCCTGAGTACTGAGCACCCAGCACCCTGAGCACCGAGCACCCAGGACCCCGAGCACTGAGTACTGAGCACCCAGCACCCTGAGTAATGAGAACCGAGCTCCCCGAGCACTGAGCACCCAGCACCCTGAGCACTGAGCACCCAGCACCCTGAGCACTGAGCACCCAGCACCCTGAGTACTGAGCACCCACCACGCTGAGTACTGAGCACCCAGCACCCTGAGCACTGAGCACCCAACACCCTGAGTACTGAGCACTGAGCACCCAGCACCCCGAGCCCTGAGCACCCAGGACCCTGAGCACTGAGCACCGAGCACCCCGAGCACTGAGCACCCAGCACCCTGAGCACTCAGCACCCACCACCCCGATCACTGAGCACCCAGCACCCAGAGCACTGAGCACCCAGCACCCTGAGAACTGAGCACCCAGCACCCAGAGAACTGAGCACCCAGCACACTGAGCACTGAGCACCCAGCACCCTGAGTACTGAGCACCCAGCACCCTGAGTATTGAGGACCCAGACCCCGAGCACTGAGCACCCAGCACCCCTAGCACTGTGCACCCAGCACCCTGAGTACTGAGCACCCAGCACCCTGAGCACTGAGCACCCTGCAGCCCGAGCACTGAGCACCCAGCAAACTGAGCACTGAGTACTGAGCTCCCAGCACCCTGAGCACTGAGCACCCAGAACCCTGAGCACTGAGCACCCAGCACCCTGAGTACTGAGCACCCAGCACCCCAAGCACTGAGCACCCAGCACCCTGAGTACTGAGCATCAAGCACGCTGAGCACTGAGCACCCAGCACCCTGAGCACTGAGCACCCAGCACCCCGAGTACTGAGCACCCAGCACCCTGAGTACTGAGCACCCAGCACCCTGAGTACTGAGCACCCAGCACTTTTAGCACTGAGCACCCAGCACCCTGAGCACTGAGCACACAGCACCCTGAGTACTGAGCATCAAGCACGCTGAGCACTGAGCACCTAGCACCCTGAGCACTGAGCACCCAGCACCCTGAGCAATGAGCACTCAGCACCCTGAGTACTGAGCACCGAGCACCCCGAGCACTGAGCACCGGGTACCCCGAGAACTGAGCACCCAGCATACTGAGTACTGAGCACCCAGCACCCTGAGTACTGAGCACCCAGCTCGCTGAGTACTGAGCACCCAGCACCCTGAGCACTGAGCACCCAACACCCTGAGTACTGAGCACTGAGCACCCGGCACCCCAAGCACTGAGCACCCAGCACCCTGAGTACTGAGTACTGAGCACCCTGAGTACTGAGCACCCAGCACCCTGAGTACTGAGCACCGAGCTCCCCGAGAACTGAGCACCCAGCACCCTGAGCACTGAGCACCCAGCACCCTGAGCACTGAGCACTCAGCACCCTGAGTACTGAGCACCGAGCACCCCGAGCACTGAGCACCGGGTACCCCGAGCATTGAGCACCCAGCACCCTGAGTACTGAGCACCCAGCACCCTGAGTACTGAGCACTGAGCACTGAGCACCCTGAGCACTGAGCACCCAGCACCCTGAGCAATGAGCATCCAGCATCCTGAGCACTGAGTACTGAGCACCCAGCACCCTGAGCACTGAGCACCCAGCACCCTGAGTACTGAGCACTCAGCACCATGAGTACTGAGCCCCGTGCACCCAGAGTACTGAGCAACCTGAGTACTGAGCACCCAGCACCCCGAGAATGAGCACCCAGCACCATGAGTACTGAGCACCGAGCACCCTGAACACTGAGCACCCAGCACCCTGAGTACTGAGCACCAAGCAACCTGAGTACTGAGCACCCAGCACCCTGAGTACTGAGCACCCAGCACCCTGAGTTCTGAGCACCCAGCACCCTGAGCACTGAGCACACTGATTACTGAGCAACCAGCACCCTGAGCACTGAGCACACAGCACCCCGAGCACTGAGCACCCAGCACCCCGAGCACTGAGCATTGAGCACCCTGAGCACTGAGGACCCAGCACTCCGAGCACTGAGCACCCAGCACCCTGAGTACTGAGCACCCAGCACCATGAGTACTGAGCACCCAGCACCCTGAGTACTGAGCACTCAGCACCCTGAGTACTGAGCACCGAGCAACCCGAGCACTGAGCACCCAGCACCCTGAGCGCTGAGCACCCTGAGGACTGAGCACCCAGCACCCTGAGCACTGAGCACCCAGCACCCTGAGTACTGAGCACCGATCACCCTGAGCACTGAGCACCCAGCACCCCGAGCACTGAGCACCCAGCACCCTGAGTACTGAGCACCCAGCACCCTGAGCACTGAGCACACAGCACCCTGAGCATTGAGCACCCTGAGTACTGAGCACTGATCACCCTGAGCACTGACCACCCAGCACCCTGAGTACTGAGCACCCAGCACCCTGAGCACTGAGCACCCAGCACCCTGAGCACTGAGCACCCAGCACCCTGAGCACTGAGCACCCAGCACCCTGAGTACTGAGTAACCAGCACCCTGAGCACTGAGCACCCAGCACCCTGAGTACTGATCACCGAGCACCCCGAGCACTGAGCACCCAGCACCCTGAGTACTGAGCACCCAGCACCCTGAGTACTGAGCACCCAGCAACCCTGAGTACTGAGCACCCAGCACATTGAGCACTGAGCACAAAGCACGCTGAGTACTGAGCACTGAGCACCCTGAGTACTGAGCACCGAGGACCCTGAGCACTGAGCACCCAGCACGCTGAGTACTGAGCACTGAGCACCCTGAGTACTGAGCACCTAGCACCCTGAGTATTGAGCACCCAGCACCATGAGCACTGAGCAGCCAGCACCCTGAGCACTGAGCACCCAGCACCCCGAGCACTGAGCACCCAGCACCCTGAGCACTGAGCACCCAGCACCCCGAGTACTGAGCACCCAGCACCCCGAGTACTGAGCACCGACCACCCCGACCACTGAGCACCCAGCACCCTGAGTACTGAGCACCCAGCACCCTGAGTACTGAGCACCCCGAGTACTGAGCACCCAGAACCCCGAGCACTGAGCACCCAGCACCCTGAGTACTGAGAACAGATCACCCTGAGCACTGAGCACCCAGCACCCCGAGTACTGAGCACCCCGAGTACTGAGCACCCAGCACCCCGAGCACTGAGCACCCAGCACCCTGAGTACTGAACACCCAGCACCCTGAGCACTGAGCACTGAGCAGCCAGCACCCTGAGCACTGAGCACTGACCACCGAGCACCCCGAGCACTGAGCACCCAGCACCCCGAGCACTGAGTACTGAGCACCCAGCACCCTGAGTACTGAGCACCGAGCTCCCCGAGCACTGAGCACCCAGCACCCTGAGCACTGAGCACCCAGCACCCTGAGCACTGAGCACCCAGCACCCTGAGTACTGAGAACCGAGCACCCTGAGTACTGAGCCCCCAGCACCCCGAGCACTGAGCACAAAGCACCCCGAGCACTGAGCACCCAGCACCCCGAGAATGAGCACCCAGCACCCTGAGTACTGAGCACCCAGCACCCTGAGCACCGAGCACCCAGGACCCCGAGCACTGAGTACTGAGCACCCAGCACCCTGAGTAATGAGAACCGAGCTCCCCGAGCACTGAGCACCCAGCACCCTGAGCACTGAGCACCCAGCACCCTGAGCACTGAGCACCCAGCACCCTGAGTACTGAGCACCCACCACGCTGAGTACTGAGCACCCAGCACCCTGAGCACTGAGCACCCAACACCCTGAGTACTGAGCACTGAGGACCCAGCACCCCGAGCCCTGAGCACCCAGGACCCTGAGCACTGAGCACCGAGCACCCCGAGCACTGAGCACCCAGCACCCTGAGCACTCAGCACCCACCACCCCGATCACTGAGCACCCAGCACCCAGAGCACTGAGCACCCAGCACCCTGAGAACTGAGCACCCAGCACCCAGAGAACTGAGCACCCAGCACACTGAGCACTGAGCACCCAGCACCCTGAGCACTGAGCACCCAGCACCCTGAGGACTGAGTAACCAGCACCCTGAGCACTGAGCACCCAGCACCCTGAGTACTGATCACCGAGCACCCCGAGCACTGAGCACCCAGCACCCTGAGTACTGAGTAACCAGCACCCTGAGCACTGAGCACCCAGCACCCTGAGTACTGATCACCGAGCACCCCGAGCACTGAGCACCCAGCACCCTGAGTACTGAGCACCCAGCACCCTGAGTACTGAGCACCCAGCAACCCTGAGTACTGAGCACCCAGCACATTGAGCACTGAGCACAAAGCACGCTGAGTACTGAGCACTGAGCACCCTGAGTACTGAGCACCGAGGACCCTGAGCACTGAGCACCCAGCACGCTGAGTACTGAGCACTGAGCACCCTGAGTACTGAGCACCTAGCACCCTGAGAATTGAGCACCCAGCACCCTGAGCACTGAGAAGCCAGCACCCTGAGCACTGAGCACCCAGCACCCCGCGCACTGAGCACCCAGCACCCTGAGCACTGAGCACCCAGCACCCCGAGTACTGAGCACCCAGCACCCCGAGTACTGAGCACCGACCACCCCGACCACTGAGCACCCAGCACCCTGAGTACTGAGCACCCAGCACCCTGAGTACTGAGCACCCCGAGTACTGAGCAACCAGAACCCCGAGCACTGAGCACCCAGCACCCTGAGTACTGAGAACAGATCACCCTGAGCACTGAGCACCCAGCACCCCGAGTACTGAGCACCCCGAGTACTGAGCACCCAGCACCCCGAGCACTGAGCACCCAGCACCCTGAGTACTGAACACCCAGCACCCTGAGCACTGAGCACTGAGCAGCCAGCACCCTGAGCACTGAGCACTGACCACCCAGCACCCCGAGCACTGAGCACCCAGCACCCCGAGCACTGAGTACTGAGCACCCAGCACCCTGAGTACTGAGCACCGAGCTCCCCGAGCACTGAGCACCCAGCACCCTGAGCACTGAGCACCCAGCACCCTGAGCACTGAGCACCCAGCACCCTGAGTACTGAGAACCGAGCACCCTGAGTACTGAGCCCCCAGCACCCCGAGCACTGAGCACAAAGCACCCCGAGCACTGAGCACCCAGCACCCCGAGAATGAGCACCCAGCACCCTGAGTACTGAGCACCCAGCACCCTGAGCACCGAGCACCCAGGACCCCGAGCACTGAGTACTGAGCACCCAGCACCCTGAGTAATGAGAACCGAGCTCCCCGAGCACTGAGCACCCAGCACCCTGAGCACTGAGCACCCAGCACCCTGAGCACTGAGCACCCAGCTCCCTGAGTACTGAGCACCCACCACGCTGAGTACTGAGCACCCAGCACCCTGAGCACTGAGCACCCAACACCCTGAGTACTGAGCACTGAGCACCCAGCACCCCGAGCCCTGAGCACCCAGGACCCTGAGCACTGAGCACCGAGCACCCCGAGCACTGAGCACCCAGCACCCTGAGCACTCAGCACCCACCACCCCGATCACTGAGCACCCAGCACCCAGAGCACTGAGCACCCAGCACCCTGAGAACTGAGCACCCAGCACCCAGAGAACTGAGCACCCAGCACACTGAGCACTGAGCACCCAGCACCCTGAGCACTGAGCACCCAGCACCCTGAGTACTGAGTAACCAGCACCCTGAGCACTGAGCACCCAGCACCCTGAGTACTGATCACCGAGCACCCCGAGCACTGAGCACCCAGCACCCTGAGTACTGAGTAACCAGCACCCTGAGCACTGAGCACCCAGCACCCTGAATACTGATCACCGAGCACCCCGAGCACTGAGCACCCAGCACCCTGAGTACTGAGCACCCAGCACCCTGAGTACTGAGCACCCAGCAACCCTGAGTACTGAGCACCCAGCACATTGAGCACTGAGCACAAAGCACGCTGAGTACTGAGCACTGAGCACCCTGAGTACTGAGCACCGAGGACCCTGAGCACTGAGCACCCAGCACGCTGAGTACTGAGCACTGAGCACCCTGAGTACTGAGCACCTAGCACCCTGAGAATTGAGCACCCAGCACCCTGAGCACTGAGCAGCCAGCACCCTGAGCACTGAGCACCCAGCACCCCGAGCACTGAGCACCCAGCACCCTGAGCACTGAGCACCCAGCACCCCGAGTACTGAGCACCCAGCACCCCGAGTACTGAGCACCGACCACCCCGACCACTGAGCACCCAGCACCCTGAGTACTGAGCACCCAGCACCCTGAGTACTGAGCACCCCGAGTACTGAGCACCCAGAACCCCGAGCACTGAGCACCCAGCACCCTGAGTACTGAGCACCCCGAGTACTGAGCACCCAGCACCCCGAGCACTGAGCACCCAGCACCCTGAGTACTGAACACCCAGCACCCTGAGCACTGAGCACTGAGCAGCCAGCACCCTGAGCACTGAGCACTGACCACCCAGCACCCCGAGCACTGAGCACCCAGCACCCCGAGCACTGAGTACTGAGCACCCAGCACCCTGAGTACTGAGCACCGAGCTCCCCGAGCACTGAGCACCCAGCACCCTGAGCACTGAGCACCCAGCACCCTGAGCACTGAGCACCCAGCACCCTGAGTACTGAGAACCGAGCACCCTGAGTACTGAGCCCCCAGCACCCCGAGCACTGAGCACAAAGCACCCCGAGCACTGAGCACCGGGTACCCCGAGCATTGAGCACCCAGCACCCTGAGTACTGAGCACCCAGCACCCTGAGTACTGAGCACTGAGCACTGAGCACCCTGAGCACTGAGCACCCAGCACCCTGAGCAATGAGCATCCAGCATCCTGAGCACTGAGTACTGAGCACCCAGCACCCTGAGCACTGAGCACCCAGCACCCTGAGTACTGAGAACCCAGCACCCCAAACACTGAGCACCGAGCACCCTGAGAACTGAGCACCGAGCACCCTGAGTACTGAGCACTCAGCACCATGAGTACTGAGCCCCGTGCACCCAGAGTACTGAGCAACCTGAGTACTGAGCACCCAGCACCCCGAGAATGAGCACCCAGCACCATGAGTACTGAGCACCGAGCACCCTGAGCACTGAGCACCCAGCACCCTGAGTACTGAGCACCAAGCACCCTGAGTACTGAGCACCCAGCACCCTGAGTACTGAGCACCCAGCACCCTGAGTTCTGAGCACCCAGCACCCTGAGCACTGAGCACACTGATTACTGAGCAACCAGCACCCTGAGCACTGAGCACACAGCACCCCGAGCACTGAGCACCCAGCACCCCGAGCACTGAGCATTGAGCACCCTGAGCACTGAGGACCCAGCACTCCGAGCACTGAGCACCCAGCACCCTGAGTACTGAGCACCCAGCACCATGAGTACTGAGCACCCAGCACCCTGAGTACTGAGCACTCAGCACCCTGAGTACTGAGCACCGAGCAACCCGAGCACTGAGCACCCAGCACCCTGAGCGCTGAGCACCCTGAGGACTGAGCACCCAGCACCCTGAGCACTGAGCACCCAGCACCCTGAGTACTGAGCACCGATCACCCTGAGCACTGAGCACCCAGCACCCCGAGCACTGAGCACCCAGCACCCTGAGTACTGAGCACCCAGCACCCTGAGCACTGAGCACACAGCACCCTGAGCATTGAGCACCCTGAGTACTGAGCACCGATCACCCTGAGCACTGACCACCCAGCACCCTGAGTACTGAGCACCCAGCACCCTGAGCACTGAGCACCCAGCACCCTGAGCACTGAGCACCCAGCACCCTGAGCACTGAGCACCCAGCACCCTGAGTACTGAGTAACCAGCACCCTGAGCACTGAGCACCCAGCACCCTGAGTACTGATCACCGAGCACCCCGAGCACTGAGCACCCAGCACCCTGAGTACTGAGCACCCAGCACCCTGAGTACTGAGCACCCAGCAACCCTGAGTACTGAGCACCCAGCACATTGAGCACTGAGCACAAAGCACGCTGAGTACTGAGCACTGAGCACCCTGAGTACTGAGCACCGAGGACCCTGAGCACTGAGCACCCAGCACGCTGAGTACTGAGCACTGAGCACCCTGAGTACTGAGCACCTAGCACCCTGAGTATTGAGCACCCAGCACCATGAGCACTGAGCAGCCAGCACCCTGAGCACTGAGCACCCAGCACCCTGAGCACTGAGCACCCAGCACCCCGAGTACTGAGCACCCAGCACCCCGAGTACTGAGCACCGACCACCCCGACCACTGAGCACCCAGCACCCTGAGTACTGAGCACCCAGCACCCTGAGTACTGAGCACCCCGAGTACTGAGCACCCAGAACCCCGAGCACTGAGCACCCAGCACCCTGAGTACTGAGAACAGATCACCCTGAGCACTGAGCACCCAGCACCCCGAGTACTGAGCACCCTGAGTACTGAGCACCCAGCACCCCGAGCACTGAGCACCCAGCACCCTGAGTACTGAACACCCAGCACCCTGAGCACTGAGCACTGAGCAGCCAGCACCCTGAGCACTGAGCACTGACCACCGAGCACCCCGAGCACTGAGCACCCAGCACCCCGAGCACTGAGTACTGAGCACCCAGCACCCTGAGTACTGAGCACCGAGCTCCCCGAGCACTGAGCACCCAGCACCCTGAGCACTGAGCACCCAGCACCCTGAGCACTGAGCACCCAGCACCCTGAGTACTGAGAACCGAGCACCCTGAGTACTGAGCCCCCAGCACCCCGAGCACTGAGCACAAAGCACCCCGAGCACTGAGCACCCAGCACCCCGAGAATGAGCACCCAGCACCCTGAGTACTGAGCACCCAGCACCCTGAGCACCGAGCACCCAGGACCCCGAGCACTGAGTACTGAGCACCCAGCACCCTGAGTAATGAGAACCGAGCTCCCCGAGCACTGAGCACCCAGCACCCTGAGCACTGAGCACCCAGCACCCTGAGCACTGAGCACCCAGCACCCTGAGTACTGAGCACCCACCACGCTGAGTACTGAGCACCCAGCACCCTGAGCACTGAGCACCCAACACCCTGAGTACTGAGCACTGAGCACCCAGCACCCCGAGCCCTGAGCACCCAGGACCCTGAGCACTGAGCACCGAGCACCCCGAGCACTGAGCACCCAGCACCCTGAGCACTCAGCACCCACCACCCCGATCACTGAGCACCCAGCACCCAGAGCACTGAGCACCCAGCACCCTGAGAACTGAGCACCCAGCACCCAGAGAACTGAGCACCCAGCACACTGAGCACTGAGCACCCAGCACCCTGAGCACTGAGCACCCAGCACCCTGAGTACTGAGGACCCAGACCCCGAGCACTGAGCACCCAGCACCCCTAGCACTGTGCACCCAGCACCCTGAGTACTGAGCACCCAGCACCCTGAGCACTGAGCACCCTGCAGCCCGAGCACTGAGCACCCAGCAAACTGAGCACTGAGTACTGAGCTCCCAGCACCCTGAGCACTGAGCACACAGAACCCTGAGCACTGAGCACCAAGCACCCTGAGTACTGAGCACCCAGCACCCCAAGCACTGAGCACCCAGCACCCTGAGCACTGAGCACCCAGCACCCCGAGTACTGAGCACCCAGCACCCTGAGTACTGAGCACCCAGCACCCTGAGTACTGAGCACCCAGCACTTTTAGCACTGAGCACCCAGCACCCTGAGCACTGAGCACACAGCACCCTGAGTACTGAGCATCAAGCACGCTGAGCACTGAGCACCTAGCACCCTGAGCACTGAGCACCCAGCACCCTGAGCAATGAGCACTCAGCACCCTGAGTACTGAGCACCGAGCACCCCGAGCACTGAGCACCGGGTACCCCGAGAACTGAGCACCCAGCATACTGAGTACTGAGCACCCAGCACCCTGAGTACTGAGCACCCAGCACGCTGAGTACTGAGCACCCAGCACCCTGAGCACTGAGCACCCAACACCCTGAGTACTGAGCACTGAGCACCCGGCACCCCAAGCACTGAGCACCCAGCACCCTGAGTACTGAGTACTGAGCACCCTGAGTACTGAGCACCCAGCACCCTGAGTACTGAGCACCGAGCTCCCCGAGAACTGAGCACCCAGCACCCTGAGCACTGAGCACCCAGCACCCTGAGCACTGAGCACTCAGCACCCTGAGTACTGAGCAACGAGCACCCCGAGCACTGAGCACCGGGTACCCCGAGCATTGAGCACCCAGCACCCTGAGTACTGAGCACCCAGCACCCTGAGTACTGAGCACTGAGCACTGAGCACCCTGAGCACTGAGCACCCAGCACCCTGAGCAATGAGCATCCAGCATCCTGAGCACTGAGTACTGAGCACCCAGCACCCTGAGCACTGAGCACATAGCACCCTGAGTACTGAGAACCCAGCACCCCAAACACTGAGCACCGAGCACCCTGAGAACTGAGCACCGAGCACCCTGAGTACTGAGCACTCAGCACCATGAGTACTGAGCCCCGTGCACCCAGAGTACTGAGCAACCTGAGTACTGAGCACCCAGCACCCCGAGAATGAGCACCCAGCACCATGAGTACTGAGCACCGAGCACCCTGAGCACTGAGCACCCAGCACCCTGAGTACTGAGCACCAAGCACCCTGAGTACTGAGCACCCAGCACCCTGAGTACTGAGCACCCAGCACCCTGAGTTCTGAGCACCCAGCACCCTGAGCACTGAGCACACTGATTACTGAGCAACCAGCACCCTGAGCACTGAGCACACAGCACCCCGAGCACTGAGCACCCAGCACCCCGAGCACTGAGCATTGAGCACCCTGAGCACTGAGGACCCAGCACCCCGAGCACTGAGCACCCAGCACCCTGAGTACTGAGCACCCAGCACCCTGAGCACTGAGGACCCAGCACCCCGAGCACTGAGCACCCAGCACGCTGAGTACTGAGCACTGAGCACCCAGCACCCTGAGTACTGAGCACTCAGCACCCTGAGTACTGAGCACCGAGCAACCCGAGCACTGAGCACCCAGCACCCTGAGCGCTGAGCACCCTGAGGACTGAGCACCCAGCACCCTGAGCACTGAGCACCCAGCACCTTGAGTACTGAGCACCGATCACCCTGAGCACTGAGCACCCAGCACCCCGAGCACTGAGCACCCAGCACCCTGAGTACTGAGCACCCAGCACCCTGAGCACTGAGCACACAGCACCCTGAGCATTGAGCACCCTGAGTACTGAGCACCGATCACCCTGAGCACTGACCACCCAGCACCCTGAGTACTGAGCACCCAGCACCCTGAGCACTGAGCACCCAGCACCCTGAGCACTGAGCACCCAGCACCCTGAGCACTGAGCACCCAGCACCCTGAGTACTGAGTAACCAGCACCCTGAGCACTGAGCACCCAGCACCCTGAGTACTGATCACCGAGCACCCCGAGCACTGAGCACCCAGCACCCTGAGTACTGAGCACCCAGCACCCTGAGTACTGAGCACCCAGCAACCCTGAGTACTGAGCACCCAGCACATTGAGCACTGAGCACAAAGCACGCTGAGTACTGAGCACTGAGCACCCTGAGTACTGAGCACCGAGGACCCTGAGCACTGAGCAGCCAGCACGCTGAGTACTGAGCACTGAGCACCCTGAGTACTGAGCACCTAGCACCCTGAGTATTGAGCACCCAGCACCCTGAGCACTGAGCAGCCAGCACCCTGAGCACTGAGCACCC
Organism: Microtus oregoni; assembly: GCF_018167655.1. Lineage (NCBI taxonomy): Eukaryota > Metazoa > Chordata > Mammalia > Rodentia > Cricetidae > Microtus > Microtus oregoni. The sequence continues at coordinate 1,250,311 of NW_024544785.1, read as the reverse complement.
AGCACCCCGAGCACTGAGCACCCAGCACCCTGAGCACTGAGCACCCAGCACCCCGAGTACTGAGCACCCAGCACCCCGAGTACTGAGCACCGACCACCCCGACCACTGAGCACCCAGCACCCTGAGTACTGAGCACACAGCACCCTGAGTACTGAGCACCCCGAGTACTGAGCACCCAGAACCCCGAGCACTGAGCACCCAGCACCCTGAGTACTGAGAACAGATCACCCTGAGCACTGAGCACACAGCACCCCGAGTACAGAGCACCCCGAGTACTGAGCACCCAGCACCCCGAGCACTGAGCACCCTGCACCCTGAGTACTGAACACCCAGCACCCTGAGCACTGAGCACTGAGCAGCCAGCACCCTGAGCACTGAGCACTGACCACCCAGCACCCCGAGCACTGAGCACCCAGCACCCCGAGCACTGAGTACTGAGCACCCAGCACCCTGAGTACTGAGCACCGAGCTCCCCGAGCACTGAGCACCCAGCACCCTGAGCACTGAGCACCCAGCACCCTGAGCACTGAGCACCCAGCACCCTGTGTACTGAGAACCGAGCACCCTGAGTACTGAGCCCCCAGCACCCCGAGCACTGAGCACAAAGCACCCCGAGCACTGAGCACCCAGCACCCCGAGAATGAGCACCCAGCACCCTGAGTACTGAGCACCCAGCACCCTGAGCACCGAGAACCCAGGACCCCGAGCACTGAGTACTGAGCACCCAGCACCCTGAGTAATGAGAACCGAGCTCCCCGAGCACTGAGCAAACAGCACCCTGAGCACTGAGCACCCAGCACCCTGAGCACTGAGCACCCAGCACCCTGAGTACTGAGCACCCACCACGCTGAGTACTGAGCACCCAGCACCCTGAGCACTGAGCACCCAACACCCTGAGTACTGAGCACTGAGCACCCAGCACCCCGAGCCCTGAGCACCCAGGACCCTGAGCACTGAGCACCGAGCACCCCGAGCACTGAGCACCCAGCACCCTGAGCACTCAGCACCCACCACCCCGATCACTGAGCACCCAGCACCCAGAGCACTGAGCACCCAGCACCCTGAGAACTGAGCACCCAGCACCCAGAGAACTGAGCACCCAGCACACTGAGCACTGAGCACCCAGCACCCTGAGTACTGAGCACCCAGCACCCTGAGTACTGAGGACCCAGACCCCGAGCACTGAGCACCCAGCACCCCTAGCACTGTGCACCCAGCACCCTGAGTACTGAGCACCCAGCACCCTGAGCACTGAGCACCCTGCAGCCCGAGCACTGAGCACCCAGCAAACTGAGCACTGAGTACTGAGCTCCCAGCACCCTGAGCACTGAGCACCCAGAACCCTGGGCACTGAGCACCCAGCACCCTGAGTACTGAGCACCCAGCACCCCAAGCACTGAGCACCCAGCACCCTGAGTACTGAGCATCAAGCACGCTGAGCACTGAGCACCCAGCACCCTGAGCACTGAGCACCCAGCACCCCGAGTACTGAGCACCCAGCACCCTGAGTACTGAGCACCCAGCACCCTGAGTACTGAGCACCCAGCACTTTTAGCACTGAGCACCCAGCACCCTGAGCACTGAGCACACAGCACCCTGAGTACTGAGCATCAAGCACGCTGAGCACTGAGCACCTAGCACCCTGAGCACTGAGCACCCAGCACCCTGAGCAATGAGCACTCAGCACCCTGAGTACTGAGCACCGAGCACCCCGAGCACTGAGCACCGGGTACCCCGAGAACTGAGCACCCAGCATACTGAGTACTGAGCACCCAGCACCCTGAGTACTGAGCACCCAGCACGCTGAGTACTGAGCACCCAGCACCCTGAGCACTGAGCACCCAACACCCTGAGTACTGAGCACTGAGCACCCGGCACCCCAAGCACTGAGCACCCAGCACCCTGAGTACTGAGTACTGAGCACCCTGAGTACTGAGCACCCAGCACCCTGAGTACTGAGCACCGAGCTCCCCGAGAACTGAGCACCCAGCACCCTGAGCACTGAGCACCCAGCACCCTGAGCACTGAGCACTCAGCACCCTGAGTACTGAGCACCGAGCACCCCGAGCACTGAGCACCGGGTACCCCGAGCATTGAGCACCCAGCACCCTGAGTACTGAGCACCCAGCACCCTGAGTACTGAGCACTGAGCACTGAGCACCCTGAGCACTGAGCACCCAGCACCCTGAGCAATGAGCATCCAGCATCCTGAGCACTGAGTACTGAGCACCCAGCACCCTGAGCACTGAGCACCCAGCACCCTGAGTACTGAGAACCCAGCACCCCAAACACTGAGCACCGAGCACCCTGAGAACTGAGCACCGAGCACCCTGAGTACTGAGCACTCAGCACCATGAGTACTGAGCCCCGTGCACGCAGAGTACTGAGCAACCTGAGTACTGAGCACCCAGCACCCCGAGAATGAGCACCCAGCACCATGAGTACTGAGCACCGAGCACCCTGAGCACTGAGCACCCAGCACCCTGAGTACTGAGCACCAAGCACCCTGAGTACTGAGCACCCAGCACCCTGAGTACTGAGCACCCAGCACCCTGAGTTCTGAGCACCCAGCACCCTGAGCACTGAGCACACTGATTACTGAGCAACCAGCACCCTGAGCACTGAGCACACAGCACCCCGAGCACTGAGCACCCAGCACCCCGAGCACTGAGCATTGAGCACCCTGAGCACTGAGGACCCAGCACCCCGAGCACTGAGCACCCAGCACCCTGAGTACTGAGCACCCAGCACCCTGAGCACTGAGGACCCAGCACCCCGAGCACTGAGCACCCAGCACGCTGAGTACTGAGCACTGAGCACCCAGCACCCTGAGTACTGAGCACCCAGCACCCTGAGTACTGAGCACCCAGCACCCCGAGCACTGAGCACTGAGCAACCTGAGTACTGAGCACTGAGCACCCAGCACCCTGAGTACTGAGCACCCAGCACCCTGAGCACTGAGCACCCAGCACCCTGAGTACTGAGCACCCAACGTACAGAGCACCGAGCACCCTGAGCACTGAGCACCCAGCACCCTGAGTACTGAGCACCCAGCACCCTGAGTACTGAGCACCCCGAGTACTGAGCACCCAGCACCCCGAGCACTGAGCACCCAGCACCCTGAGTACTGAGAACAGATCACCCTGAGCACTGAGCACCCAGCACCCCGAGTACTGAGCACCCAGCACCCCGAGTACTGAGCACCGACCACCCCGACCACTGAGCACCCAGCACCCTGAGTACTGAGCACCCAGCACCCTGAGTACTGAGCACCCCGAGTACTGAGCACCCAGCACCCCGAGCACTGAGCACCCAGCACCCTGAGTACTGAGAACAGATCACCCTGAGTACTGAGCACCCAGCACCCTGAGTACTGAACACCCAGCACCCTGAGCACTGAGCACTGAGCACCCATCACCCTTTGCACTGAGCACTGACCACCCAGCACCCCGAGCACTGAGCACCCAGCACCCCGAGCACTGAGTACTGAGCACCCAGCACCCTGAGTACTGAGCACCGAGCTCCCCGAGCACTAAGCACCCAGCACCCTGAGCACTGAGCACCCAGCACCCTGAGCACTGAGCACCCAGCACCCTGAGTACTGAGAACCGAGCACCCTGAGTACTGAGCCCCCAGCACCCCGAGCACTGAGCACAAAGCACCCCGAGCACTGAGCACCCAGCACCCCGAGAATGAGCACCCAGCACCCTGAGTACTGAGCACCCAGCACCCTGAGCACCGAGCACCCAGAACCCCTTGCACTGAGTACTGAGCACCGAGCTCCCCGAGCACTGAGCACGCAGCACCCTGAGCACTGAGCACCCAGCACCCTGAGCACTGAGCACCCAGCACCCTGAGTACTGAGCACCCACCACGCTGAGTACTGAGCACCCAGCACCCTGAGCACTGAGCACCCAACACCCTGAGTACTGAGCACTGAGCACCCAGCACCCCGAGCCCTGAGCACCCAGGACCCTGAGCACTGAGCACCGAGCACCCCGAGCACTGAGCACCCAGCACCCTGAGCACTCAGCACCCATCACCCCGATCACTGAGCACCCAGCACCCAGAGCACTGAGCACCCAGCACCCTGAGAACTGAGCACCCAGCACGCAGAGAACTGAGCACCCAGCACACTGAGCACTGAGCACCCAGCACCCTGAGTACTGAGCACCCAGCACCCTGAGTACTGAGCACCCAGACCCCGAGCACTGAGCACCCAGCACCCCTAGCACTGTGCACCCAGCACCCTGAGTACTGAGCACCCAGCACCCTGAGCACTGAGCACCCTCCAGCCCGAGTACTGAGCACCCAGCAAACTGAGCACTGAGTACTGAGCTCCCAGAACCCTGAGCACTGAGCACCCAGAACCCTGAGCACTGAGCACCCAGCACCCTGAGTACTGAGCACCTAGCACCCCAAGCACTGAGCACCCAGCACCCTGAGTACTGAGCATCAAGCACGCTGAGCACTGAGCACCCAGCACCCTGAGCACTGAGCACCCAGCACCCCGAGTACTGAGCACCCAGCACCCTGAGTACTGAGCACCCAGCACCCTGAGTACTGAGCACCCAGCACTTTGAGCACTGAGCACCCAGCACCCTGAGCACTGAGCACCCAGCACCCTGAGTACTGAGCATCAAGCACTCTGAGCACTGAGTACCTAGCACCCTGAGCACTGAGCACCCAGCACCCTGAGCAATGAGCACTCAGCACCCTGAGTACTGAGCACCGAGCACCCCGAGCACTGAGCACCGGGTACCCCGAGCACTGAGCACCCAGCACACTGAGTACTGAGCACCCAGCACCCTGAGTACTGAGCACCCAGCACGCTGAGTACTGAGCACCCAGCACCCTGAGCACTGAGCACCCAACACCCTGAGTACTGAGCACTGAGCACCCAGCACCCCAAGCACTGAGCACCCAGCACCCTGAGTACTGAGTACTGAGCCCCCTGAGTACTGAGCACCCAGCACCCTGAGTACTGAGCACCGAGCTCCCCGAGCACTGAGCACCCAGCACCCTGAGCACTGAGCACCCAGCACCCTGAGCACTGAGCACTCAGCACCCTGAGTACTGAGCACCGAGCACCCCGACCACTGAGCACCGGGTACCCCGAGCATTGAGCACCCAGCACCCTGAGTACTGAGCACCCAGCACCCTGAGTACTGAGCACTGAGCACTGAGCACCCTGAGCACTGAGCACCCAGCACCCTGAGCAATGAGCATCCAGCATCCTGAGCACTGAGTACTGAGCACCCAGCACCCTGAGCACTGAGCACCCAGCACCCTGAGTACTGAGCACCCAGCACCCCAAACACTGAGCACCGAGCACCCTGAGAACTGAGCACCGAGCACCCTGAGTACTGAGCACACAGCACCATGAGTACTGAGCCCCGTGCACCCAGAGTACTGAGCAACCTGAGTACTGAGCACCCAGCACCCCGAGAATGAGCACCCAGCACCATGAGTACTGAGCACCGAGCACCCTGAGCACTGAGCACCCAGCACCCTGAGTACTGAGCACCAAGCACCCTGAGTACTGAGCACCCAGCACCCTGAGTACTGTGCACCCAGCACCCTGAGTTCTGAGCACCCAGCACCCTGAGCACTGAGCACACTGAGTACTGAGCAACCAGCACCCTGAGCACTGAGCACCCAGCACCCCGAGCACTGAGCACCCAGCACCCCGAGCACTGAGCATTGAGCACCCTGAGCACTGAGGACCCAGCACCCCGAGCACTGAGCACCCAGCACCCTGAGTACTGAGCACCCAGCACCCTGAGCACTGAGGACCCAGCACCCCGAGCACTGAGCACCCAGCACGCTGAGTACTGAGCACTGAGCACCCAGCACCCTGAGTACTGAGCACCCAGCACACTGAGTACTGAGCACCCAGCACCCCGAGCACTGAGCACTGAGCAACCTGAGTACTGAGCACTGAGCACCCTTAGTACAGAGCACCGAGCACCCTGACTTAGCACTGAGCACCATGAGGACTGAGCACCCAGCACCCTGAGTACTGAGCACACAGCATCCTGAGTACTGAGCACCGATCACCCTGAGCACTGAGCATCCAGCACCCCGAGCACTGAGCACACAGCACCCTGAGTACTGAGCACCCTGAGTACTGAGCACCAAGCACCCCTAGCCCTGAGCACCCAGCACCCTGAGAACTTAGCACCCAGCAAATGAGCACTGAGCACCCAGCACCCTGAGTACTGAGCACCGAGCACCCTGAGTACTGAGCACCCAGCACCCTGAGTACTGAGCACCGAGCACCCCGAGTACTGAGCACCCAGCACCCTGAGAACTGAGCACCCAGCACCCCGAGCACTGAGCACCCAGCACCCTGACTACTGAGCACCGAGCACCCCGAGCACTGAGCACCCAGCACCCTGAGCACTGAGCACCCAGCACCCTGAGTACTGAGCATCCAGCACCCTGAGTACTGAGCACACAGCACCCTGAGCACTGAGCACCCAGCAGCCTGAGTACTGAGCACCCAGCACCCTGAGTACTGAGCACCCAGCACCCTGAGTACTGAGCACCCAGCACCCTGAGTACTGAGCACCAAGCACCCTGAGTACTGAGCACCGAGCACCCCGAGTACTGAGCACCCAGCACCCCGAGCACTGAGCACCCAGCACCCAGAGCACTGAGCACCCAGCACCCTGAGTCCTGAGTACTGAGCACCCTGAGTACTGAGCACCCAGCATCCTGAGCACTGAGCACCCAGCACCCTGATTACTGAGCACCGAGCACCCCAGGCACTGAGCACCCAGCACCCTGAGTACTGAGCACCCAGCACCAAAAGTACTGAGCACCGAGCATCCTGAGCACTGAGCACCGAGAACCCCGAGCACTGAGCACCCAGCACCCTGAGTACTGAGCACCCAGCACCAAGAGTACTGAGCAGCGAGCACCCCGAGCACTGAGCACCCAGCACAATGAGTAATGAGCACCCAGCACCCCGAGTACTGAGCACCCAGCACCAAAAGTACTGAGCACCGAGCATCCTGAGCACTGAGCACCCAGCACCCCGAGAATGAGCACCCAGCACCCTGAGTACTGAACTCCCAGCACCCCGATCCCTGAGCACCCAGCACCCTGAGTACTGAGCACCCTGAGTACTGAGCACCGATCACCCTGAGCACTGAGCACCCAGCACCCTGAGTACTGAGCACCCAACGTACTGAGCACCGAGCACACCGAGCACTGAGCACCCAGCACCCTGAGTACTGAGCACCGAGCACCCTGAGCACTGAGCACCCAGCACCCTGAGTACTTAGCACCGAGCACCCCGAGCACTGAGCACCCAGCGCCCAGAGCACTGAGCACCCAGCACACCGAGCACTGAGCACCCAGCACCCTGAGCACTGAGCACCCAGCACCCTGAGTACTGAGCACCCAACGTACTGAGCACCGAGCACACCGAGCACTGAGCACCCAGCACCCTGAGTACTGAGCACCCAGCACCACGAGTCCTGTGCACCCAGAAACCTGAGTACCGAACACCCAGCACCCCGAGCACTGAGCACCCAGCACCCTGAGCACTGAGCACCCAGCACCCTGAGTACTGAGCACTGAACACCCCGAGTACTGAGCACCCAGCACCCCGAGCAGTGAGCACCGAGCACCGCGAGCACTGAGCACCCAGCACCCCGAGCACTGAGCACCCAGAACACTGAGCACTGAGCACCCAGCACCCCGAGCACTGAGCACCCAGCACCCTGAGCACTGAGCACCCAGCACCCTGAGTACTCAGCACCCAGCACCCTGAGCACTGAGCAACCAGCACCCTGAGTACTGAGCACCCTGCACCCCAAGCACTGAGCACTTTGAGTACTGAGCACCCAGCACCCCAAGCACTGAGCACCCTGAGTACTGAGCAACCAGCACCCTGATTAATGAGCACCCAGCACCCCGAGCACTGAGCACCCAGCACCCTGAGTACTGAGCACCGAGCACCCTGAGTACTGAGCACCCAGCACCCTGAGTACTGAGCACCCAGCGTACTGAGCACCCAGCACCCTGATAATTGAGCACCCAGCACCCCGAGCACTGAACACCCAGCACCCTGAGTACTGAGCACCGAGCATCCTGAATACTGAGCACCCAGCACCCTGAGCACTGAGCACCCAGCACCCTGAGTACTGAGCACCGAGCACCCCGAGTACTGAGCACCCAGCACCCCGAGCACTGAGCACCCAGCACCCCGAGCACTGAGCACCCAGCACACCGAGCACTCAACACCCAGCACCCGGAACACTGAGCACCCAGCACACCAAGCACTGAGCACCCAGCACCCCGAGCACCGAGCACCATGAGTACTAAGCACCGAGCACCCTGAGCACTGAGCACCCAGCACCCTGAGCACTGAGCACCCAGCACCCTGAGTACTGAGCACCCAGCACCCCGAGCACTGAGCACCCAGCACACTGAGTACTGAGCACCCAGCACCCTGAGCACTGAGCACCGAGTACCCTGAGCACTGAGCACCCAGCACCCTGAGGACTGAGTACCCAGCACCCCGAGCACTGAGCACCCAGCACCCTGAGCACTGAGCACCCTGAGTACTGAGCACTGAGCACCCTGAGTACTGAGCACTGAGCACCCTGAGTACTGAGCACCCAGCACCCTGAGTACTGAGCACCCAGCAACCTGAGCACTGAGCACCGAGCACCCTGAGCACTGAGCACCCAGCACCCTGAGCACTGAGCACCCAGCACCCTGAGCACTGAGCACCCAGCACACTGAGTACTGAGCACCCTGAGTACTGAGCACACAGCACCCTGTGCACTGAGCACCCAGCACCCCGAGCACTGAGCACCCAGCACACTGAGCACTGAGCACCCTGAGTACTGAGCACTGAGCACCCTGAGTACTGAGCACTGAGCACCCTGAGTACTGAGCACCCAGCACCCTGAGTACTGAGCACCCAGCACCCTGAGCAATGAGCACCCTGAGTACTGAGCACCCAGCACACGGAGTACTGAGCACCAAGCACCCTGAGTACTCAGCACCGAGCACCCTGAGTACTGAGCACCCAGTACCCTGAGCACTGAAGACACAGCACCCTGAGTACTGAGCACCCCGAGCACTGACCACCCAGCACCCTGAGCACTGAGGGCCCATCACCCTGAGTACTGAGCACCCAGCACCCTGAGCACTGAGAACCCAGCACCCTGAGTACTGAGCACCCAGCACCCTGAGCACTGAGCACCCAGGACCCTGAGTACTGAGCATCCAGCACCACGAGCACTGAGCACCCAGCACCCTGAGTACTGAAGACTGAGCACCCAGCACCCCGAGTACTGAGCACTGAGTACCCAGCACCCCGAGCACTGAGCCCCCAGCACCCTGAGCACTGAGCACCCTGAGTACTGAGCACCCAGAGCACTGAGCACTGAGCACACTGAGTACTGAGCACCGAGCACCCTGAGTACTGAGCACCCAGCACTCTGAGCACTGAGCACAATGCAAGCTGAGTACTGAGCACCCTGAGTACTGAGCACCGAGGACCCTGAGCACCCAGTACCCTGAGTACTGAGCACCGAGCACCCCGAGTACTGAGCACCCAGCACCCTGAGCACTGAGCATCCAGCACCCGGGCACTGAGCACCCAGAACCCTGAGTACTGAGCACCCAGCACCCCGAGCACTGAGCACCCAGCACCCTGAGTACTGAGCACCCAGCACCCCGAGCACTGAGCACCCAGCACCCTGAGTACTGAGCACCCAGAACCCTGAGTACTGAGCACCCAGCACCCCGAGCACTGAGAACCCTGAATACTGAGCACCCAGCACCCTGAGTACTGTGCACTAAGCACCCAGAGCGCTGAGCACCCAGGACCCCGAGCACTGACTACTGAGCACCCAGCACCCTGAGTACTGAGCACCGAGCTCCCCGAGCACTGAGCACCCTGAGTACTGAGGACCCAGCACCCTGAGTACTGAGTACCCAGCACCCTGAGCACTGAGCACCCAGCACCCTGAGTACTGAGCACCCAGCACCCGAGCACTGAGCACCCAGCACCCTGAGTACTGAGCACTCAGCACCCTTAGTACTGAGCAACCTGAGCATTGAGCACCCAGCACCCTGAGTACTGAGCACCCTGAGGACTGAGCACCGATCACCCTGAGCACTGAGTACCCAGCACCCTGAGTACTGAGCACCCAGCACCCTGAGCACTGAGCACACAGCACCCTGAGTACTGAGCAGCGAGCACCCTGAGTACTGAGCACCCAGCACCCTGAGTACTGAGCACCCAGCACCCTGAGTACTGAGCACCGAGCACCCCGAGTACAGAGCACCCAGCACCCTGAGCACTCAGCACCCAGCACCCCGAGCACTGAGCACCCAGCACCCTGAGTACTGAACTCCCAGCACCCCGATCCCTGAGCACCCAGCACCCTGAGTACTGAGCACCCTGAGTACTGAGCACCGATCACCCTGAGCACTGAGCACCCAGCACCCTGAGTACTGAGCACCCAACGTACTGAGCACCGAGCACACCGAGCACTGAGCACCCAGCACCCTGAGTACTGAGCACCCAGCACCCCGAGCAATGAGCACCCAGCACCCTGAGTACTGAGCACCCAGCACCACGAGTCCTGTGCACCCAGAAACCTGAGCACCGAACACCCAGCACCCCGAGCACTGAGCACCCAGCACCCTGAGCACTGAGCACCCAGCACCCTGAGTACTGAGCACTGAACACCCCGAGTACTGAGCACCCAGCACCCAGAGCAGTGAGCACCGAGCACCGCGAGCACTGAGCACCCAGCACCCCGAGCACTGAGCACCCAGAACACTGAGCACTGAGCACCCAGCACCCCGAGCACTGAGCACCCAGCACCCGGAGCACTGAGCACCCAGCACCCCGAGCACTGAGCACCCAGCACCCTGAGCACTGAGCACCCAGCACCCTGAGTACTCAGCACACAGCACCCTGAGCACTGAGCAACCAGCACCCTGAGTACTGAGCACCCTGCACCCCAAGCACTGAGCACTTTGAGTACTGAGCACCCAGCACCCCAAGCACTGAGCACCCTGAGTACTGAGCAACCAGCACCCTGATTAATGAGCACCCAGCACCCCGAGCACTGAGCACCCAGCACCCTGAGTACTGAGCACCGAGCACCCTGAGTACTGAGCACCCAGCACCCTGAGTACTGAGCACCCAGCGTACTGAGCACCCAGCACCCTGATAATTGAGCACCCAGCACCCTGAGCACTGAACACCCAGCACCCTGAGTACTGAGCACCGAGCACCCTGAATACTGAGCACCCAGCACCCTGAGCACTGAGCACCCAGCACCCTGAGTACTGAGCACCGAGCACCCCGAGTACTGAGCACCCAGCACCCCGAGCACTGAGCACCCAGCACCCCGAGCACTGAGCACCCAGCACACCGAGCACTCAACACCCAGCACCCCGAGCACTGAGCACCCAGCACACCAAGCACTGAGCACCCAGCACCCCGAGCACCGAGCACCATGAGTACTAAGCACCGAGCACCCTGAGCACTGAGCACCCAGCACCCTGAGCAATGAGCACCCAGCACCCTGAGTACTGAGCACCCAGCACGCCGAGCACTGAGCACCCAGCACACTGAGTACTGAGCACCCAGCACCCTGAGCACTGAGCACCGAGTACCCTGAGCACTGAGCACCCAGCACCCTGAGGACTGAGTACCCAGCACCCCGAGCACTGAGCACCCAGCACCCTGAGCACTGAGCACCCTGAGTACTGAGCACTGAGCACCCTGAGTACTGAGCACCCAGCACCCTGAGTACTGAGCACCCAGCAACCTGAGCACTGAGCACCGAGCACCCTGAGCACTGAGCACCCAGCACCCTGAGCACTGAGCACCCAGCACCCTGAGCACTGAGCACCCAGCACCCTGAGTACTGAGCACCCTGAGTACTGAGCACACAGCACCCTGTGCACTGAGCAACCAGCACCCCGAGCACTGAGCACCCAGCACCCTGAGCACTGAGCACCCTGAGTACTGAGCACTGAGCACCCTGAGTACTGAGCACTGAGCACCCTGAGTACTGAGCACCCAGCACCCTGAGTACTGAGCACCCAGCACCCTGAGCAATGAGCACCCTGAGTACTGAGCACCCAGCACCCGGAGTACTGAGCACCGAGCACCCTGAGTACTCAGCACCGAGCACCCTGAGTACTGAGCACCCAGTACCTTGAGCACTGAAGACACAGCACCCTGAGTACTGAGCACCCCGAGCACTGACCACCCAGCACCCTGAGCACTGAGGGCCCATCACCCTGAGTACTGAGCACCCAGCACCCTGAGCACTGAGCACCCAGCACCCTGAGTACTGAGCACCCAGCACCCTGAGCACTGAGCACCCAGGACCCTGAGTACTGAGCATCCAGCACCACGAGCACTGAGCACCCAGCACCCTGAGTACTGAAGACTGAGCACCCAGCACCCCGAGTACTGAGCACTGAGTACCCAGCACCCCGAGCACTGAGAACCCAGCACCCTGAGCACTGAGCACCCTGAGTACTGAGCACCCAGAGCACTGAGCACTGAGCACACTGAGTACTGAGCACCGAGCACCCTGAGTACTGAGCACCCAGCACTCTGAGCACTGAGCACAATGCAAGCTGAGTACTGAGCACCTTGAGTACTGAGCACCGAGGACCCTGAGCACCCAGTACCCTGAGTACTGAGCACCGAGCACCCCGAGTACTGAGCACCCAGCACCCTGAGCACTGAGCATCCAGCACCCCGAGCACTGAGCACCCAGCACCTTGAGTACTGAGCACCGAGCACCCCGAGCACTGAGCACCCAGCACCCTGAGTACTGAGCACCCAGCACCCCGAGCACTGAGCACCCAGCACCCTGAGTACTGAGCACCCAGAACCCTGAGTACTGAGCACTGAGCAGCCTGAGCATGGACCACCCAACACCCCGAGAACTGAGCACCCAGCACCCTGAATACTGAGCACCCAGCACCCTGAGTACTGAGCACCCAGCACCCTGAGCACTGAGCACCCTGAGGACTGAGCACCCAGCACCCTGAGTACTGAGCACCCAGCATCCTGAGTACTGAGCACCCAGCATCCTGAGTACTGAGCACAGATAACCCTGAGCACTGAGCATCCAGCACCCCGAGCACTGAGCACCCAGCACCCCGAGTACTGAGCACCCTGAGTACTGAGCACCCAGGACCCCGAGCACTGAGCACCCAGCACCCTGAGTACTGAGCACCCTGAGTGCTGAGCACCCAGCACCCTGAGTAATGAGCACCCAGCACCCTGAGTACTTAGCACCCAGCACCTGAGCACTGAGCACCCAGCACCCTGAGTACTGAGCACCGAGCACCCTGAGTGCTGAGCACCCAGCACCCTGAGTACTGAGCACCCAGCACCCCGAGTACTGAGCACCGAGCACCCCGAGTACTGAGCACCCAGCACCCTGAGCACTGAGCACCCAGCACCCTGAGCACTGAGCACCCAGCACCCTGAGAACTGAGCACCGAGCACCCCGAGCACTGAGCATCCAGCACCCTGAGCACTGAGCACCCAGCACCCTGAGTACTGAGCACACAGCACCCTGAGCACTGAGCACCCAGCACCCTGAATACTGAGCACCCAGCACCCTGAGTACTGTGCACTAAGCACCCAGAGCGCTGAGCACCCAGGACCCCGAGCACTGATTACTGAGCACCCAGCACCCTGAGTACTGAGCACCGAGCTCCCCGAGCACTGAGCACCCTGATTACTGAGCACCCAGCACCCTGAGTACTGAGCACCCAGCACCCTGAGTACTGAGCACCGAGCACCCCGAGTACAGAGCACCCAGCACCCTGAGCACTCAGGACCCAGCACCCCGAGCACTGAGCACCCAGCACCCTGAGTACTGAGCACCCAGCACCCTGACTACTGAGCACCCTGAGTACTGAGCACCGATCACCCTGAGCACTGAGCACCCAGCACCCTGAGTACTGAGCACCCAACGTACTGAGCACCGAGCACACCGAGCACTGAGCACCCAGCACCCTGAGTACTGAGCACCGAGCACCCTGAGCACTGAGCACCCAGCACCCTGAGTACTGAGCACCGAGCACCCCGAGCACTGAGCACCCAGCGCCCAGAGCACTGAGCACCCAGCACACTGAGCACTGAGCACCCAGCACCCGTAGCACTGAGCACCCAGCACCCCGAGCAATGAGCACCCAGCACCCTGAGTACTGAGCACACAGCACCCCGAGTCCTGAGCACCCAGAAACCTGAGCACCGAGCACCCAGCACCCCGAGCACTGAGCACCCAGCACCCTGAGCACTGAGCACCCAGCACCCTGAGTACTGAGCACTGAACACCCCGAGTACTGAGCACCCAGCACCCCGAGCACTGAGCACCCAGCACCCTGAGCACTGAGCACCCAGCACCCTGAGCACTGAGCACCCAGCACCCCGAGCACTGAGCACCCAGCACCCCGAGCACTGAGCACCCAGCACCCTGAGTACTCAGCACCCAGCACCCTGAGCACTGAGCACCCAGCACCCTGAGCACTGAGCACCCTGAGTACTGAGCACTGAGCACCCTGAGTACTGAGCACTGAGCACCCTGAGTACTGAGCACCCAGCAACCTGAGTACTGAGCACCCAGCACCCTGAGCAATGAGCACCCTGAGTACTGAGCACCCAGCACCCTGAGCACTTAGCACCGAGCACCCCGAGCACTGAGCACCCAGCACCCGGAGTACTGAGCACCCAGCACCCTGAGTACTCAGCACCGAGCACCCTGAGTACTGAGCACCCAGTACCCTGAGCACTGAACACACAGCACCCTGAGTACTGAGCACCCCGAGCACTGACCACCCAGCACCCTGAGCACTGAGGACCCAGCACCCTGAGTACTGAGCACCCAGCACCCTGAGCACTGAGCACCCAGCACCCTGAGTACTGAGCACCCAGCACCCTGAGCACTGAGCACCCAGGACCCTGAGTACTGAGCATCCAGCACCCCGAGCACTGAGCACCCAGCACCCTGTGTACTGAGGACTGAGCACCCAGCACCCCGAGCACTGAGCACTGAGTACCCAGCACCCCGAGCACTGAGCACCCAGCACCCTGAGCACAGAGCACCCTGAGTACTGAGCACCCAGAGCACTGAGCACTGAGCACCCTGAGTACTGAGCACCGAGCACCCTGAGTACTGAGCACCCAGCACTCTGAGCACTGAGCACAAAGCAAGCTGAGTACTGAGCACCCTGAGTACTGAGCACCGAGGACCCTGAGCACCCAGTACCCTGAGTACTTAGCACCGAGCACCCCGAGTACTGAGCACCCAGCACCCTGAGCACTGAGCACCCAGCACCCCGAGCACTGAGCACCGAGCACCGCGAGCACTGAGCACCCAGCACCCTGAGTACTGAGCACCCAGAACCCTGAGGACTGAGCAACCAGCACCCCGAGCACTGAGCACCCAGCACCCCGAGCACTGAGCACCCAGCACCCTGAGTACTCAGCGCCCAGCACCCTGAGCACTGAGCAACCAGCACCCTGAGTACTGAGCACCCTGCACCCCAAGCACTGAGCACCCTGAGTACTGAGCACCCAGCACCCCAAGCACTGAGCACCCTGAGTACTGAGCACCCAGCACCCTGATTAATGAGCACCCAGCACCCCGAGCACTGAGCACCCAGCACCCTGAGTACTGAGCACCGAGCACCCTGAGTACTGAGCACCCAGCACCCTGAGTACTGAGCACCCAGCGTACTGAGCACCCAGCACCCTGATTAATGAGCACCCAGCACCCCGAGCACTGAACACCCAGCACCCTGAGTACTGAGCACCGAGCACCCTGAGTACTGAGCACCCAGCACCCTGAGCACTGAGCACCCAGCACCCTGAGTACTGAGCACCGAGCGCCCCGAGTACTGAGCACCCAGCACCCCGAGCACTGAGCACCCAGCACCCCGAGCACTGAGCACCCAGCACACTGAGCACTCAGCACCCAGCACCCCGAGCACTGAGCACCCAGCACACCGAGCACTGAGCACCCAGCACCCCGAGCACCGAGCACCATGAGTACTAAGCACCGAGCACCCTGAGCACTGAGCACCCAGCACCCTGAGCACTGAGCACCCAGCACCCTGAGTACTGAGCATCCAGCACCCCGAGCACTGAGCACCCAGCACCCTGAGTACTGAGCACCCAGCACCCTGAGCACTGAGCACCGAGTACCGTGAGCACTGAGCACCCAGCACCCTGAGGACTGAGTACCCAGCACCCGAGCACTGAACACCCAGCACCTTGAGCACTGAGCACCCTGAGTACTGAGCACGGAGCACCCTGAGTACTGAGCACTGAGCACCCTTAGTACTGAGCACCCAGCACCCTGAGTACTGAGCACCCAGCAACCTGAGCACTGAGCACTGAGCACCCTGAGCACTGAGCACCCAGCACCCTGAGCACTGAGCACCCAGCACCCTGAGCACTGAGCACCCAGCACCCTGAGTACTGAGCACCCTGAGTACTGAGCACACAGCACCCTGTGCACTGAGCACCCAGCACCCCGAGCACTGAGCACCCAGCACCCTGAGCACTGAGCACCCTGAGTACTGAGCACTGAGCACCCTGAGTACTGAGCACTGAGCACCCTGAGTACTGAGCACCCAGCAACCTGAGTACTGAGCACCCAGCACCCTGAGCAATGAGCACCCTGAGTACTGAGCACCCAGCACCCTGAGCACTGAGCACCGAGCACCCCGAGCACTGAGCACCCAGCACCCGGAGTACTGAGCACCCAGCACCCTGAGTACTCAGCACCGAGCACCCTGAGTACTGAGCACCCAGTACCCTGAGCACTGAACACACAGCACCCTGAGTACTGAGCACCCCGAGCATTGACCACCCAGCACCCTGAGCACTGAGGACCCAGCACCCTTAGTACTGAGCACCCAGCACCCTGAGCACTGAGCACCCAGCACCCTGAGTACTGAGCACCCAGCACCCTGAGCACTGAGCACCCAGGACCCTGAGTATTGAGCATCCAGCACCCCGAGCACTGAGCACCCAGCACCCTGTGTACTGAGGACTGAGCACCCAGCACCCCGAGCACTGAGCACTGAGTACCCAGCACTCCGAGCACTGAGCAACCAGCACCCTGAGCACTGAGCACCCTGAGTACTGAGCACCCAGAGCACTGAGCACTGAGCACCCTGAGTACTGAGCACCGAGCACCCTGAGTACTGTGCACCCAGCACTCTGAGCACTGAGCACAAAGCAAGCTGAGTACTGAGCACCCTGAGTACTGAGCACCGAGGACCCTGAGCACCCAGTACCCTGAGTACTGAGCACCGAGCACCCCGAGTACTGAGCACCCAGCACCCTGAGCACTGAGCACACAGCATCCCGAGCACTGAGCACCCAGCACCTTGAGTACTGAGCACCGAGCACCTCGAGCACTGAGCACCCAGCACCCTGAGTACTGAGCACCCAGCACCCCGAGCACTGAGCACCCAGCACCCTGAGTACTGAGCACCCAGAACCCTGAGTACTGAGCACTGAGCACCCCGAGCACTGAGCACCCAGCACCCTGAGTACTGAGCACCCAGCACCCTGAGTACTGAGCACTCAGCACCCTGAGTACTGAGCACTGAGCACCCCGAGCACTGAGCACCCAGCACCCTGAGCACTGAGCACCCTGAGGACTGAGCACCCAGCACCCTGAGTACTGAGCACCCAGCATCCTGAGTACTGAGCACAGATCACCCTGAGCACTGAGCATCCAGCACCCCGAGCACTGAGCACCCAGCACGCCGAGTACTGAGCACCCTGAGTACTGAGCACCCAGCACCCCGAGCACTGAGCACCCAGCACCCTGAGTACTGAGCACCCTGAGTGCTGAGCACCCAGCACCCTGAGTACTGTGCACCCAGCACCCTGAGTACTTAGCACCCAGCACCTGATCACTGAGCACCCAGCACCCTGAGTACTGAGCACCGAGCACCCTGAGTACTGAGCACCCAGCACCCTGAGTACTGAGCACCCAGCACCCCGAGTACTGAGGACCCAGCACCCTGAGCACTTAGCACAAAGCACCCTGAGCACTGAGCACCCAGCACCCGAGAATGAGCACCCAGCACCCTGAGTACTGAGAACCGAGCACCCTGAGTACATAGCACACAGCACGCTGAGCACTGAGCACCCAGCACCCCGAGTACTGAGCACCCAGCACCCCGAGCACTGAGCACCCAGCACCCCGAGAATGAGCACCCAGAACCCTGAGTACTGAGCACCCAGCACCCTGTGTACTGAGCACCCAGCACCCCGAGAACTGAGCACCCTGAATACTGAGCACCCAGCACCCTGAGTACTGTGCACTAAGCACCCAGAGCGCTGAGCACCCAGGACCCCGAGCACTGAGTACTGAGCACCCAGCACCCTGAGTACTGAGCACCGAGCTCCCCGAGCACTGAGCACCCTGATTACTGAGCACCCAGCACCCTGAGTACTGAGCACCCAGCACCCTGAGTACTGAGCACCGAGCACCCCGAGTACAGAGCGCCCAGCACCCTGAGCACTCAGCACCCAGCACCCCGAGCACTGAGCACCCAGCACCCTGAGTACTGAGCTCCCAGCACCCCGAGCCCTGAGCACCCAGCACCCTGAGTACTGAGCACCCTGAGTACTGAGCACCGATCACCCTGAGCACTGAGCACCCAGCACCCTGAGTACTGAGCACCGAGCACCCTGAGCACTGAGCACCCAGCACCCTGAGTACTGAGCACCCTGAGTACTGAGCACACAGCACCCTGTGCACTGAGCACCCAGCACCCCGAGCACTGAGCACCCAGCACCCTGAGCACTGAGCACCCTGAGTACTGAGCACTGAGCACCCTGAGTACTGAGCACTGAGCACCCTGAGTACTGAGCACCCAGCAACCTGAGTACTGAGCACCCAGCACCCTGAGCAATGAGCACCCTGAGTACAGAGCACCCAGCACCCTGAGCACTGAGCACCGAGCACCCCGAGCACTGAGCACCCAGCACCCGGAGTACTGAGCACCCAGCACCCTGAGTACTCAGCACCGAGCACCCTGAGTACTGAGCACCCAGCACCCTGAGTACTGAGCACCCAGCACCCTGAGCACTGAGCACCTAGGACCCTGAGTACTGAGCATCCAGCACCCCGAGCACTGAGCACCCAGCAATCTGTGTACTGAGGACTGAGCACCCAGCACCCCGATCACTGAGCACTGAGTACCCAGCACCCCGAGCACTGAGCACCCAGCACCCTGAGCACTGAGCACCCTGAGTACTGAGCACCCAGAGCACTGAGCACTGAGCACCCTGAGTACTGAGCACCGAGCACCCTGAGTACTGAGCACCCAGCACCCTGAGTACTGAGCACCCAGCATCCTGAGTACTGAGCACAGATCACCCTGAGCACTGAGCATCCAGCACCCCGAGCACTGAGCACCCAGCACCCCGAGTACTGAGCACCCTGAGTACTGAGCACCCAGCACCCCGAGCACTGAGCACCCAGCACCCTGAGTACTGAGCACCCTGAGTGCTGAGCACCCAGCACCCTGAGTACTGAGCACCCAGCACCCTGAGTACTTAGCACCCAGCACCTGAGCACTGAGCACCCAGCACCCTGAGTACTGAGCACCGAGCACCCTGAGTACTGAGCACCCAGCACCCTGAGTACTGAGCACCCAGCACCCCGAGTACTGAGCACCGAGCACCCCGAGTACTGAGGACCCAGCACCCTGAGCACTTAGCACCCAGCACCCTGAGCACTGAGCACCCAGCACCCGGAGTACTGAGAACTGAGCACCCTGAGTACATAGCACACAGCACGCTGAGCACTGAGCACCCAGCACCCCGAGTACTGAGCACCCAGCACCCCGAGCACTGAGCACCCAGCACCCCGAGAATGAGCACCCAGCACCCTGAGTACTGAGCACCCAGCACCCTGTGTACTGAGCACCCAGCACCCCGAGCACTGAGCACCCTGAATACTGAGCACCCAGCACCCTGAGTACTGTGCACTAAGCACCCAGAGCGCTGAGCACCCATGACCCCGAGCACTGAGTACTGAGCACCCAGCACCCTGAGTACTGAGCACCGAGCTCCCCGAGCACTGAGCACCCAGCACCCTGAGCACTGAGCACCCAGCACCCTGAGTACTGAGCACCGAGCACCCCGAGTACAGAGCACCCAGCACCCTGAGCACTCAGCACCCAGCACCCCGAGCACTGAGCACCCAGCACCCTGAGTACTGAGCTCCCAGCACCCCGAGCCCTGAGCACCCAGCACCCTGAGTACTGAGCACCCTGAGTACTGAGCACCGATCACCCTGAGCACTGAGCACCCAGCACCCTGAGTACTGAGCACCCAACGTACTGAGCACCGAGCACACCGAGCACTGAGCACCCAGCACCCTGAGTACTGAGCACCGAGCACCCTGAGCACTGAGCACCCAGCACCCTGAGTACTGAGCACCGAGCACCCCGAGCACTGAGCACCCAGCGCCCAGAGCACTGAGCACCCAGCACACCGAGCACTGAGCACCCAGCACCCGTAGCACTGAGCACCCAGCACCCCGAGCAATGAGCACCCAGCTCCCTGAGTACTGAGCACCCAGCACCCCGAGTCCTGAGCACCCAGAAACCTGAGCACCGAGCACCCAGCACCCCGAGCACTGAGCACCCAGCACCCTGAGCACTGAGCACCCAGCACCCTGAGTACTGAGCACTGAACACCCCGAGTACTGAGCACCCAGCACCCCGAGCACTGAGCAACGAGCACCGCGAGCACTGAGCACCCAGCACCCCGAGTACTGAGCACCCAGAACCCTGAGCACTGAGCACCCAGCACCCCGAGCACTGAGCACCCAGCACCCCGAGCACTGAGCACCCAGCACCCTGAGTACTCAGCACCCAGCACAATGAGCACTGAGGAACCAGCACCCTGAGTACTGAGCACCCTGCACCCCAAGCACTGAGCACCCTGAGTACTGAGCACCCAGCACCCCAAGCACTGAGCACCCTGAGTACTGAGCACCCAGCACCCTGATTAATGAGCACCCAGCACCCCGAGCACTGAGCAAACAGCACCCTGAGTACTGAGCACCGAGCACCCTGAGTACTGAGCACCCAGCACCCTGAGTACTGAGCACCCAGCGTACTGAGCACCCAGCACCCTGATTAATGAGCACCCAGCACCCCGAGCACTGAACACCCAGCACCCTGAGTACTGAGCACCGAGCACCCTGAGTAATGAGCACCCAGCACCCTGAGCACTGAGCACCCAGCACCCTGAGTACTGAGCACCGAGCACCCCGAGTACTGAGCACCCAGCACCCCGAGCACTGAGCACCCAGCACCCCGAGCACTGAGCACCCAGCACACTGAGCACTCAGCACACAGCACCCCGAGCACTGAGCACCCAGCACACCGAGCACTGAGCACCCAGCACCCCGAGCACCGAGCACCATGAGTACTAAGCACCGAGCACCCTGAGCACTGAGCACCCAGCACCCTGAGCACTGAGCACCCAGCACCCTGAGTACTGAGCACCCAGCACCCCGAGCACTGAGCACCCAGCACCCTGAGTACTGAGCACCCAGCACCCTGAGCACTGAGCACCGAGTACCATGAGCACTGAGCACCCAGCACCCTGAGGACTGAGTACCCAGCACCCGGAGCATTGAGCACCCAGCACCTTGATCACTGAGCACCCTGAGTACTGAGGACTGAGCACCCTGAGTACTGAGCACTGAGCACCCTGAGTACTGAGCACCCAGCACCCTGAGTACTGAGCACCCAGCAAGCTGAGCACTGAGCACCGAGCACCCTGAGCACTGAGCACCCAGCACCCTGAGCACTGAGCACCCAGCACCCTGAGCACTGAGCACCCAGCACCCTGAGTACTGAGCACCCTGAGTACTGAGCACACAGCACCCTGTGCACTGAGCACCCAGCACCCCGAGCACTGAGCACCCAGCAACCTGAGCACTGAGCACCCTGAGTACTGAGCACTGAGCACCCTGAGTACTGAGCACTGAGCACCCTGAGTACTGAGCACCCAGCACCCTGAGTACTGAGCACCCAGCACCCTGAGCAATGAGCACCCTGAGTACTGAGCACCCAGCACCCTGAGCACTGAGCACCGAGCACCCCGAGCACTGAGCACCCAGCACCCGGAGTACTGAGCACCCAGCACCCTGAGTACTCAGCACCGAGCACCCTGAGTACTGAGCACCCAGTACCCTGAGCACTGAACACACAGCACCCTGAGTACTGAGCACCCCGAGCACTGATCACCCAGCACCCTGAGCACTGAGGACCCAGCACCCTGAGTACTGAGCACCCAGCACCCTGAGCACTGAGCACCCAGCACCCTGAGTACTGAGCACCCAGCACCCTGAGCACTGAGCACCCAGGACCCTGAGTACTGAGCATCCAGCACCCCGAGCACTGAGCACCCAGCACCCTGTGTACTGAGGACTGAGCACCCAGCACCCCGAGCACTGAGCACTGAGTACCCAGCACCCCGAGCACTGAGCACCCAGCACCCTGAGCACTGAGCACCCTGAGTACTGAGCACCCAGAGCACTGAGCACTGAGCACCCTGAGTACTGAGCACCGAGCAACCTGAGTACTGAGCACCCAGCGCCCCGAGCACTGAGCACCCAGCACCCTGAGCACTGAGCACCCAGCACCCTGAGTACTGAGCACCCAGCACCCCGAGCACTGAGAACCCAGCACCCTGAGTACTGAGCACCCTGAGTACTGAGCACTGAGCACCGAGCACCCTGAGCACTGAGCACCCAGCACACCGAGCACTGAGCACCCAGCACCCTGAGTACTGAGCACCCAGAACCCTGAGTACTGAGCACTGAGCACCCTGAGCACGGAGCACCCAACACCCCGATCACTGAGCACCCAGCACCCTGAGTACTGAGCACCCAGCACCCTGAGTACTGAGCACTCAGCACCCTGAGTACTGAGCACCGAGCACCCCGAGCACTGAGCACCCAGCACCCTGAGCACTGAGCACCCTGAGGACTGAGCACCCAGCACCCTGAGTACTGAGCACCCAGCACCCTGAGTACTGAGCACCCAGCATCCTGAGTACTGAGCACAGATCACCCTGAGCACTGAGCATCCAGCACCCCGAGCACTGAGCACCCAGCACCCCGAGTACTGAGCACCCTGAGTACTGAGCACCCAGCACCCCGAGCACTGAGCACCCAGCACCCTGAGTACTGAGCACCCTGAGTGCTGAGCACCCAGCACCCTGAGTACTGAGCACCCAGCACCCTGAGTACTTAGCACCCAGAACTGAGCACTGAGCACCCAGCACCCTGAGCACTGAGCACCCAGCACCCTGAGCACTGAGCACCCAGCACCCTGAGTACTGAGCACCCAGCACGCTGAGTACTGAGCACCCAGCACCCTGAGCACTGAGCACCCAACACCCTGAGTACTGAGCACTGAGCACCCAGCACCCCGAGCACTGAGCACCCAGCACCCTGTGTACTGAGCACTGAGCACCCTGAGTACTAAGCACCCAGCACCCTGAGTACTGAGCACCCAGGACCCTGAGCACTGAGCACCGAGCACCCCGAGCACTGAGCACCCAGCACCCTGAGCACTCAGCACCCATCACCCCGATCACTGAGCACCCAGCACCCAGAGCACTGAGCACCCAGCACCCTGAGCACTGAGCACCCAGCACCCAGAGAACTGAGCACCCATACCCCGAGCACTGAGCACCCAGCACCCCTGAGCACTGAGCACCCAGCACCCTGAGTACTGAGCACCCAGCACCCTGAGCACTGAGCACCCAGCACCCTGAGCACTGAGCACCTAGGACCCTGAGTACTGAGCATCCAGCACCCCGAGCACTGAGCACCCAGCAATCTGTGTACTGAGGACTGAGCACCCAGCACCCCGATCACTGAGCACTGAGTACCCAGCACCCCGAGCACTGAGCACCCAGCACCCTGAGCACTGAGCACCCTGAGTACTGAGCACCCAGAGCACTGAGCACTGAGCACCCTGAGTACTGAGCACCGAGCACCCTGAGTACTGAGCACCCAGCACCCTGAGTACTGAGCACCCAGCATCCTGAGTACTGAGCACAGATCACCCTGAGCACTGAGCATCCAGCACCCCGAGCACTGAGCACCCAGCACCCCGAGTACTGAGCACCCTGAGTACTGAGCACCCAGCACCCCGAGCACTGAGCACCCAGCACCCTGAGTACTGAGCACCCTGAGTGCTGAGCACCCAGCACCCTGAGTACTGAGCACCCAGCACCCTGAGTACTTAGCACCCAGCACCTGAGCACTGAGCACCCAGCACCCTGAGTACTGAGCACCGAGCACCCTGAGTACTGAGCACCCAGCACCCTGAGTACTGAGCACCCAGCACCCCGAGTACTGAGCACCGAGCACCCCGAGTACTGAGGACCCAGCACCCTGAGCACTTAGCACCCAGCACCCTGAGCACTGAGCACCCAGCACCCGGAGTACTGAGAACTGAGCACCCTGAGTACATAGCACACAGCACGCTGAGCACTGAGCACCCAGCACCCCGAGTACTGAGCACCCAGCACCCCGAGCACTGAGCACCCAGCACCCCGAGAATGAGCACCCAGCACCCTGAGTACTGAGCACCCAGCACCCTGTGTACTGAGCACCCAGCACCCCGAGCACTGAGCACCCTGAATACTGAGCACCCAGCACCCTGAGTACTGTGCACTAAGCACCCAGAGCGCTGAGCACCCATGACCCCGAGCACTGAGTACTGAGCACCCAGCACCCTGAGTACTGAGCACCGAGCTCCCCGAGCACTGAGCACCCAGCACCCTGAGCACTGAGCACCCAGCACCCTGAGTACTGAGCACCGAGCACCCCGAGTACAGAGCACCCAGCACCCTGAGCACTCAGCACCCAGCACCCCGAGCACTGAGCACCCAGCACCCTGAGTACTGAGCTCCCAGCACCCCGAGCCCTGAGCACCCAGCACCCTGAGTACTGAGCACCCTGAGTACTGAGCACCGATCACCCTGAGCACTGAGCACCCAGCACCCTGAGTACTGAGCACCCAACGTACTGAGCACCGAGCACACCGAGCACTGAGCACCCAGCACCCTGAGTACTGAGCACCGAGCACCCTGAGCACTGAGCACCCAGCACCCTGAGTACTGAGCACCGAGCACCCCGAGCACTGAGCACCCAGCGCCCAGAGCACTGAGCACCCAGCACACCGAGCACTGAGCACCCAGCACCCGTAGCACTGAGCACCCAGCACCCCGAGCAATGAGCACCCAGCTCCCTGAGTACTGAGCACCCAGCACCCCGAGTCCTGAGCACCCAGAAACCTGAGCACCGAGCACCCAGCACCCCGAGCACTGAGCACCCAGCACCCTGAGCACTGAGCACCCAGCACCCTGAGTACTGAGCACTGAACACCCCGAGTACTGAGCACCCAGCACCCCGAGCACTGAGCAACGAGCACCGCGAGCACTGAGCACCCAGCACCCCGAGTACTGAGCACCCAGAACCCTGAGCACTGAGCACCCAGCACCCCGAGCACTGAGCACCCAGCACCCCGAGCACTGAGCACCCAGCACCCTGAGTACTCAGCACCCAGCACAATGAGCACTGAGGAACCAGCACCCTGAGTACTGAGCACCCTGCACCCCAAGCACTGAGCACCCTGAGTACTGAGCACCCAGCACCCCAAGCACTGAGCACCCTGAGTACTGAGCACCCAGCACCCTGATTAATGAGCACCCAGCACCCCGAGCACTGAGCAAACAGCACCCTGAGTACTGAGCACCGAGCACCCTGAGTACTGAGCACCCAGCACCCTGAGTACTGAGCACCCAGCGTACTGAGCACCCAGCACCCTGATTAATGAGCACCCAGCACCCCGAGCACTGAACACCCAGCACCCTGAGTACTGAGCACCGAGCACCCTGAGTAATGAGCACCCAGCACCCTGAGCACTGAGCACCCAGCACCCTGAGTACTGAGCACCGAGCACCCCGAGTACTGAGCACCCAGCACCCCGAGCACTGAGCACCCAGCACCCCGAGCACTGAGCACCCAGCACACTGAGCACTCAGCACACAGCACCCCGAGCACTGAGCACCCAGCACACCGAGCACTGAGCACCCAGCACCCCGAGCACCGAGCACCATGAGTACTAAGCACCGAGCACCCTGAGCACTGAGCACCCAGCACCCTGAGCACTGAGCACCCAGCACCCTGAGTACTGAGCACCCAGCACCCCGAGCACTGAGCACCCAGCACCCTGAGTACTGAGCACCCAGCACCCTGAGCACTGAGCACCGAGTACCATGAGCACTGAGCACCCAGCACCCTGAGGACTGAGTACCCAGCACCCGGAGCATTGAGCACCCAGCACCTTGATCACTGAGCACCCTGAGTACTGAGGACTGAGCACCCTGAGTACTGAGCACTGAGCACCCTGAGTACTGAGCACCCAGCACCCTGAGTACTGAGCACCCAGCAAGCTGAGCACTGAGCACCGAGCACCCTGAGCACTGAGCACCCAGCACCCTGAGCACTGAGCACCCAGCACCCTGAGCACTGAGCACCCAGCACCCTGAGTACTGAGCACCCTGAGTACTGAGCACACAGCACCCTGTGCACTGAGCACCCAGCACCCCGAGCACTGAGCACCCAGCAACCTGAGCACTGAGCACCCTGAGTACTGAGCACTGAGCACCCTGAGTACTGAGCACTGAGCACCCTGAGTACTGAGCACCCAGCACCCTGAGTACTGAGCACCCAGCACCCTGAGCAATGAGCACCCTGAGTACTGAGCACCCAGCACCCTGAGCACTGAGCACCGAGCACCCCGAGCACTGAGCACCCAGCACCCGGAGTACTGAGCACCCAGCACCCTGAGTACTCAGCACCGAGCACCCTGAGTACTGAGCACCCAGTACCCTGAGCACTGAACACACAGCACCCTGAGTACTGAGCACCCCGAGCACTGATCACCCAGCACCCTGAGCACTGAGGACCCAGCACCCTGAGTACTGAGCACCCAGCACCCTGAGCACTGAGCACCCAGCACCCTGAGTACTGAGCACCCAGCACCCTGAGCACTGAGCACCCAGGACCCTGAGTACTGAGCATCCAGCACCCCGAGCACTGAGCACCCAGCACCCTGTGTACTGAGGACTGAGCACCCAGCACCCCGAGCACTGAGCACTGAGTACCCAGCACCCCGAGCACTGAGCACCCAGCACCCTGAGCACTGAGCACCCTGAGTACTGAGCACCCAGAGCACTGAGCACTGAGCACCCTGAGTACTGAGCACCGAGCAACCTGAGTACTGAGCACCCAGCGCCCCGAGCACTGAGCACCCAGCACCCTGAGCACTGAGCACCCAGCACCCTGAGTACTGAGCACCCAGCACCCCGAGCACTGAGAACCCAGCACCCTGAGTACTGAGCACCCTGAGTACTGAGCACTGAGCACCGAGCACCCTGAGCACTGAGCACCCAGCACACCGAGCACTGAGCACCCAGCACCCTGAGTACTGAGCACCCAGAACCCTGAGTACTGAGCACTGAGCACCCTGAGCACGGAGCACCCAACACCCCGATCACTGAGCACCCAGCACCCTGAGTACTGAGCACCCAGCACCCTGAGTACTGAGCACTCAGCACCCTGAGTACTGAGCACCGAGCACCCCGAGCACTGAGCACCCAGCACCCTGAGCACTGAGCACCCTGAGGACTGAGCACCCAGCACCCTGAGTACTGAGCACCCAGCACCCTGAGTACTGAGCACCCAGCATCCTGAGTACTGAGCACAGATCACCCTGAGCACTGAGCATCCAGCACCCCGAGCACTGAGCACCCAGCACCCCGAGTACTGAGCACCCTGAGTACTGAGCACCCAGCACCCCGAGCACTGAGCACCCAGCACCCTGAGTACTGAGCACCCTGAGTGCTGAGCACCCAGCACCCTGAGTACTGAGCACCCAGCACCCTGAGTACTTAGCACCCAGAACTGAGCACTGAGCACCCAGCACCCTGAGCACTGAGCACCCAGCACCCTGAGCACTGAGCACCCAGCACCCTGAGTACTGAGCACCCAGCACGCTGAGTACTGAGCACCCAGCACCCTGAGCACTGAGCACCCAACACCCTGAGTACTGAGCACTGAGCACCCAGCACCCCGAGCACTGAGCACCCAGCACCCTGTGTACTGAGCACTGAGCACCCTGAGTACTAAGCACCCAGCACCCTGAGTACTGAGCACCCAGGACCCTGAGCACTGAGCACCGAGCACCCCGAGCACTGAGCACCCAGCACCCTGAGCACTCAGCACCCATCACCCCGATCACTGAGCACCCAGCACCCAGAGCACTGAGCACCCAGCACCCTGAGCACTGAGCACCCAGCACCCAGAGAACTGAGCACCCATACCCCGAGCACTGAGCACCCAGCACCCCTGAGCACTGAGCACCCAGCACCCTGAGTACTGAGCACCCAGCACCCTGAGTACTGAGCACCCAGACCCCGAGCACTGAGCACCCAGCACCCCTAGCACTGTGCACCCAGCACCCTGAGTACTGAGCACCCAGCACCCTGAGTACTGAGCACCCAGCACCCTGAGCACTGAGCACCCTGCAGCCCGAGCACTGAGCACCCAGCAAACTGAGCACTGAGTACTGAGCTCCCAGCACCCTGAGCACTGAGCTCCCAGAACCCTGAGCACTGAGCACCCAGCACCCTGAGTACTGAGCACCCAGCACCCCAAGCACTGAGCACCGAGCACCCTGAGTACTGAGCACCCAGCACGCTGAGCACTGAGCACCCAGCACCCCGAGTACTGAGCACCCAGCACCCTGAGTACTGAGCACCCAGCACCCTGAGTACTGAGCACCCAGCACTTTGAGCACTGAGCACCCAGCACCCTGAGCACTGAGCACCCAGCACCCTGAGTACTGAGCATCAAGCACGCTGAGCACTGAGCACCTAGCACCCTGAGCACTGAGCACCCAGCACCCTGAGCAATGAGCACTCAGCACCCTGAGTACTGAGCACCGAGCACCCCGATCACTGAGCACCGGGTACCCCGAGCACTGAGCACCCAGCACACTGAGTACTGAGCACCCAGCACCCTGAGTAATGAGCACTGAGCACTGAACACCCTGAGCACTGAGCACCCAGCACCCTGAGCAATGAGCACCCAGCATCCTGAGCACTGAGTACTGAGCACCCAGCATCCTGAGAACTGAGCAGCCAGCACCATGAGCACTGAGCACACAGCACCCTGAGTACTGAGCACCCAGCACCCCATACACTGAGCACCGAGCACCCTGAGAACTGAGCACCAAGCACCCTGAGTACTGAGCACCCAGCACCATGAGTACTGAGCCCCGGGTACCCAGAGTACTGAGCAACCTGAGTACTGAGCACCCAGCACCCCGAGAATGAGCACCCAGCACCATGAGTACTGAGAACCGAGCACCCTGAGCACTGAGCACCCAGCACCCTGAGTACTGAGCACCAAGCACCCTGAGTACTGAGCACCCAGCACCCTGAGTACTGAGCACCCAGCACCCTGAGTTCTGAGCACCCAGCACCCTGAGAACTGAGCACACTGAGTACTGAGCAACCAGCACCCTGAGCAAGGAGCACCCAGCACCCCGAGCACTGAGCACCCAGCACCCCGAGCACTGAGCACTGAGCACCCTGAGCACTGAAGACCCAGCACCCCGAGCACTGAGCACCCAGCACGCTGAGTACTGAGCACTGAGCACCCAGCACCCTGAGTACTGAGCACCGAGCACCCCGAGCACTGAGCACTGAGCATCCTGAGTACTGAGCACTGAGCACCCTTAGTACTGAGCACCGAGCACCCTGAGTACTGAGCACCCAGCACCCTGAGCACTGAGCACGGAACACCCCGAGGACTGAGCACCCAGCACCGTGAGCACTGAGCACGCAGCACCTTGAGTACTGAGCACTGAGCACCCCGAGCACTGAGCACCCAGCACCCTGAGTACTGAGCACCCAGGACCCCGAGCACTGAGCACCCAGCACCCTGAGTACTGAGCACCCAGCACCCGGAGTACTGAGAACTGAGCACCCTGAGTACATAGCACACAGCACGCTGAGCACTGAGCACCCAGCACCCCGAGTACTGAGCACCCAGCACCCCGAGCACTGAGCACCCAGCACCCCGAGAATGAGCACCCAGCACCCTGAGTACTGAGCACCCAGCACCCTGTGTACTGAGCACCCAGCACCCCGAGCACTGAGCACCCTGAATACTGAGCACCCAGCACCCTGAGTACTGTGCACTAAGCACCCAGAGCGCTGAGCACCCATGACCCCGAGCACTGAGTACTGAGCACCCAGCACCCTGAGTACTGAGCACCGAGCTCCCCGAGCACTGAGCACCCAGCACCCTGAGCACTGAGCACCCAGCACCCTGAGTACTGAGCACCGAGCACCCCGAGTACAGAGCACCCAGCACCCTGAGCACTCAGCACCCAGCACCCCGAGCACTGAGCACCCAGCACCCTGAGTACTGAGCTCCCAGCACCCCGAGCCCTGAGCACCCAGCACCCTGAGTACTGAGCACCCTGAGTACTGAGCACCGATCACCCTGAGCACTGAGCACCCAGCACCCTGAGTACTGAGCACCCAACGTACTGAGCACCGAGCACACCGAGCACTGAGCACCCAGCACCCTGAGTACTGAGCACCGAGCACCCTGAGCACTGAGCACCCAGCACCCTGAGTACTGAGCACCGAGCACCCCGAGCACTGAGCACCCAGCGCCCAGAGCACTGAGCACCCAGCACACCGAGCACTGAGCACCCAGCACCCGTAGCACTGAGCACCCAGCACCCCGAGCAATGAGCACCCAGCTCCCTGAGTACTGAGCACCCAGCACCCCGAGTCCTGAGCACCCAGAAACCTGAGCACCGAGCACCCAGCACCCCGAGCACTGAGCACCCAGCACCCTGAGCACCCAGCACCCTGAGTACTGAGCACTGAACACCCCGAGTACTGAGCACCCAGCACCCCGAGCACTGAGCAACGAGCACCGCGAGCACTGAGCACCCAGCACCCCGAGTACTGAGCACCCAGAACCCTGAGCACTGAGCACCCAGCACCCCGAGCACTGAGCACCCAGCACCCCGAGCACTGAGCACCCAGCACCCTGAGTACTCAGCACCCAGCACAATGAGCACTGAGGAACCAGCACCCTGAGTACTGAGCACCCTGCACCCCAAGCACTGAGCACCCTGAGTACTGAGCACCCAGCACCCCAAGCACTGAGCACCCTGAGTACTGAGCACCCAGCACCCTGATTAATGAGCACCCAGCACCCCGAGCACTGAGCAAACAGCACCCTGAGTACTGAGCACCGAGCACCCTGAGTACTGAGCACCCAGCACCCTGAGTACTGAGCACCCAGCGTACTGAGCACCCAGCACCCTGATTAATGAGCACCCAGCACCCCGAGCACTGAACACCCAGCACCCTGAGTACTGAGCACCGAGCACCCTGAGTAATGAGCACCCAGCACCCTGAGCACTGAGCACCCAGCACCCTGAGTACTGAGCACCGAGCACCCCGAGTACTGAGCACCCAGCACCCCGAGCACTGAGCACCCAGCACCCCGAGCACTGAGCACCCAGCACACTGAGCACTCAGCACACAGCACCCCGAGCACTGAGCACCCAGCACACCGAGCACTGAGCACCCAGCACCCCGAGCACCGAGCACCATGAGTACTAAGCACCGAGCACCCTGAGCACTGAGCACCCAGCACCCTGAGCACTGAGCACCCAGCACCCTGAGTACTGAGCACCCAGCACCCCGAGCACTGAGCACCCAGCACCCTGAGTACTGAGCACCCAGCACCCTGAGCACTGAGCACCGAGTACCATGAGCACTGAGCACCCAGCACCCTGAGGACTGAGTACCCAGCACCCGGAGCATTGAGCACCCAGCACCTTGATCACTGAGCACCCTGAGTACTGAGGACTGAGCACCCTGAGTACTGAGCACTGAGCACCCTGAGTACTGAGCACCCAGCACCCTGAGTACTGAGCACCCAGCAAGCTGAGCACTGAGCACCGAGCACCCTGAGCACTGAGCACCCAGCACCCTGAGCACTGAGCACCCAGCACCCTGAGCACTGAGCACCCAGCACCCTGAGTACTGAGCACCCTGAGTACTGAGCACACAGCACCCTGTGCACTGAGCACCCAGCACCCCGAGCACTGAGCACCCAGCAACCTGAGCACTGAGCACCCTGAGTACTGAGCACTGAGCACCCTGAGTACTGAGCACTGAGCACCCTGAGTACTGAGCACCCAGCACCCTGAGTACTGAGCACCCAGCACCCTGAGCAATGAGCACCCTGAGTACTGAGCACCCAGCACCCTGAGCACTGAGCACCGAGCACCCCGAGCACTGAGCACCCAGCACCCGGAGTACTGAGCACCCAGCACCCTGAGTACTCAGCACCGAGCACCCTGAGTACTGAGCACCCAGTACCCTGAGCACTGAACACACAGCACCCTGAGTACTGAGCACCCCGAGCACTGATCACCCAGCACCCTGAGCACTGAGGACCCAGCACCCTGAGTACTGAGCACCCAGCACCCTGAGCACTGAGCACCCAGCACCCTGAGTACTGAGCACCCAGCACCCTGAGCACTGAGCACCCAGGACCCTGAGTACTGAGCATCCAGCACCCCGAGCACTGAGCACCCAGCACCCTGTGTACTGAGGACTGAGCACCCAGCACCCCGAGCACTGAGCACTGAGTACCCAGCACCCCGAGCACTGAGCACCCAGCACCCTGAGCACTGAGCACCCTGAGTACTGAGCACCCAGAGCACTGAGCACTGAGCACCCTGAGTACTGAGCACCGAGCAACCTGAGTACTGAGCACCCAGCGCCCCGAGCACTGAGCACCCAGCACCCTGAGCACTGAGCACCCAGCACCCTGAGTACTGAGCACCCAGCACCCCGAGCACTGAGAACCCAGCACCCTGAGTACTGAGCACCCTGAGTACTGAGCACTGAGCACCGAGCACCCTGAGCACTGAGCACCCAGCACACCGAGCACTGAGCACCCAGCACCCTGAGTACTGAGCACCCAGAACCCTGAGTACTGAGCACTGAGCACCCTGAGCACGGAGCACCCAACACCCCGATCACTGAGCACCCAGCACCCTGAGTACTGAGCACCCAGCACCCTGAGTACTGAGCACTCAGCACCCTGAGTACTGAGCACCGAGCACCCCGAGCACTGAGCACCCAGCACCCTGAGCACTGAGCACCCTGAGGACTGAGCACCCAGCACCCTGAGTACTGAGCACCCAGCACCCTGAGTACTGAGCACCCAGCATCCTGAGTACTGAGCACAGATCACCCTGAGCACTGAGCATCCAGCACCCCGAGCACTGAGCACCCAGCACCCCGAGTACTGAGCACCCTGAGTACTGAGCACCCAGCACCCCGAGCACTGAGCACCCAGCACCCTGAGTACTGAGCACCCTGAGTGCTGAGCACCCAGCACCCTGAGTACTGAGCACCCAGCACCCTGAGTACTTAGCACCCAGAACTGAGCACTGAGCACCCAGCACCCTGAGCACTGAGCACCCAGCACCCTGAGCACTGAGCACCCAGCACCCTGAGTACTGAGCACCCAGCACGCTGAGTACTGAGCACCCAGCACCCTGAGCACTGAGCACCCAACACCCTGAGTACTGAGCACTGAGCACCCAGCACCCCGAGCACTGAGCACCCAGCACCCTGTGTACTGAGCACTGAGCACCCTGAGTACTAAGCACCCAGCACCCTGAGTACTGAGCACCCAGGACCCTGAGCACTGAGCACCGAGCACCCCGAGCACTGAGCACCCAGCACCCTGAGCACTCAGCACCCATCACCCCGATCACTGAGCACCCAGCACCCAGAGCACTGAGCACCCAGCACCCTGAGCACTGAGCACCCAGCACCCAGAGAACTGAGCACCCATACCCCGAGCACTGAGCACCCAGCACCCCTGAGCACTGAGCACCCAGCACCCTGAGTACTGAGCACCCAGCACCCTGAGTACTGAGCACCCAGACCCCGAGCACTGAGCACCCAGCACCCCTAGCACTGTGCACCCAGCACCCTGAGTACTGAGCACCCAGCACCCTGAGTACTGAGCACCCAGCACCCTGAGCACTGAGCACCCTGCAGCCCGAGCACTGAGCACCCAGCAAACTGAGCACTGAGTACTGAGCTCCCAGCACCCTGAGCACTGAGCTCCCAGAACCCTGAGCACTGAGCACCCAGCACCCTGAGTACTGAGCACCCAGCACCCCAAGCACTGAGCACCGAGCACCCTGAGTACTGAGCACCCAGCACGCTGAGCACTGAGCACCCAGCACCCCGAGTACTGAGCACCCAGCACCCTGAGTACTGAGCACCCAGCAGCCTGAGTACTGAGCACCCAGCACTTTGAGCACTGAGCACCCAGCACCCTGAGCACTGAGCACCCAGCACCCTGAGTACTGAGCATCAAGCACGCTGAGCACTGAGCACCTAGCACCCTGAGCACTGAGCACCCAGCACCCTGAGCAATGAGCACTCAGCACCCTGAGTACTGAGCACCGAGCACCCCGATCACTGAGCACCGGGTACCCCGAGCACTGAGCACCCAGCACACTGAGTACTGAGCACCCAGCACCCTGAGTAATGAGCACTGAGCACTGAACACCCTGAGCACTGAGCACCCAGCACCCTGAGCAATGAGCACCCAGCATCCTGAGCACTGAGTACTGAGCACCCAGCATCCTGAGAACTGAGCAGCCAGCACCATGAGCACTGAGCACACAGCACCCTGAGTACTGAGCACCCAGCACCCCATACACTGAGCACCGAGCACCCTGAGAACTGAGCACCAAGCACCCTGAGTACTGAGCACCCAGCACCATGAGTACTGAGCCCCGGGTACCCAGAGTACTGAGCAACCTGAGTACTGAGCACCCAGCACCCCGAGAATGAGCACCCAGCACCATGAGTACTGAGAACCGAGCACCCTGAGCACTGAGCACCCAGCACCCTGAGTACTGAGCACCAAGCACCCTGAGTACTGAGCACCCAGCACCCTGAGTACTGAGCACCCAGCACCCTGAGTTCTGAGCACCCAGCACCCTGAGAACTGAGCACACTGAGTACTGAGCAACCAGCACCCTGAGCAAGGAGCACCCAGCACCCCGAGCACTGAGCACCCAGCACCCCGAGCACTGAGCACTGAGCACCCTGAGCACTGAAGACCCAGCACCCCGAGCACTGAGCACCCAGCACGCTGAGTACTGAGCACTGAGCACCCAGCACCCTGAGTACTGAGCACCGAGCACCCCGAGCACTGAGCACTGAGCATCCTGAGTACTGAGCACTGAGCACCCTTAGTACTGAGCACCGAGCACCCTGAGTACTGAGCACCCAGCACCCTGAGCACTGAGCACGGAACACCCCGAGGACTGAGCACCCAGCACCGTGAGCACTGAGCACGCAGCACCTTGAGTACTGAGCACTGAGCACCCCGAGCACTGAGCACCCAGCACCCTGAGTACTGAGCACCCAGGACCCCGAGCACTGAGCACCCAGCACCCTGAGTACTGAGCACCCAGCACCCTTAGTTCTGAGCACTGAGCACGCTGAGCACTGAGCACTCAACACCCTGAGCACTGAGCACCCAGCAGCCTGAGTACTGAGCACCCAGCACCCTGAGTACTGAGCACTCAGCACCCTGAGTACTGAGCACCCAGCACCCTGAGTACTGAGCACCCATCATCCTGAGTACTGAGCACCGATCACCCTGAGGACTGAGCATCCAGGACCCCGAGCACTGAGCACACAGCACCCGGAGTACTGAGCACCCTGAGTGCTGAGCACCCAGCACCCTGAGTACTGAGCACCCAGAACCCTGAGCACTGAGCACCCAGCACCCTGAGTACTGAGCACCCAGCACCCTGAGTACTTAGCACCCAGCACCTGAGCACTGAGCACCCAGCACACTGATTACTGAGCACCGAGCACCCTGAGTACTGAGCATCCAGGACCCCGAGCACTGAGCACACAGCACCCGGAGTACTGAGCACCCCGAGCACTGAGCACCCAGCACCCTGAGCACTGAGCACCCTGAGGACTGAGCACCCAGCACCCTGAGTACTGAGCACCCAGCACCCTGATTACTAAGCACCCAGCATCCTGAGTACTGAGCACCGATCACCCTGAGGACTGAGCATCCAGGACCCCGAGCACTGAGCACACAGCACCCGGAGTACTGAGCACCCTGAGTGCTGAGCACCCAGCACCCTGAGTACTGAGCACCCAGAACCCTGAGCACTGAGCACCCAGCACCCTGAGTACTGAGCACCCAGCACCCTGAGTACTTAGCACCCAGCACCTGAGCACTGAGCACCCAGCACACTGATTACTGAGCACCGAGCAACCTGAGTACTGAGCATCCAGGACCCCGAGCACTGAGCACACAGCACCCGGAGTACTGAGCACCCTGAGCACTGAGCACCCAGCACCCCGAGCACTGAGCACCCAGCACCCTGAGTACAGAGCACCGAGCACCCCGAGCACTGAGCACCCAGCATCCTGAGCACTGAGCACCCAGCACCCTGAGTAATGAGCACCAAGCACCCTGAGTACTGAGCACACAGCACCCTGAGTACTGAGCACCCAGCACCCGGAATACTGAGCACCCAGCACCCTGAGTACTGAGCACCCAGCACCCTGAGTACTGAACACCCAGCACCCTGATTACTGAGCACCCAGCACCCTGAGTACTGAGCACCGAGCACCCCGAGTACTGAGCACCCAGCACCCCGAGCACTGAGCACCCAGCTCCCTGAGCACTGAGCACCCAGCACCCCAAGCACTGAGCACCCAGCACCCTGAGTACTGAGTACTGAGCACCCTGAGTACTGAGCACCCAGCACCCTGAGTTCTGAGAACCGAGCTCCCCGAGCACTGAGCACCCAGCACCCTGAGCACTGAGCACCCAGCACCCTGAGCACTGAGCACTCAGCACCCTGAGTACTGAGCACCTAGCACCCCGAGCACTGAGCACCGGGTACCCCAAGCATTGAGCACCCAGCACCCTGAGTACTGAGCACCCAGCACCCTGTGTACTGAGCACTGAGCACTGAGCACCCTGAGCACTGAGCACCCAGCACCCTGAGCAATGAGCATCCAGCATCCTGAGCACTGAGTACTGAGCACCCAGCACCCTGAGCACTGAGCAGCCAGCACCCTGAGCACTGAGCACCCAGCACCCTGAGTACTGAGCACCCAGCACCCCAAACACTGAGCACCGAGCACCCTGAGAACTGAGCACCGAGCACCCTGAGTACTGAGCACCCAGCACCATGAGTACTGAGCCCCGTGCACCCAGAGTACTGAGCAACCTGAGTACTGAGCACCCAGCACCCCGAGAATGATCACCCAGCACCATGAGTACTGAGCACCGAGCACCCTGAGCACTGAGCACCCAGCACCCTGAGTACTGAGCACCAAGCACCCTGAATACTGAGCACCCAGCACCCTGAGTACTGAGCACCCAGCACCCTGAGTTCTGAGCACCCAGCACCCTGAGCACTGAGCACACTGAGTACTGAGCAACCAGCACCCTGAGCACTGAGCACCCAGCACCCCGAGCACTGAGCACCCAGCACCCCGAGCACTGAGCATTGAGCACCCTGAGCACTGAGGACCCAGCACCCCGAGCACTGAGCACCCAGCACACTGAGTACTGAGCACCCAGCACCCTGAGCACTGAGGACCCAGCACCCCGAGCACTGAGCACCCAGCACGCTGAGTACTGAGCACTGAGCACCCAGCACCCTGAGTACTGAGCACCCAGCACCCTGAGTACTGAGCACCCAGCACCCCGAGCACTGAGCACTGAGCAACCTGAGTACTGAGCACTGAGCACCCTTAGTACTGAGCATCGAGCACCCTGACTGAGCACTGAGCACCCTGAGGACTGAGCACCCAGCACCCTGAGTACTGAGCACCCAGCATCCTGAGTACTGAGCACCAATCACCCTGAGCACTGAGCATCCAGCACCCCGAGCAGTGAGCACACAGCACCCTGAGTACTGAGCACCCTGAGTACTGAGCACCCAGCACCCCTAGCACTGAGCACCCAGCACCCTGAGTACTGAGCACCCTGAGTGCTGAGCACCCAGCACCCTGAGTACTGAGCAGCCAGCACCCTGAGCACTGAGCACAAAGCAAGCTGAGTACTGAGCAACCTGAGTGCTGAGCACCGAGGACCCTGAGCACCCAGTACCCTGAGTACTGAGCACCGAGCACCCCGAGTACTGAGCACCCAGCACCCCGAGCACTGAGCACCCAGCACCCCGAGCACTGAGCACCCAGCACCTTGAGTACTGAGCACCGAGCACCCCGAGCACTGAGCACCCAGCACCCTGAGTACTGAGCACCCAGCACCCCGAGCACTGAGCACCCAGCACCCTGAGTACTGAGCACCCAGAACCCTGAGTACTGAGCACTGAGCACCCTGAGCACGGAGCACCCAACACCCCGATCACTGAGCACCCAGCACCCTGAGTACTGAGCACCCTGCACCCTGAGTACTGAGCACTCAGCACCCTGAGTACTGAGCACCGAGCACCCCGAGCACTGAGCACCCAGCACCCTGAGCACTGAGCACCCTGAGGACTGAGCACCCAGCACCCTGAGTACTGAGCACCCAGCACCCTGAGTACTGAGCACCCAGCATCCTGAGTACTGAGCACAGATCACCCTGAGCACTGAGCATCCAGCACCCTGAGCACTGAGCACCCAGCACCCCGAGTACTGAGCACCCTGAGTACTGAGCACCCAGCACCCCGAGCACTGAGCACCCAGCACCCTGAGTACTGAGCACCCTGAGTGCTGAGCACCCAGCACCCTGAGTACTGAGCACCCAGCACCCTGAGTACTTAGCACCCAGAACTGAGCACTGAGCACCCAGCACCCTGAGCACTGAGCACCCAGCACCCTGAGCACTGAGCACCCAGCACCCTGAGTACTGAGCACCCAGCACGCTGAGTACTGAGCACCCAGCACCCTGAGCACTGAGCACCCAACACCCTGAGTACTGAGCACTGAGCACCCAGCACCCCGAGCACTGAGCACCCAGCACCCTGTGTACTGAGCACTGAGCACCCTGAGTACTAAGCACCCAGCACCCTGAGTACTGAGCACCCAGGACCCTGAGCACTGAGCACCGAGCACCCCGAGCACTGAGCACCCAGCACCCTGAGCACTCAGCACCCATCACCCCGATCACTGAGCACCCAGCACCCAGAGCACTGAGCACCCAGCACCCTGAGCACTGAGCACCCAGCACCCAGAGAACTGAGCACCCATACCCCGAGCACTGAGCACCCAGCACCCCTGAGCACTGAGCACCCAGCACCCTGAGTACTGAGCACCCAGCACCCTGAGTACTGAGCACCCAGACCCCGAGCACTGAGCACCCAGCACCCCTAGCACTGTGCACCCAGCACCCTGAGTACTGAGCACCCAGCACCCTGAGTACTGAGCACCCAGCACCCTGAGCACTGAGCACACTGCAGCCCGAGCACTGAGCACCCAGCAAACTGAGCACTGAGTACTGAGCTCCCAGCACCCTGAGCACTGAGCTCCCAGAACCCTGAGCACTGAGCACCCAGCACCCTGAGTACTGAGCACCCAGCACCCCAAGCACTGAGCACCGAGCACCCTGAGTACTGAGCACCCAGCACGCTGAGCACTGAGCACCCAGCACCCCGAGTACTGAGCACCCAGCACCCTGAGTACTGAGCACCCAGCACCCTGAGTACTGAGCACCCAGCACTTTGAGCACTGAGCACCCAGCACCCTGAGCACTGAGCACCCAGCACCCTGAGTACTGAGCATCAAGCACGCTGAGCACTGAGCACCTAGCACCCTGAGCACTGAGCACCCAGCACCCTGAGCAATGAGCACTCAGCACCCTGAGTACTGAGCACCGAGCACCCCGATCACTGAGCACCGGGTACCCCGAGCACTGAGCACCCAGCACACTGAGTACTGAGCACCCAGCACCCTGAGTAATGAGCACTGAGCACTGAACACCCTGAGCACTGAGCACCCAGCATCCTGAGCCCTGAGTACTGAGCACCCAGCATCCTGAGAACTGAGCAGCCAGCACCATGAGCACTGAGCACACAGCACCCTGAGTACTGAGCACCCAGCACCCCATACACTGAGCACCGAGCACCCTGAGAACTGAGCACCAAGCACCCTGAGTACTGAGCACCCAGCACCATGAGTACTGAGCCCCGGGTACCCAGAGTACTGAGCAACCTGAGTACTGAGCACCCAGCACCCCGAGAATGAGCACCCAGCACCATGAGTACTGAGAACCGAGCACCCTGAGCACTGAGCACCCAGCACCCTGAGTACTGAGCACCAAGCACCCTGAGTACTGAGCACCCAGCACCCTGAGTACTGAGCACCCAGCACCCTGAGTTCTGAGCACCCAGCACCCTGAGAACTGAGCACACAGAGTACTGAGCAACCAGCACCCTGAGCAAGGAGCACCCAGCACCCCGAGCACTGAGCACCCAGCACCCCGAGCACTGAGCACTGAGCACCCTGAGCACTGAAGACCCAGCACCCCGAGCACTGAGCACCCAGCACGCTGAGTACTGAGCACTGAGCACCCAGCACCCTGAGTACTGAGCACCGAGCACCCCGAGCACTGAGCACTGAGCATCCTGAGTACTGAGCACTGAGCACCCTTAGTACTGAGCACCGAGCACCCTGAGTACTGAGCACCCAGCACCCTGAGCACTGAGCACGGAACACCCCGAGGACTGAGCACCCAGCACCGTGAGCACTGAGCACGCAGCACCTTGAGTACTGAGCACTGAGCACCCCGAGCACTGAGCACCCAGCACCCTGAGTACTGAGCACCCAGGACCCCGAGCACTGAGCACCCAGCACCCTGAGTACTGAGCACCCAGCACCCTTAGTTCTGAGCACTGAGCATGCTGAGCACTGAGCACCCAACACCCTGAGCACTGAGCACCCAGCAGCCTGAGTACTGAGCACCCAGCACCCTGAGTACTGAGCACTCAGCACCCTGAGTACTGAGCACCCAGCACCCTGAGTACTGAGCACCCAGCACCCTGAGTACTGAGCACCCAGCACCCTGAGTACTTAGCACCCAGCACCTGAGCACTGAGCACCCAGCACACTGATTACTGAGCACCGAGCACCCTGAGTACTGAGCATCCAGGACCCCGAGCACTGAGCACACAGCACCCGGAGTACTGAGCACCCCGAGCACTGAGCACCCAGCACCCTGAGCACTGAGCACCCTGAGGACTGAGCACCCAGCACCCTGAGTACTGAGCACCCAGCACCCTGAGTACTGAGCACCCAGCATCCTGAGTACTGAGCACCGATCACCCTGAGGACTGAGCATCCAGGACCCCGAGCACTGAGCACACAGCACCCGGAGTACTGAGCACCCTGAGTGCTGAGCACCCAGCACCCTGAGTACTGAGCACCCAGAACCCTGAGCACTGAGCACCCAGCACCCTGAGTACTGAGCACCCAGCACCCTGAGTACTTAGCACCCAGCACCTGAGCACTGAGCACCCAGCACACTGATTACTGAGCACCGAGCACCCTGAGTACTGAGCATCCAGGACCCCGAGCACTGAGCACACAGCACCCGGAGTACTGAGCACCCTGAGCACTGAGCACCCAGCACCCCGAGCACTGAGCACCCAGCACCCTGAGGACAGAGCACCGAGCACCCCGAGCACTGAGCACCCAGCATCCTGAGCACTGAGCACCCAGCACCCTGAGTAATGAGCACCAAGCACCCTGAGTACTGAGCACACAGCACCCTGAGTACTGAGCACCCAGCACCCGGAATACTGAGCACCCAGCACCCTGAGTACTGAGCACCCAGCACCCTGAGTACTGAACACCCAGCACCCTGATTACTGAGCACCCAGCACCCTGAGTACTGAGCACCGAGCACCCCGAGTACTGAGCACCCAGCACCCCGAGCACTGAGCACCCAGCTCCCTGAGCACTGAGCACCCAGCACCCCAAGCACTGAGCACCCAGCACCCTGAGTACTGAGTACTGAGCACCCTGAGTACTGAGCACCCAGCACCCTGAGTTCTGAGCACCGAGCTCCCCGAGCACTGAGCACCCAGCACCCTGAGCACTGAGCACCCAGCACCCTGAGCACTGAGCACTCAGCACCCTGAGTACTGAGCACCTAGCACCCCGAGCACTGAGCACCGGGTACCCCAAGCATTGAGCACCCAGCACCCTGAGTACTGAGCACCCAGCACCCTGTGTACTGAGCACTGAGCACTGAGCACCCTGAGCACTGAGCACCCAGCACCCTGAGCAATGAGCATCCAGCATCCTGAGCACTGAGTACTGAGCACCCAGCACCCTGAGCACTGAGCAGCCAGCACCCTGAGCACTGAGCACCCAGCACCCTGAGTACTGAGCACCCAGCACCCCAAACACTGAGCACCGAGCACCCTGAGAACTGAGCACCGAGCACCCTGAGTACTGAGCACCCAGCACCATGAGTACTGAGCCCCGTGCACCCAGAGTACTGAGCAACCTGAGTACTGAGCACCCAGCACCCCGAGAATGATCACCCAGCACCATGAGTACTGAGCACCGAGCACCCTGAGCACTGAGCACCCAGCACCCTGAGTACTGAGCACCAAGCACCCTGAATACTGAGCACCCAGCACCCTGAGTACTGAGCACCCAGCACCCTGAGTTCTGAGCACCCAGCACCCTGAGCACTGAGCACACTGAGTACTGAGCAACCAGCACCCTGAGCACTGAGCACCCAGCACCCCGAGCACTGAGCACCCAGCACCCCGAGCACTGAGCATTGAGCACCCTGAGCACTGAGGACCCAGCACCCCGAGCACTGAGCACCCAGCACACTGAGTACTGAGCACCCAGCACCCTGAGCACTGAGGACCCAGCACCCCGAGCACTGAGCACCCAGCACGCTGAGTACTGAGCACTGAGCACCCAGCACCCTGAGTACTGAGCACCCAGCACCCTGAGTACTGAGCAACCAGCACCCCGAGCACTGAGCACTGAGCAACCTGAGTACTGAGCACTGAGCACCCTTAGTACTGAGCATCGAGCACCCTGACTGAGCACTGAGCACCCTGAGGACTGAGCACCCAGCACCCTGAGTACTGAGCACCCAGCATCCTGAGTACTGAGCACCAATCACCCTGAGCACTGAGCATCCAGCACCCCGAGCAGTGAGCACACAGCACCCTGAGTACTGAGCACCCTGAGTACTGAGCACCCAGCACCCCTAGCACTGAGCACCCAGCACCCTGAGTACTGAGCACCCTGAGTGCTGAGCACCCAGCACCCTGAGTACTGAGCAGCCAGCACCCTGAGCACTGAGCACCCAGCACCCTGAGTACTGAGCACCCAGCACCCTGAGAACTTAGCACCCAGCAAATGAGCACTGAGCACCCAGCACCCTGAGTACTGAGCATCGAGCACCCTGAGTACTGAGCACCCAGCACCCTGAGTACTGAGCACCGAGCACCCCGAGTACTGAGCACCCAGCACCCTGAGAACTGAGCACCCAGCACCCCGAGCACTGAGCACCCAGCACCCTGAGTACTGAGCACCGAGCACCCCGAGCACTGAGCACCCAGCACCCTGAGTACTGAGCACCCAGCACCCTGAGCACTGAGCACCCTGCAGCCCGAGCACTGAGCACCCAGCAAACTGAGCACTGAGTACTGAGCTCCCAGCACCCTGAGCACTGAGCTCCCAGAA
Organism: Microtus oregoni; assembly: GCF_018167655.1. Taxonomy (NCBI): domain Eukaryota; kingdom Metazoa; phylum Chordata; class Mammalia; order Rodentia; family Cricetidae; genus Microtus; species Microtus oregoni. The sequence goes on along the minus strand of NW_024544785.1, from coordinate 1,206,369 downwards.
CCCTGAGCACTGAGCACCCAGCACCCTGAGTACTGAGCACCCAGCACCCCAAGCACTGAGCACCGAGCACCCTGAGTACTGAGCACCCAGCACGCTGAGCACTGAGCACCCAGCACCCCGAGTACTGAGCACCCAGCACCCTGAGTACTGAGCACCCAGCACCCTGAGTACTGAGCACCCAGCACTTTGAGCACTGAGCACCCAGCACCCTGAGCACTGAGCACCCAGCACCCTGAGTACTGAGCATCAAGCACGCTGAGCACTGAGCACCTAGCACCCTGAGCACTGAGCACCCAGCACCCTGAGCAATGAGCACTCAGCACCCTGAGTACTGAGCACCGAGCACCCCGATCACTGAGCACCGGGTACCCCGAGCACTGAGCACCCAGCACACTGAGTACTGAGCACCCAGCACCCTGAGTAATGAGCACTGAGCACTGAACACCCTGAGCACTGAGCACCCAGCATCCTGAGCACTGAGTACTGAGCACCCAGCATCCTGAGAACTGAGCAGCCAGCACCATGAGCACTGAGCACACAGCACCCTGAGTACTGAGCACCCAGCACCCCATACACTGAGCACTGAGCACCCTGAGAACTGAGCACCAAGCACCCTGAGTACTGAGCACCCAGCACCATGAGTACTGAGCCCCGGGTACCCAGAGTACTGAGCAACCTGAGTACTGAGCACCCAGCACCCCGAGAATGAGCACCCAGCACCATGAGTACTGAGAACCGAGCACCCTGAGCACTGAGCACCCAGCACCCTGAGTACTGAGCACCAAGCACCCTGAGTACTGAGCACCCAGCACCCTGAGTACTGAGCACCCAGCACCCTGAGTTCTGAGCACCCAGCACCCTGAGAACTGAGCACACTGAGTACTGAGCAACCAGCACCCTGAGCAAGGAGCACCCAGCACCCCGAGCACTGAGCACCCAGCACCCCGAGCACTGAGCACTGAGCACCCTGAGCACTGAAGACCCAGCACCCCGAGCACTGAGCACCCAGCACGCTGAGTACTGAGCACTGAGCACCCAGCACCCTGAGTACTGAGCACCGAGCACCCCGAGCACTGAGCACTGAGCATCCTGAGTACTGAGCACTGAGCACCCTTAGTACTGAGCACCGAGCACCCTGAGTACTGAGCACCCAGCACCCTGAGCACTGAGCACGGAACACCCCGAGGACTGAGCACCCAGCACCGTGAGCACTGAGCACGCAGCACCTTGAGTACTGAGCACTGAGCACCCCGAGCACTGAGCACCCAGCACCCTGAGTACTGAGCACCCAGGACCCCGAGCACTGAGCACCCAGAACCCTGAGTACTGAGCACCCAGCACCCTTAGTTCTGAGCACTGAGCACGCTGAGCACTGAGCACCCAACACCCTGAGCACTGAGCACCCAGCAGCCTGAGTACTGAGCACCCAGCACCCTGAGTACTGAGCACTCAGCACCCTGAGTACTGAGCACCCAGCACCCTGAGTACTGAGCACCCAGCACCCTGAGTACTGAGCACCCAGCACCCTGAGTACTTAGCACCCAGCACCTGAGCACTGAGCACCCAGCACACTGATTACTGAGCACCGAGCACCCTGAGTACTGAGCATCCAGGACCCCGAGCACTGAGCACACAGCACCCGGAGTACTGAGCACCCCGAGCACTGAGCACCCAGCACCCTGAGCACTGAGCACCCTGAGGACTGAGCACCCAGCACCCTGAGTACTGAGCACCCAGCACCCTGAGTACTGAGCACCCAGCATCCTGAGTACTGAGCACCGATCACCCTGAGGACTGAGCATCCAGGACCCCGAGCACTGAGCACACAGCACCCGGAGTACTGAGCACCCTGAGTGCTGAGCACCCAGCACCCTGAGTACTGAGCACCCAGAACCCTGAGCACTGAGCACCCAGCACCCTGAGTACTGAGCACCCAGCACCCTGAGTACTTAGCACCCAGCACCTGAGCACTGAGCACCCAGCACACTGATTACTGAGCACCGAGCACCCTGAGTACTGAGCATCCAGGACCCCGAGCACTGAGCACACAGCACCCGGAGTACTGAGCACCCTGAGCACTGAGCACCCAGCACCCCGAGCACTGAGCACCCAGCACCCTGAGGACAGAGCACCGAGCACCCCGAGCACTGAGCACCCAGCATCCTGAGCACTGAGCACCCAGCACCCTGAGTAATGAGCACCAAGCACCCTGAGTACTGAGCACACAGCACCCTGAGTACTGAGCACCCAGCACCCGGAATACTGAGCACCCAGCACCCTGAGTACTGAGCACCCAGCACCCTGAGTACTGAACACCCAGCACCCTGATTACTGAGCACCCAGCACCCTGAGTACTGAGCACCGAGCACCCCGAGTACTGAGCACCCAGCACCCCGAGCACTGAGCACCCAGCTCCCTGAGCACTGAGCACCCAGCACCCCAAGCACTGAGCACCCAGCACCCTGAGTACTGAGTACTGAGCACCCTGAGTACTGAGCACCCAGCACCCTGAGTTCTGAGCACCGAGCTCCCCGAGCACTGAGCACCCAGCACCCTGAGCACTGAGCACCCAGCACCCTGAGCACTGAGCACTCAGCACCCTGAGTACTGAGCACCTAGCACCCCGAGCACTGAGCACCGGGTACCCCAAGCATTGAGCACCCAGCACCCTGAGTACTGAGCACCCAGCACCCTGTGTACTGAGCACTGAGCACTGAGCACCCTGAGCACTGAGCACCCAGCACCCTGAGCAATGAGCATCCAGCATCCTGAGCACTGAGTACTGAGCACCCAGCACCCTGAGCACTGAGCAGCCAGCACCCTGAGCACTGAGCACCCAGCACCCTGAGTACTGAGCACCCAGCACCCCAAACACTGAGCACCGAGCACCCTGAGAACTGAGCACCGAGCACCCTGAGTACTGAGCACCCAGCACCATGAGTACTGAGCCCCGTGCACCCAGAGTACTGAGCAACCTGAGTACTGAGCACCCAGCACCCCGAGAATGATCACCCAGCACCATGAGTACTGAGCACCGAGCACCCTGAGCACTGAGCACCCAGCACCCTGAGTACTGAGCACCAAGCACCCTGAATACTGAGCACCCAGCACCCTGAGTACTGAGCACCCAGCACCCTGAGTTCTGAGCACCCAGCACCCTGAGCACTGAGCACACTGAGTACTGAGCAACCAGCACCCTGAGCACTGAGCACCCAGCACCCCGAGCACTGAGCACCCAGCACCCCGAGCACTGAGCATTGAGCACCCTGAGCACTGAGGACCCAGCACCCCGAGCACTGAGCACCCAGCACACTGAGTACTGAGCACCCAGCACCCTGAGCACTGAGGACCCAGCACCCCGAGCACTGAGCACCCAGCACGCTGAGTACTGAGCACTGAGCACCCAGCACCCTGAGTACTGAGCACCCAGCACCCTGAGTACTGAGCAACCAGCACCCCGAGCACTGAGCACTGAGCAACCTGAGTACTGAGCACTGAGCACCCTTAGTACTGAGCATCGAGCACCCTGACTGAGCACTGAGCACCCTGAGGACTGAGCACCCAGCACCCTGAGTACTGAGCACCCAGCATCCTGAGTACTGAGCACCAATCACCCTGAGCACTGAGCATCCAGCACCCCGAGCAGTGAGCACACAGCACCCTGAGTACTGAGCACCCTGGGTACTGAGCACCCAGCACCCCTAGCACTGAGCACCCAGCACCCTGAGTACTGAGCACCCTGAGTGCTGAGCACCCAGCACCCTGAGTACTGAGCAGCCAGCACCCTGAGCACTGAGCACCCAGCACCCTGAGTACTGAGCACCCAGCACCCTGAGAACTTAGCACCCAGCAAATGAGCACTGAGCACCCAGCACCCTGAGTACTGAGCATCGAGCACCCTGAGTACTGAGCACCCAGCACCCTGAGTACTGAGCACCGAGCACCCCGAGTACTGAGCACCCAGCACCCTGAGAACTGAGCACCCAGCACCCCGAGCACTGAGCACCCAGCACCCTGAGTACTGAGCACCGAGCACCCCGAGCACTGAGCACCCAGCACCCTGAGCACTGAGCACCCAGCACCCTGAGTACTGTGCATCCAGCACCCTGAGTACTGAGCACACAGCACCCTGAGCACTGAGCACCCAGCACCCTGAGTACTGAGCACCCAGCACCCTGAGTACTGAGCACCCAGCACCCTGAGTACTGAGCACCCAGCAAGCTGAGTACTGAGCACCAAGCACCCTGAGTACTGAGCACCGAGCACCCCGAGTACTGAGCACCCAGCACCCCGAGCACTGAGCACCCAGCACCCTGAGCACTGAGCACCCAGCACCCTGAGTCCTGAGTACTGAGCACCCTGAGTACTGAGCACCCAGCATCCTGAGGACTGAGCACCCAGCACCCTGAGTACTGAGCACCGAGCACCCCAGGCACTGCGCACCCAGCACCCTGAGTACTGAGCACCCAGCACCAAATGTACTGAGCACCGAGCATCCTGAGCACTGAGCACCGAGAACCCCGAGCACTGAGCACTCAGCACCCTGAGTACTGAGCACCCAGCACCAAGAGTACTGAGCAGCGAGCACCCCGAGCACTGAGCACCCAGCACATTGAGTAATGAGCACCCAGCACCACGAGTACTGAGCACCCAGCACCAAAAGTACTGAGCACCGAGCATCCTGAGCACTGAGCACCCAGCACCCCGAGAATGAGCACCCAGCACCCTGAGTACTGAGCACCCAGCACCCTGAGTACTGAGCACCCAGCACCCCGAGCACTGAGAACCCTGAATACTGAGCACCCAGCACCCTGAGTACTGTGCACTAAGCACCCAGAGCGCTGAGCACCCAGGACCCCGAGCACTGACTACTGAGCACCCAGCACCCTGAGTACTGAGCACCGAGCTCCCCGAGCACTGAGCACCCTGAGTACTGAGCACCCAGCACCATGAGTACTGAGCACCCAGCACCCTGAGCACTGAGCACCCAGCACCCTGAGTACTGAGCACCCAGCACCCGAGCACTGAGCACCCAGCACCCTGAGTACTGAGCACTCAGCACCCTTAGTACTGAGCAACCTGAGCACTGAGCACCCAGCACCCTGAGTACTGAGCACCCTGAGGACTGAGCACCGATCACCCTGAGCACTGAGTACCCAGCACCCTGAGTACTGAGCACCCAGCACCCTGAGCACTGAGCACCCAGCACCCTGAGTACTGAGCAGCGAGCACCCTGAGTACTGAGCACCCAGCACCCTGAGTACTGAGCACCCAGCACCCTGAGTACTGAGCACCGAGCACCCCGAGTACAGAGCACCCAGCACCCTGAGGACTCAGCACCCAGCACCCCGAGCACTGAGCACCCAGCACCCTGAGTACTGAGCTCCCAGCACCCAGAGCCCTGAGCACCCAGCACCCTGCGTACTGAGCACCCTGAGTACTGAGCACCGATCACCCTGAGCACTGAGCACCCAGCACCCTGAGTACTGAGCACCCAACGTACTGAGCACCGAGCACACTGAGCACTGAGCACCCAGCACCCTGAGTACTGAGCACCGAACACCCTGAGCACTGAGCACCCAGCACCCTGAGTACTGAGCACCGAGCACCCCGAGCACTGAGCACCCAGCGCCCAGAGCACTGAGCACCCAGCACACCGAGCACTGAGCACCCAGCATCCGTAGCAATGAGCACCCAGCACCCTGAGTACTGAGCACCCAGCACCCCGAGTCCTGTACACCCAGAAACCTGAGCACCGAGCACCCAGCACCCCGAGCACTGAGCACCCAGCACCCTGAGCACTGAGCACCCAGCACCCTGAGTACTGAGCACTGAGCACCCCGAGTACTGAGCACCCAGCACCCCGAGCAGTGAGCACCGAGCACCGCGAGCACTGAGCACCCAGCACCCCGAGCACTGAGCACCCAGAACACTGAGCACTGAGCACCCAGCACCCCGAGCACTGAGCACCCAGCACCCGGAGCACTGAGCACCCAGCACCCCGAGCACTGAGCACCCAGCACCCTGAGCACTGAGCACCCAGCACCCTGAGTACTCAGCACCCAGCACCCTGAGCACTGAGCAACCAGCACCCTGAGTACTGAGCACCCTGCACCCCAAGCACTGAGCACTTTGAGTACTGAGCACCCAGCACCCCAAGCACTGAGCACCCTGAGTACTGAGCACCCATCACCCTGATTAATGAGCACCCAGCACCCCGAGCACTGAGCACCCAGCACCCTGAGTACTGAGCACCGAGCACCCTGAGTACTGAGCACCCAGCACCCTGAGTACTGAGCACCCAGCGTACTGAGCACCCAGCACCCTGATAATTGAGCACCCAGCACCCCGAGCACTGAACACCCAGCA